>NC_139891.1:18607178-19034678 GCF_905171665.1 Trachurus trachurus | reverse complement strand
GAGGGTTGATTATATCAGTATAGTACTGAGCGCTGTCATTCTCTATGGAGTCAAGGAAAGGGCCGGAAGTAACGTTGAGCATCTGTCCAAGGTTCAGATCAGAGGTTTGCAAGCAAACCCTGATAACACAGCTGACAGATACACTTATCAAAGTCAGCTATCTTAATCGCAAATTATCCCTGATGTGTTGAAAGAAATTAGTGTGTGTGTGTGTGTGTGTGTGTGTGCGTGTGTGTGCGTGTGTGTGTGTGTGTGTGTGTGTGTGTGTGTGTGTGTGTGTGTGTGTGTGTGTGTGTGTGTGTGTGTGTGTGTGTGTGTGTGTGTGTGTGTGTGTGCGTGTGTGTGTGTGTGTGTAATCCTTGTTGTTGTGGCTCCCTCCTCTCTGACCATGGTGTAATGACTGCACCTCAGGCTCAGTCTCATCAACAAATGACCATTAGGGAACAGAAACAGTCTGATGTGCAGAGAGACAAAGCCATGTTTTCACTTCTGTTGTGGCACCATTTTGTCACACTTTGTGTGTTGTACATTTTACATGGATAGAACTGTTTTTTTTTTTTTACCTACCAGTCTATAAACCATCATCCACACATCCATTAGCTGTACCACTTATCCGTGCAGGGTCACAGGGCAGCTGGAGCCAATGAAAAGTTGACATGGAGTGAGGGCGAGGTTCACCTGGGCCTATGACAAGGCTGACATGAAGAAAAACAACTACACACTCACATTCACACACAATTATCCTAATATGCATGTGGTTGGACTGTAAGGGGGAATAAAACCACACACACAGGGGCACACCCTGGACACATACACACACTGACATTCATACATTAAGGCAAATTAGAGTCTCCAATCAGCCTAGTGTGCATGTTTTTGGACTATGTGGCAATGTCCACCCAGAGAGGCCCCAGGCCGAGAAATTGAACCCAAAACAGTCTTGCTGGGAGGAGAGCACACTAACCACCAAACCACCATACTCCCATGTTATCAGAGACTTTGCTATTATATTAAAAAAATCTAAATCTGAAACCTCTCATTTATAAAAGCAATGAGACTCTTTGCCACACTATGGTCAGGTGCATTTTGTTTGCTTAAAATGACAGAATCCACCTGTTCCCAATTTTTCTGAATTTGGACATGGTTTAGAAAGAAACACACCGGTGTAGATAAGGCCCCACAGGTCTCACTAGGTCAGGGCAAAAAACAAAACCATGAAGTCTGAAGAGCTCTGTGTAAACCTGATTCATGGTGAGGAGTAGATCAGAGTAAAACTGAGGCTTTCTAAGTTCCCACGAGAAGAGGAGCTTCAGTGACTGTGAAATGGAAGAAGTCTGAAATAACCTGGTCTCCTCCTGGATGAGTAACCAGGTAACATGAGCCCTGGTCCGGGAGGAGATCCAAAACCAACAGTCAATCCAACAGAGCTTCAGAAGAGCTCTACGAAGATGGGAAACCTGCCAGGTCCGCCATCTTAGTGAAAGTCACCATCTTGGCCTTAACGGCAGAATCTTTATGACAGAATCCACTTTGAGTTAAAGAGTCGGAAGCAGGGAGACTGCTCTCCTCATCCTTTGGTTTCTGGACCTGTGTCTGATGTCCATCATCTGTCACTGGCTCTGAAAAAACATCTCAGTTGATATAATGAGAAGATGTAGTGTTAAATGAGAAAATGTGGCAAATAAGCATGCAAAGACAAAATTGTACAAAGAAACACATTTATTAAGATATATATTTACAACTCATCACAATCCAGTTATTTACAAGAATGAGAAGTACAGAGGAAACAAGAGTTATAATTCAGAAGTATGAAGAAATTACAAGTATGGCACTGAGTGGTAAGAAAAAGTGTGATCAGTAAACACCAACAATCATATGAAGCTCTGAGAGGGGGAAAAAAGGATATTTGACACTGTGGTCGTGTTATACATTTATAACAAGACTTCAAACTGCTGACGTACATTGTTTAACATTTTGTGTCACCTGCTGCAGGTTCACCTTGATTTAATGTGAAAAGGCTGCAATTACTTCCGTGCTCAGCTGTCCTGTTACAGGCCGACTGTAAATTATTTATATATATATATATGTATATATGCACCCAGGTAATGTCTGGAGATATAATGTATAAATTGTATCTTAGTTCCCAAGTTTGCATTAGAAATAATGCTGGTGAGAGAGCTGGAGAGCTCCGAGTTCAAGTACAATATGTATGTAGGCTATAAATTCTGTGAGGTCAGGTGCCATTAGGAGGTAACAGCATTGCCTTTTCACTATGAGCCTTGGAAATAGCATGTTAAAACTGACAGGTCAAAACAGACAAAAAACAAAAAGATATCTCATCAGTTACGCAGATTTTTTATCAAAGAAACACGTTGGCAAAGGAGGAAAGTGAATGAACGAACACTGACTGACAGTAATTGTAAAGGTAATGTGCAAGGAACGGCACAAACAGACTGATTCTGGATCAATTCATGATGAAGCTTGAATGAATTCTGGAGCACCATGAAGTTACAGATGCAATTTGTTAAGTGTTTTTTTTTTTTTTTTAGGGAAAGTGCCCCATCCAGTGGCTGCTGTTTGACCAATGTAACAGTCAATTGTGACAATAGCTAAGAGTGGCTGCAATGAGCTTCATCTCCCTCTTACATTTAAAGTGCTTAAGGCTGAGTTTTTTTTTTTGATTAACATGCCGCATCTTCTGGTTTCCTTCACGATTTCTTTAAATGTCAACGGCAAACTTAAACCAACTGCAGCATATTCACATTTCCCTTCATAATCCTACTATATCCTCCTCAGCCCAACAAACTGAATGTATCTGTGTGATATGAGTGTGATCATCATCTCACATATGGAAATAAATTCAAAGTCAATTCTCTGTAGCTTTAACGTTGATCTCATTAAACATTCAACAAAGTGCTAACCAGCCGATTCGTTCTAAACTAGTGTCTATTTTACAAATATCTTAAAATACTTAACAATAATGAAATACAGTTAGTAGAGCCAATGTCCTATCAATAGACAATAGGCATGCAGTGCATTTCCAGAATCAATCACTCCAGTTTTCTACACCACCTTTACATGCAGTGTTGAAAAACCTGCAGCTGTGAGACGATAAAATCGCGGCCCTTTTATAAATGCAGCGCCACCTCAGAGAAAACAACAAATTACCTTCATTACGTCCTGCTCAAAAGTTAAGACCCCCCTCCCCCCTTCATCACAGGCTGCACTGGGTGTCACTTTGTGAGCCACTTTACCATCATACCTGCCTATACTGCATTTGTTTCATTTGTATTGTATGAGCTACAGTACATTTCAGAGGTTGTTCTTCATTTAAAAATCGGGCCACAAATAACTCTAAAAAATAACTCTAAATTCTATTATGTACATTTGAATGAGACTCTTGGTTCTGGACACGTTAACTAACTGATTCATTTATTTCCCTTCATTGCTGGTATCCAGACTGCAGAGTCCTGCAGAAACAAACAAACAAACAAATAAAATAAAAAAAACATTTTAGTACAAAAAACAATCCACAGGGGAGGGAGGGGGATCAATAGTTTTTACTGCAATGTAAATGATCAAATCAAATAGTGCTTACCTGGTACATCCTTCCTGCCTTTGGAGACTCAGCGGAGGTCTTAGGTAAACAAACTGCACAGAAAGGAGCAGAGCAGATTAAAAAAGCAAGTGCAATAGAAAATCAAGACATAAAATGCACAAATACATGACAGCACCTGCTAACAGCTCTTTTGATGCTGTGCTGAAGTTAAGAGGAGGTTTAAGTGTATTAACCCTGACTGAGGCCACAAGCACCAGCCTCATAGTGAAAATAGATCCAAATACATTTCACAATATTATCACCTGACAGTTGAGAAATGATTGTTCCCACAGTGTTGATACTGCACCGACACTTACCAACTCTCTCTCACAGCTTCGATGTCACTCACGAGATTCTGTGCCAAACAGATGCCAAAAATCTGAAACGAGGGACAAGAAAAAACAAGTCAGGGTCATGACAAGTGGACACTGGACAGAGATTAGCACACCAGTAACCCTGCTCCTCACCTGTAGTAATGCAATCCCAATGAAGATGCCTGCTACCACTGTCAGGTTATCTTGAAGCCACTTCTCAAACTGAGGGACACAACCTTTGATGTAGATGAAAGTCCGCTGCTCAGAGTCCTGAACGAGCATTGACAAAAGACACCAGTGAATATTATTCTTTCTTTCTTTTCTTTTTTTTAATAATTGTAACTTTGCAACATGTTACAACTGTTTAAAATCCCCTAACTACTGTTACTCACACACTCATCTTAGTGTGTTTCTCCTCTGGCTCATTAACATAGTTTCACTTGGCCTTTTCCCCGAGACTTAAAGTCAAGAAAACAAACGCAGCTTTTTCCTTACATTATGCTGCTGTGGACCGAGGCTGGGGCTAATGATGGGGGGAGGGGTCTCACTTCCCATTGCATTGCTGCAGCATGAGTAATACTGCACGAGCCAGAGGAGAGCTGATGGAGAGCCAGCTGCTGCAGTTTGGGGAGTGAGGGGTTGGGAAACAAACTGAAAGAGGAATATTGTACCCAGGGCGGAGAAACTGATGATCTCACACAGATTTATAAACCTGCGTGAGGAAGAATAAACAGGAGCCATGTCCACTCTTCACGCAGATTTAAAGCCTCAGCTCCGCTTTCAATTAAGGTCTGAGTCTCTGTTTTCGGTGAAAGTTAACTCACCGTTTTTGCTCTGATGTCGTATCCGCACTGAGTGTTGATGACGTCCTCCTGTGGTGAGAAGGAGACACTTTAGGCTGATACATTCACAAAAAGTAAAGTTCAGATATTTAGATGATGATGCTTTTTTTCAACTTGAACTTAATTTTCTTTTTCATTGTACCATTATGATGATTCTGTTACTCTCGCCAAGCAGGAGCTCTGCTGTATCACTACTCTAATGGGGGTGTCCCGTGGGGATGTACTGGACTAAATCTGTGGATCTGCTCACGAGCTGTGGACCTGAAACTCAACACTCGTATCTGAATCAGATTTAGCTCATAAGAATGAGATGTCACTTGGCAACATTTCGACGTGAACACACCCTGAAACAACTGGAGAATAAATAACACAACCACATGCTGGTCTTTTAAATTTAATTATTTGGTTTGTGTGGTGAAAAAACTTTAATAATCATGAATAACAAGTGTACCTTAAGGGGCTTAAAAATCTGTTCAACATTATAACACCTTCTGTCCTCAAAGTCTCAGATCACACAGAGGAAAAACTCCCCAAAGAAAACAAAGAACTCCTGTGTGCAGCTAAAGTATGACATAGCTAACTGCACAAAAAGACATGAAGGCATTATTATTGAGTAAAGTAAACAAAAAGTAAACAAAAAAACATCTGTACAAGCATTTATAGGAAATTACAAAGACTTTTTCATAAAATTAGACATTAATGGCCCGAGGTAGGTAGTTAAAAAAAAATTGCCGCATATGATAGAAAAAAAAATCAATTCTATCCTTTGAAATATGCATAATTTTAATAGTCAGCAGTCAGACACCTGAAACACTGTAGTCTGCTCATGAAGACATGTGACTTGACTTGAACTTGGCCTCAAGGACTTAAAGGCAAGCCAGTGGTATTTAGGGCATTTAATTACTTGGAAACTCAATGCACCCTGAGAATATACTAAAATACAAGAAAGAAACACTTTTGTGTTAAGTCCTCATGTGTTCAACTCTCAAAGTCTCGGCCTGAAAATACTTTGTGTTGTGCTGTTTGACAAAAAAGGTCAGGGTGCTCAGCACAACTGATAACCTCTGGGAGCACTGTGTGATTCAACTGTCTAATTCTGTTGATGCTAATTGTCCTGAAGTGTTGCTCTGAGAGAGGACGACCTTACTGAACAGCACATCCTTTGGTCAGCAAATTAAAAAAAAACACTCTTGTGTAACTTTCATTAAAGGGAACGGGTCTGTTTTACAGCAGCAGAGCGTCGCCATTTCTTTAAATACAGAGCAATGCTTTTTTTTTTTTCTTGGTCAAGGTAACTCCTCCCAGCTGCTTCCAGACTGTACTGCACTGTGCTGTGCTGACAGAGTCTGAGAGGACTAAACACTGAGGCCTGGACGTCCTGTTGGAAGTCAGCCACAGGAGTCGATCAGCCGGACTTCTGGAGGACACAGATAACCAGGATATCTGTCGCAGGGAGGACCTTCACCATTTCCTCTCTGACTGCTAGCAATATAAAGATTTCAACTCTAAGACACAAAAACACTAAATGACACATGGACTGGTTACAACTCACCATAAAAGGGAGTGAAGGGGCTTTAGAGGTAGAAATACTTGTCTCTCAACTTCCAGTCACTGGAATCTAGTCTTCATCCAGTCTTTTATCTTTTATATAGTTCTTACCATGCACTTATACTGTGATTTTATGCTATAGCTCCACTTCCACATTCGTTGGTGCTCTTACACTGCACACTAGGCTGGCTTTGTAGTGTGTAGTGTACTGTACTGCCTCATTTGTGTTTATTTTATTTAAAGTATCTATCTATCTATCTATCTATCTATCTATCTATCTATCTATCTATCTATCTATCTATCTATCTATCTATCTATCTATCTATCTATCTATCTATCTACAACTCACCACCATAAACCATAAAAGGGAGTGAAGGGGCTTTAGAGGTAGAAATACTTGTCTCTCAACTTCCAGTCACTGGTCCACATTGTATCGTTAACAAGATTAATAAACTTATGATAACCATGTGATGTGTAGTTTTGCTTCCTGTGTATCTGTGAATTCAGTTCTCTTTGTATATTTTCATGATGAAAAAATGTTATGAAGCTCAGGTCTTAAATATGAGACCCCTAGAGCTTGTTTGATTTCTTCTCATACTACATTGTCCTTTTTTTTTTTTTTACAATCTATAATTATGTCACCATATAATGATGCCTACAATGATGCCTGTCCAGTCTGAAAGAGGGATCTCTCTACTATTGCTATTCAGGAGGTTTAGGGGGGTTTTTGGGGGAGTTTTTTCTTCGTCCAGTTCAGGAGTCTAAAAACAGCTTGTGCCGTCATGCTGTTCAGATTTTTGAGACCATTCAGACACATTTGTGATGTGTAATATTTGGGTATATAAACAGGGCGACACAGTGATGAAGTTCTTAGTGCTGTTGCCTGGAAGGAAGAAGCTTCTGGGTTCTACATGCTATGTCAGCTGGGACTGGATGGATGGATGGATGGATGGATGGATGGATGGATGGATGGATGGATGGATGGATGGATGGATGGATGGATGGATGGATGGATGGATGGATGGATGGACATATAAAATTAATTCTACTTGACATACCGCTGGATCTTTGGTGCAGCAGGAAAAGGGAACTCCACATTTCTCTCGACTCGGGTTCGAATCAGTGCAGTTGAAGTAGATGTTCAAATTCCAGTCATCAGCTCCAAAAGCTCCACAACACTCCCACTATAAGGTCACACAGACGACCACACCTCACATATAAGGTAACAACAGAAATGAACAATCAAGATTCTCACAAAATAACACAAGAGTTCTCACATATTCCTGGGTGAAGTCTATCAGGTTCTGCAGGTCAATGTCGTCCCTGTATGCCCGGATGTTGTTGTTAATAAAAAAGTTGAGCTGGTCCTTGATCCAGTCTTTGAAGACAAAAGCCAGGACTCCTGCAGTCAGCTCCAGGAAGAAGATGATCCCCAGGAACACTGAAAACTGACAACACACAGATGGTTCTTAGGATTTAGCAAAATATTATTCAGAAATCAATGAAGAGAGACACATCTCCGACGGAGGCTTTGGGAAACGTACAAACTTGAGCAGGAAAGAGTTTTCTCGCAAAGCCCCAATGCAACCAGCGAATCCAAGGATGAACATGACACCACCCACGACAAGGAAGAGCCAGACGGGGTCGAAACCTCCCAGGTCCGTGATGGACGAGATGTTAGAGAGGACACCCTGGAGAGGAGGCAGCAGAGGACAACAGGAAGTTGTTAGGAGGATTAGAAGAGGAATACTCAAAGCATCCACTGTTCTTATCATACTGTAGGTGAGTAAAATTATTTCTCTTAAGTAATGGAATAAGTTTAGTACATTTCTACAGTATTAGCAGCTTGTGAATGGATGAGAAGACTGCTGACACTGGTCCATATCAATGACAACTGTTACCAATTAGGATTTGGTATAGGAAGGTATTATTGGGGGGGCAGTTTTTTTTCTGAATTGAGGCATAAATGCTCAGAAATATCTCTTTGTGCTAAACTAAGCTTACTACAGCATGATATTTCAGCAGCACCTGGGGGGAGTTTCCTTCAAATTGGGACAAATGTCCACTCAGATTCAAAGATGACGTGAGGAGGGCGAGGTCAAGGTGATCTCATGTCTACGGTGATTTTTATTCATTTCTGGTTCACTGTGACTCACAAAAGACATCTTTGGCCGTTTGGAAACTCTTTGAGTTTTACAGCATTGGTCATTCAAAACAAGACGTTTGAAGACCGTGAGGAACATTCTTCACTTTTTTATGACATGTTATTTACCAGAGAGTTGCCAAAATAATCAGCAGATGAATACAAAAAATTAAGTTGCAGCTGTTTGTGAAGGACAAAGCAGCGACTTTCATCTGATTAGAGTGTCTGTTCCCTCTTTTGCCCCAGTACTGAAGAGGACACCATGAATGAATCTGTAAAAATGCAACAGATACATTCAGTCCATTGTTCAGAGGGGTGTCTCAGCAGAAAGCACCACATTCCTTTCTGATTCAGTAAAGCCACTGCTTCCATTTTCTGCTTTCTTTCTATGGGCGTAAACAGTTAAGTGGTGAATGTGAATGATCTGCTTAGTTGAAAAATGATTTGCAGATGTCCATCGAGAAGAAGATTCACACAAATTAATGAGTGCATGAGGATATTTACCTTCTCGCTCCATGCCCACAACCCAATGCCCAGGAAGGCCACTCCCAAGAACTGGAAGAGGTGAAGAAGAGAGAGTCATGAGCGATGAGAGAGCAGGATCATCACGTGGTGACTACAGTCTGTAGTCATCACACAAAAGCAAAGAGAAAGAAGCCACAGAGAGATTTTCCTGGCTGTGGTCCATTTCTAAATATTTCTCATCTCAGTTTGCAGTATCAGCAGGAGACTCCCACATTAGAGACATCTTCAAACAGCTTGAGCACATTATGACAGCACAGGGAGCTGAACTCCTTTAAACTCAAGGTGATCAGAGAGATTCTGCAAAAAGTGAGGTGCTCTGAACATCTAAACACACAAAGCTCCTGCACATTTAAAAGACAAAGATAAACAGTGTCCTGTCTATTCAGAACCACAATGCAATGGAGCCATTTTGGCTTTTCATTTTGAAATTTACCACAGGACTTGACTCTAACTCTAACAGGAATAATTATTGGTTATATTTTGTAATTCATCTGTCACTTATAACAGTGGTTAAAAAAAGAGAGATTTTGCTTTAAAATTACAGGATGTCAGAAGATATTGACATGACAGGTCTCCATGGCAACAGGACAAAGCTATCTGAAGACTGTGAGGCGACACTTAGGTGACTTAATTTGGTCCTAGACATAATAAAATATATTCTTCCTAATAACATTGATAATAATATCAAAAATAAAACCGACTAAACCATCATGAAGTTGATGCTCTTAAGTGAACAGCTGTTGACTCAACTTTGTTTATTAACCCATGAATCATATTTAAGAATTTATCCACAAATTGGATGAAGAGCACTTTGCAGATGAACTCTCACAGGTGATTGAAGCAGATGTTTCTGCCACAGACATGAATGGTGAAGGAAGCAGTGATGGTGTGGCTGACTGATGACCTCTGTGTGGCCTGACAGGTGACCTTTACCTTTAGCTTTACACAGTCCATGAACATAGTGGCACCACTATGCATCAGTGTTTCCACTGTACACAGGTGTTCTTATAGCAAATCAATAAAATCACGTGTGTAATAGTCAAGTATTTAACTTATTGGATTATTCAAACTAACACTGCACATACCCACCCAGCCCCCCCTCACTATTGTTTTGCTAAAAGTAATTGTAGCAAAACAATACTTTAATACAAACAATACTAGGCTATATTCAATCATTTTTGGTAAAACAATCATTATTGCAACAATGTAGTAGGTGCAGCCCCAATCAGCCCTTATATATTTGAGTTCTACAACAAACAATTAAAATTTTGACCAGGATTGTGTGTTTATGTGCTTATGTGAATCCTAAATCATTATTCTATCTAATTTAATGTAATAAGACCTATAGGGAAGAAGAAGTAAAAGTGGATTCACATAGGGACCGGGAACCAAGAAATGTTTTATGTTTTGAGGAGGAAAATGGATTTGGGGGGGGGGGGGGGGGAAAGAACACTTATCAAAATAGCTATTGGTTACTTTTGTTTTCAGTCAACTTCAGCTCTTTATAACCCACAAATAAGATGTTATTTTATTGTAATAAAACACATTGCATTTATATGAGATTACAAAAGCTAGCTATCACTGCCAGCACATTTAGGAAACAGATCTTAGTGAACAGAAGAATTAAACTTGGTAACTGGAGTCCAGAGTGGGACTGATGTCCAGACCACAGGAGATGGAGATGACCTGTGGATGAAGACAACTGATCTGAGAGCAGTCTGCACCGCCTCCACCCAAAACTCCACTGGCATGACACAACACAACAACACACAATGAACATATCCTCACATGAACAGTCTTACGATGCTGTCAGAGTCCTCAGATCTGAGGCTGACAACGACAACAAACACAAACACAAACACACACAGCAGCTGACAGAGGGAGCAAGTGCACAGAGGGCAGCAGCCGCACTGCAGGGACGGAGCCACCGTCAAAACCACAAGGACAAATAGTGCACACACACACACACACACACACACACACACACACACACACACACACACACACACACACACACACACACACACACACACACACACACACACACACACACACACACACACACACACACACACACACACACACACACACAAGAATACACAAAGGCCTCGGCTCTGGCAGAAGCAGACCTTAAAGCTGCTGCTGGTGGAGAACAACAACATGTCATCATGTCAGTGTGTGGAGCTGAGGACCAGGATCAGGCCGGAGGAGGAAGACTCACCCAGAAGATGATGTTGAAGCCGAAGATGAAGTATTTGATGCAGCAGCTCACCTCGTGAGCCTTAAAATGTTTTCCTGACATCATCTTCTCCACTCAGACACACGAATCACATCTACGCTGCCTGTGAGTCTGTCTGTGTGTCTGTATGTGTGTTTGACAGCCCGCTGAGGAGAGAAACACCCTTTTTAAAATTTATTCTTAGGGCTCGAACAGACGCGCCGCCGTCCGTTGCTTCAGCGTCTCGGGTTAAACATGATGCTGAAGGTCCGCGGCACGAGGAACAGCTGGAGCTTTGATCCGCCCGCAAAGGTGCAAAGCTCAAATAATCATTAATCCACTGGAGTCAAACAGATTCAAGGCGATGGTTTTCTATCTGAACCATAATCTAGACATGGCTGTTTTCTGACTGACGGCTGTGAGAGCCAATGGGAGTTAGAGGAGGCGGGACTTCCTCCAGCAGAGGACCCCCTCAAATAGGCTACAGCACGCTGCCCCATGTAATCATTCACAGTATGGCTTATCAGGAAATGATTGATTAATGGCTAATGATTGAAACGTTTGACATCTAATAGGCCGTAACCCCCCTCCCGGTTTCTTATTAACCAATTTAAAATATGGAATGAATAATAGAGATACACAAGTTGAACAAGATTAAATGATAAAACTGCATGTCATGTAGGCTACCCTGGAAAAAAAATAAATCCTGCTTCTCTTAACAGTCTCATTAATTTTGATGTCTTCAGTCACATTGACTTGTTTGTATTAATTCATTCACATTTTTGACTTTTCCAATTTCTTTTTTGTTTTAATGAGAAAACTGAAGGTTAATCATTTATGCTCAGTGTAAGGAAAGGTAAAGGCAAAAATGAAAAAACATCGCCACCTAGTGGTAAAATCTACCGCCCGCACCTCAGTGAGTCCATAGTTCAGTTCAGGTGAAAAACAAACAGCTGCAGAGTGAACATCGGCACTGACACTGAATATTGAGCCACAGAAATAAACACCACGACCATTCAGAGTAGAGTCTTGGTTTATTGCATAAAATAAAAGTATGCTCTAATCTATTACAAATATGTTTACAAAACAGGATAAATTATGAAAATAAATATTCTGTGCAGTTTGTCCATATTGTCAATGCAAGCAGAAAAAAAGAAACATATATACACACACATGTAAGTCCATAAAAAGACAAGTCATTGTTATGATTATGATCATCCCTCTATTGCCGAGACAAACTACATAATTCAAAGGGCAGAGCTAAACAACCTCTTTTTTCACTGATGCTAATTCTCAGTTTGTTTATTTTCTTTTTCTCTGCATCATGCAAACAATCACCACCATGGATCCAACATACGATTCAATGTGACTTGCAGCATAATCTACATATTTCTCAGCACTACCACTACTCTGTTCACATTGTCAATACTGTCTCCAAAGTTTTCCCTAAGGTTACAATAAAAAAAACACAATGCACAATGCAATTGCAATAATGTTTGGCAATACAAATGTATTAATAACACAATATCAAAATAATTCACCATTTAGGCAGTTACTTGTTCTGGTTTTGGCTGCACTTCACTTACAAAAATATAAATGTTTTTTTTTTTTTTTTTTTGGATTTAACAAAATACTTCATGTTAAAAATATCACTTCAGAGTCTCAGGAAAATAGTTGTTTTCTTTGAAAATCCCAATCCCTCAGTTCAACCTTCATGCAAACTAAAGTTATTTTATCAGTTTGAGTTCCCAGAAGCCTTTGCAGGACGACGTGAGAACAATAATATTAGTTCAACAGCTTGAGGGAGCTTTTAATAACAACACGTACAACAATGGTTTGAGGTGAAAAAGCTCCAGTGATCCTTCTTTTGGGTTAGTGTTTTGCTTTGCAGCACCCAAACATACTTCCCTTTTGTTCTACACAAAGCGTCCAAAATGTTTTATTTTGCTACTAAATTAGTGCGTTAGTTTCAAGGTAATAAAACCCTAAGATGTTCCATTATTCCTTCTGCTACAAACTACACATATCCTTCATTAATTACTGTTAGCTGATTAATACATGTTTCACCTTTTGGAGCAGTTTCTAAGAATACAAAGTAGAAATATCATAAATTGAATACACCTTAATTTGCCTGTTATCCATTATTCTGTTTGATTAAGGCTTATTGCATGGTTTAGATAGCTGATGTTGACATTTAGCACAAAATCTAAAATACTGAAACTGGGATAAATAACCCTGAAGATCAGTCTAAGAGATGGGACATCCCAGTGAAAAAGAAATAGCTGTGAACATGTTTCGTCATTAAAAGCTGTACATTAGCTGGGCAACTTTGAAGTCAATTATTCATATTCTGAAGTGCTCTAACTGTGCAAGTCAAAGGTTTTGAGAACCATTCTTCATTTTGTGCAAAATAAGTAATTATTTACTTGAATTGTCAATTGTATTTTAATACATTTTTGATTTTCACATTCATTTTTTTCTAACTTTGGATATAGGCCAATATGGGTGGGTGGGGGTGTAGGGTGGGGTACCTATTCATTCAGTAATATATCAATGATGTGCTTTTCCTAGGAAAAGAACTGCATATTATGTACTGTTAGTAAATACAGACAGGCATATATTAAACATTTCTCATATACTATCTTCAACGATCACTGTGGCATGCTGGGAAAAAAAAACATAGCACACCCATAATAGACAGAAGTCTTTTGTGTTTCTGAGTTTCTGAATCCATTATGTATATAAATACATAAGGCTTTGTGTGAGTAGCCTCTTGTGGCATCTTATGCACCAGCTTGTTAATACTTTGAGTTTTAATGCATTAGTAGCTAATGCATTATTAATCACAGTTAATGAATCCAGTAATTTATTGTTTCTTCACATGGTTTCATTATGGCCAGACTGCACCTATGAGATGCTATATGTTTATAAAGGCAATATATTTTCTTTATCATGAGGTTTTTTCTGAGTTAATATAATTGTACAAAATCTTCTCTTGAAAGAAGCTTGAAATGCATGATATTAACACTGTCAGTCTTGAAGAGACTACGTGATCTCTCACTCTAAGCCTGAGAACGCATTTGGAAACACTGGAAAGGTTTCTTGGCTTTGATGCTGTGTTATTTAAAAAGCCACTCTGTGTCATGTTAGAGTGGATTTTGTAAAAACCTTTTGTTCTTTGACAGAGTTGCATAAACACTGTGTAATAAAGACCCGACCAGGGAAGGGAACAAGGAAAAGATAAGTCCCTGCAGTTGGCCAAAATGTGCATCACCTACGTCACAGAGTCCCCAGAGCACCAGTGGACGTCACCAGCTCACAGATGTGCTGGTGTGTCCTGTTGTCATGCTGTTTGAAAACTATGCTGGTGAGAAGTGTGGAAGCACGACCAGCTGAGCGGCAGAGCTGGGTCACTTTAGGTCACCTTGATGGTGGACTTCTTGTGGACACAGAGTAGGGAGACGTAGGGCACACCGATGAAGGCCCATTTCTCATTGGGCCAGAACATGATGACGGGTCCTCGCTCAGGAGCCTCGGTCGCCACGTCGAAGTAGGCGAAGCAAACGCAACCCAAATACGAGGCAAGACAGATCAGGATGTGCCTGTAAAAGAGCAGTTTGAATGAACCACACTGTTCGAGAGATGGTTTGCTAAATATATCCAGGTGTTTGCAGGTGCATCTGAGCAAGATGAACAATGTCTGCAGAATAAATATCCTCCTCATCGGGTTATTTAAGTCTGCAAGGTCAGTCTTTACATTCACACCAAGAGAAAAGGTCACTGCAGACCTGAGCAATAAGAATACTGCTGGTTCTTTTCAATGCAATTACACTTGTTTGGAGTTTCTTCTTTGTTAATTATGGCTTCATTCTTCTGGTCAAGTAAATAAAGGTCACTCTTTTTTATGTTTTTAGATGCAGACCCTCATTAATGATAAACATAGCTGTAAATAGGTTGATATTATTGTACCAGTGTAGTCAGATAAAAAAAAGGACTGGGTTACATTGTTTTTGCTTAAAATGTCAGTCTCTTTTCTGAGCTGACTGTGAGTCAACTTACCAAGCACAGTGCAAGTAGGGAAAATTGACAGATGACCACATTTCACAGAATATCCTGTCACTGATCCAGCAGAGTAGAGCCAGCGCCCACCAGATCCCTGAGATCAAGCCCAGCTTGAACACACGTGGGTTTTCACACCTGCGACAACCAAACAGAGCGATGAGAATGGTGCACAACTATGAAAACTCACAGAAAATACACAAACACTTGGGATAAGACGGACACCGAGAGTACAGTATCTGCGTACATCGGGCAAATATGGAGCAACATTACTAAAGGGGCTTTGTATTTAGCTCTGGAGTTGAACTAAATCTCCAGATGGGTCTGAGACTTTCTAATGATTTCACTGGCGAGGTTGAATCTTAGGAGAGGAGGAGGAGGGGGAGCTTTTATATTTACACCTGAGAAGTCCATGAACTGAAACCCGAGTACCAAGAACTCTAGTGGTCTAAAAGTCTACCGCCCTACACAAATATCTGTGTGTGGACACACCACTGACCTCCAGACATATGAGCTAATCCAGAGTGCTGCTGATAAGCTATTCTTAGTCCTGTCCTCCTTGTACACACCAGTCACCATAGCTGAGGCAAACGCTGAGTGCCAAAACAAAGACAAGTGGACGAGGAAGGCTGACTAAACTGTGTTGACAACACAACAGAGTGGTCACCACGACGCAGTTTGTCACATTCCTCTACGACACAGCGTCTGATGGAGTCACACCATTAATTTTTACAGGCGTTTCATTTGGATTACCATTGTTTCAAGGTGAGAGGAATGTTGGGATGACACGAACCCTTTTCGAGAAAGAACCAGCACAATAAGACTCAGACAAACAACAAACACCACTCAGCTGCAGAGGACATGACTAATCTTAAATGCTGTAGCTTGACGTGAAGGAATAACATGATGGCTCTAAGATAATGAGTACAGTGGAAAAAAACACTTTGTGTCCAATATTCGCTCACATACACACAGAAAGCATGATGACTCTTCAGCCCATTGGGTTTTTTGCTGTTGACTATCTGGCTGTTTAGTGCTAGGCAGGTACTGGACAGCTGCAGACAGCTGCCAACTGTAGCAAAGTCGCAGACTGGGAATCAAAAACAATTAGCTCAAAGAGTCTTTAATGCTCTGAATAGCTGAGGGGAACTGCAGAGTTGGTAGTTAAGTCTGATCCAGGCCTATTTTGACTCTACTGTGTGTTGTCAGCCAGTGTGTGTGTGTGTGTGTGTGTGTGCCTCCTCATTAACACCAGTCGGGGTCCACACTGTGCATAGTTCACTGCACAAAAGAGTGAGGACTGTGTGAATGTGAGAAATAGTCACTGACTTTGGTTCTATAATGTCTAGATGTGTTGAGCAGTAAGACATCTGTAATCTCCTCTCTTTCAGCTAAGAGCTTCTCATTCTCACTCGGTTTCACCAGTTAAAATGCTGCCATTAGCAGCAGGTCACATCAGCTGCCGCTAATTAACATTAAAGTCTTGAAAAAAAGTCTCGTAAATTGATGGCAGGGGCAAAATAAAACTTGCGTGCTCTCTGCAAACCACTTAATGTGAGATACAAGAAGAATCACTATATGTGATACGTCCCGTCTCCCACTTTATGTTAATTTCAGGCATCACATTCTTCCAGTTAAACTTTCCTTAATATCATCAGCTTCTGCTTCAGGTTCAGCATTTGTGATATTTGGATCAAGGAGCTGCTACTTGCTATTTAAATATGAAGCATTAAAGTTGTATTGGGAATGGAGACAAAATATAATTGGACATCCCTAATTGTTATATAAAGAGTATTTCTTCGTGCAGCTTCATTTGCCACCATGAGCTACAAGCCCCGACTCCACTGAAATGACCGAATTCAGTTTTTTATTTGTGAGAGAGTGATGTGTCTTTACCAAGGGTTACACAGGCTCACTTTCAGTTAACTATGTCAGTATGAAGACAAATGCCAATATTTTACATAATTGGTCGCGGGGGGGGGGGGGGGGGGGGGGGGGGGGGGGACATAGCTCCACAAGAGCAACAGGAAGCACAAAAATAGATGGTCAATGATATGTCTTCCCAAAGGGAAACAGGCCATTAACTTGTCATCAGTATTGTATTAGACTTACATACTGTTAAGTGTTTCAACCATTTATATTTGGCTGATCATCAACCTTAACTGACTTTACATACTGTACATTGAGGCTCCCTAAGTCGGCCGACGCCCCTTCCTGCCAACAAACACACACACTGGCGGAACAATCACCACACGGCCAGGTTGTCTGGACTATCAGCTCAAACAGAAGCACTGAGATAAGAAACTTGACATCTCCATGGACACAGAGTGATCTCAGTGTGATGGAGAGTTTGACTGTTGGAGGGGAAGATAAATGAGGGAAAGGCCGGCCGGCCGGCTGGCCTGTCTGTCTGGGTGGAGTCCTGCTGAGACGCTCCTCGCTCCAGGGAATAGAGAGGAAGAGGCTCCATAAGATCAGTGTCTCCAAACTTGAAAAACTGCAGCTCTTTATGAACTCATTTGATTGTCGTGTTGGAAGCTGAAATTATTATCAACTACTATGAGATGATGAGTTCAGTCGTGCTTAGACAGGTTGTCAGAAGGTTATCTCTCGTCATTGGTAAAACCAAGACGATATTTTACTTTTCAAGATTATTTTTTTTCTTGTTTTTGAAAGATTTATATCATATTGTACGATCTGGCTTTCCTTTGACTGGCAGCTTCACAGTGGGAAAACCAAGAGTTAACAGTGAAGATGAAGATGAAAAGCTGTATCGTTCAAAAGAAGGTGCCAGCTACGTTTATGATATGGATCTTAAACACTAGCCAATTAAACTGCTTTGTGCTTCCTGCTCCACCTGTTCCTTTTTAACAAGGATACAACTTAACTTGAACTTCAGTATTGCATCGTTTTCATGGATAGAAAACAATGGTCAAAACCACAAAAAAAACATTTAAAAGGACATAATTGAACCTGGGGAGATTTTAGTTAAGTAGATGGTATTTATATTTACTGATATATGTATGACAACATGTGTGTAAATATGTTTGGATAATTTTGTTTATCAAATAATATGAGCTATCTCTTCTAATGTCCTTTTATACAAATGTATAGATATATGCATATAACATTTCCTATTTAGTTGAATAGTGGACTCATTTATTTTTCAGCTTGTGATTTTTAGGTTAAATTATGACTCGAGGACTCTGTTCTTTCAGTAGCTTAAGTAGAAGTAAATTTACTTTTCTATGTACAATTTTTTTTCTGACTTAATAATAATAATAAATCATCCATTATGGCCCAGCTGTGACATGAGTTTATGTAATATTTTAATGGATCTCCTATAAACTGGACAAGTTGTTTTTCGTCCATGTGGAAGTGCCTTGAACAGGAGCCAACAGACGTACTGTAAAAGAAAAAGCAAACAACAACAAAATAGTCGTTTCTTTCTGATGGCAGACGTCCATCAGCCCGGGCTAAAGGAATTCTCTCCCACTTAGCAGAAGAAAAACAATTTGCCCCAATAGACGACTGGCACTGGAAGTAATGTCACGAAATACTAACAGGTTGAACAATGGATGACTTAAGGTTAAAAGACTGACGGTGGTGAGTAAGGATTGTGGGAAACGGAAACTACAGAGCATGGCTCCACATTACTGTGACGGAGGAAGCACACACACACACACACACACAAACACAAACACACACTAATGGGCATGAATGGCTTGTTGTGTGTTTTTAGAAACATTCTTTCACATCATAGGCCCTCTCTATAATTATCCTGTAACAGACGACATGTCATCAGACAATGTGAGTACAAAAGGCCAAAGGTGAGATGTTAACGTTCTGCAGACTGCACTAAATCTCAACACTATTGTTTCTGTTAACAACTATATGTATTGCAGTATATTATATAGCTGACTAGACAATTTAAAACACAGTGCAGTGAATTTAAACCAGATCTGTTCAGTCTGGTGCGACTGTTGCGTAACTGACTGGAACAAGATCAACATGTCTGATGTGTGTAATAATGGTGTTAATAGGAAAATTAAATAAAAAGGGAATTACTTTTTTTCAATATTAAAATATTCCTCAAATCACAAAACATTACACCAATACACCAGATATGTATGGCTCTATATTTCTCCACATGTGCAGATGACATGAAGAAAAATCATTTATGAAGCACTGATTTAAAAAAAAAAACTGAGCATAGGTGTTTCCTAGCAACTGATTTACTTATTACTCACGTAACTAGACAAGACTTTTCTTATTTTTTGATGGTGTATAGACAGCAATTTACTAAATCAATGGTCAATTACAAAAGCTTTACACACAAACTTAAGGATGGATACACAAGTTACTGCAGAGACAACAACCCCACCACATTCACAAAGTCTGATCTAGAGACGTGTAAAATAACATAAACACGTATAAAACCATAAAAACACAAATTATTCACACTGAAAATTGGCTTTTATATTGGAACAAATCATGTAAGCTTAAATATGGTGGACATCCAGGACTGTGTTATATTGTGTAATGTTTCTTATGCTCTTGTCTACAGTGCTTTAACACTTTTCACTAACCTTTTGAGCTCAGTGATGAGCAGCACAGTGCAGGGGATTCCTAGAGTCATGAGCGACAGCGAGTTGACGACAGGTTTAACAAAGGCCAACCCTGTGGTGATTCCTGACAAGATGCCAATGACCACTTTGAACCTTGACCTACATGGAGAAGCAAAAGAAATGAGGAGAAAAAAAATAATGTTTGCACTCTATGAACAGCATTGTGAAACACAGAAGGAATGTTTGGTCGACTCAAGAAACACTTTAACACACTCATTCAGATAAACAAGAGGTGCTCAGTTTCAGAGGCCGTGGAAAATGCAGCCTGAAGTGAAAGAGCAGCCATGATGGCTCTGTGACAATGGAAAGAGAAGTTAAGACATGTGATGCAGCTTTTACTGGGGTCAGCTATCTCAGACAGGCCTATTATTAAACAGGGCAGTCACAGCAGTGCACACATCATATGACAGGCTAGTGGCCAACAGTCAACTCCTACAGAGGAACCTGCTGGATAAATACAGTACATGAAATACACATTAAAATGACATTGAAAATGTGGACAAACTGCAGTGAACAACAATATTGCGTTCCTGCAAAAACCACAACCACCACTGCCTCAGCTGTGTCATTATGATAAAAAAAAATATCATGTTGGTCAACATACCGATCCCTCCTAAACATCCTGGGTAGGTATCTTTTAGGGAACCACATGGCAATGGCACACATGAGAACCCACAAAATGGCCAGCTCGTCCAACATCTGGCCCAGGAAGCTGAGGGTGGCGTGGAAATACGTTGATCCAATACCTAGGAGACAGAGAGAGATGTAATCTGAAGTTGTTCATAGATAAACAAAACTGAATCCTTTTATAATGCCCTCTGAAAAAGCAAGGACATCAAACAGTTAAAAAGAGTCTGAACTATGTGTTTTTGTCAAGTGTAAATCCAACATACTCCTATTTCCACTTCTCAAATGATAAAAGCAGCCAAAACGATGAAAACATTAGAGATTTCATCTGTAAATGAGGAGATCAACAGAATAAAAGTGTATAAAAGCAACATCAACTGTCTTTAGAGGGAGCAGCATCTACAGTGAGTGTACTTCCTCAGTGTAAATCACAAGCAGCTTATAGAGCTCACACTGAGAGACACCTGCTGTTTTGGAAACAACGATTACAAACAGTTACTTCTACATCGGCGTAACTGGGAGTTGTAAGACACTGTGTCTGTGAGGGGGGCAGATCTGTGTGTGCCCCCCTTTGTTATCACTGTCCAACAGACCTGTCATTATCAGCACAATCGGTTTTCACAAGAGACAGTGAGACACTGCAGGAGAGTCGGACACTTCAACAGACTTCTTGTCCAAGACAGAAGTCGGCTCTCAGTTAGAAGTTACCATCATGACGCCATGTCACTGTCCTGACACAGCCACTTAAATATCTGCTGCTTTTCTTAGTCCTTAGAGATTATATCTATAATAGTTCAAGGTTTTTCTCAAAGAAAAAAAACAAGACATTAGACTTTCACAAGTTCTTTTGTTATTGTTTTCTGACAGTATATGGACCGAACAATTAATCAAGAAAATGATAAGCAGATTGATTCATAATGAAAACAATCATTAGCCACAGCTCTACGTGGGAACACTGTTTATTTATGGCTACTGGCAGCAGGCAGTTCAACAACCAAACTCCATGACTGAGTCACAGTCCGCACGGCCGCGGCCAAGGTCAAGCACGAGCGGCCTGTTTTCACACTAGAATCTATAGGGTTGTTTTCCTGCTCAAGTCAAAGGTCAGAGGCAGAAAATGAATCTACAGTATGTAACCCCAACAAGCTTGATATAAAGTTAGTCTAGTTTTGGAATAACAGATGCACAGTTAAAACGAGTGAGTCAAATCCCACTCAAATTCCACTCTGTGTTTTTTCCCTGGCATCGTTAAGGTCACCTCCTCTCAGGAGCACAGGGTCTGTCAGGTTATCTGTGCTGACAGTGCAACCAGTGTGCCTCCACAAACAGCACTGAGGAAACTAGGCTGTGCAATCTCTGTACAACTGTGCTGCTGCTGTTTAATGTACAGTGGCTTCATTTGAGACAGAAATGCTGAGACAAATCTAGTGAAATCTCAGCAAAAGGCTTATTATTCACTGGTTGGATGAATAGGACAAGTCATATTAAAGTCTTCTCCTAAGAGGGAAAATGAGTCACTGTTGTTGCTGCAGTTTAGATTCAGGCTGTGACGACCTACATCCATAATCTGACCATATGTTTAACATAAAGACACAGCACATAACTCACACAGGTTGTAAAATGTGCGATCCATGCACACACAATATTTGTGTATTTTCAGGTTTTCAGGCTAATCAACTAATCATTTGGTCAAGAAAAATACTAAAAAAAACAAACACTCATTACAAATCTTAAGATTATACACTGATGTCTGTTGCTAATTTATTTTTCAAAGTTTGCAGGCTTACATTAAAAAAAAGGTGAAAACTGTTTGTTTTCTTTCTTTAAAAAAAAGACACAGGCTGTCAAACAAGCTCATTTCCAGCAATACACTGAATAATCTAATGCAAACCAATAGATACTGTTCTGCTCTATTGTGCTAATGCATATGAAGCTCAGTCTTGTAGGTGTTCATATGCATTAGCACAATAGAGCAGAACAGTATCTATTGGTTTGCATATTAACCAATAGATACTGTTCTCTGAGCTAATACATTAGTTACTGCTGTATTGCACTGTATTTGTTTCTCATATTCTGTCCTACACTGGTTTTTGCAAACAGGAATATGAGGTCCAAAACAACAAACACCATGAGCTTGTGTGTGTGGTGACTTTGGATGTCTTTATCTACAAATGCTGCTAGTCTTATGTATTAGTACTGATGTATGGTTTGTTAGGCACATGAAGAGTGATGAAGATTAGGAGTGAGGAGGAGGTCTCATCACCAACAACTTACCGACCACCACCAGGAGAATCCATATGAGGTAAATCCCACTGTTGAAATGTGTTGCATATTGGCGGAACAAGCACATTAATATGGGCGGCAAAACAAAAAACAAAATGTTGCTGATCTGAAATGATAAACAAAGGAAAGCCATGAGCAGAAGAGCACATCATCAGGTAGTGAAACTGTTCATGTTGCTCAATGAACAACATGCTGGTCAGTGTTGTTGGACCAGTACACACACACACACACACACACACACACACACACACACACACACACACACACACACACACACACACACACACACACACACACACACACACACACACACACACACACACAGGCCTCAAGTCAGTCAGTGGCCTCGGAGCAAACTGACACTCAGCTGAAATGAGTGAGGCAAAGTAAAAAAATCTGTCATCTGATGCTGAACAGTGAACAAACTGTTGAGAAGACAGTAAACTTGCAGCTAGCTACGGCTAATCTGTGGGTAACATTTCTAAACACAAAGGGTGAGCAGAGCTGCACACATACACACACACACACACAAGAGAAGCTGCAGGGGGATTTTAAACAAAACTGTAACTTAACCACACACAAAAACAAAAACACACACACACGCACACGCACACACACAAAAAGCAAACAACATCGTTAGCTGTTAAGTGCAGCTGACTTAATTGTCACCGACCGTGTTGTAAAACTCGGCGATGCTGGGATAAATGAGGTAATTTCCCTCACACCAGTCCACCTCGGAGCTGCCAGCCTGCAACTGGTCCCAGAAAATCAGATTAACGTTACTCATGTCTGGACTGGTCGTGTGTGTGTGTCTGTCTGTCTGTCGGACGGACCGCCGGACCGCACCGAGCCGGGCCAAGAAAACAGACAGACAGGAGGAGCTCCGCCGACAGCAGCAGCAGCAGCAGCAGCAGCAGCAGCGGTGGTTGTGTTGTGTTGGTAGATAAAAAACAAAAACACCGAAGAGAAAAAAAATGTCCTCCTTTGTTGGCTCGCTGTTCTCACGCTCAAAACGTTAAAGTCCGAGACCTGACGCGTTTTGTAGACGAGACAGCGTGATGATAAAACTGCAGGCACCGTCGCTGGGCTGCTGCATGTTTTCTAAAGCCGCTCCACAAAGCCTCCCCTCCCGCTGTCGTGACGCTCCGCTCCGGCCACTGACAGCTGCTGCTCCGTCCGGACGAAGAGGTTGCAGGAGCAGCGAGAGGATTCACCCCCCAACTGCTCTCTCTGCCTCCTCCCACTTTCTGCTTCTAACGTCATGTGACCACACACGACCAATGGACGCTGGTAGATGTCGCTCCTATCAACTATCAACGTGCACATGAAGGATCGTCGTGTTCATAAGATAAGATATTTACAGACATATAAATACACCGCAGGCAGGTTGCGGCATTTTTTTTATTCACGTCACGTGTTCAGCCAACTTTTAGTTTGGCCTACTTATCCGTCCATGTTATTGTAGTTTTTTATTTACTTTAGGCTACATGATGCTATAGGAGTAGGCTACTTTGGTAAAGGTTAATTAAACACATTGGCTACTTCCATTGTGTTGCTGTGCTGTCAATTAACAATAGACCAGTGTCAAGTGGAAGTGTAGGTATTAAACTAAGTTAATTTGAATTGTCTTTTAATTGCGTTTTAAATGTGCCACACAAATAAAGCTGCCTGCCCCTGCCTACTTTTTAGGACACATTACACTACCTCTAGACTGTGCATACTGTTGAAAGGTGATAACAAGGAAAAGATTATTGAATCCAATAATCAATCACAGGGACATTAAAAGGGGGTTAAGAGGAGTCAACCTATAGAATCCACAGATGTACAACCAGGAAGAACAGCAGTCTGACACTGAGCTGAAATATGGATTAATCATAGACTGTAAAAAGTAGTAGTAGTAGTAGTAAACCTTTAAAGGTTTAAGTAAAAAGGGATTAATGCAAATTAAGTTTACCATTAGCCCAGTTTCATTATTGGTCATATGCAAAAAAAAAAGAAAAAAAGAAAATGCCCCAAGGAAGATAAGAGCAGAGTTTACAAACACTTTTTGTAGCTTCTGCCATTTTTTCCCCTTTTTTTCTGCATAGCAGCCTACATTAGTGAAAGGACACACACATTGTGTAATTTTCTCTGTTGAGTAATAGTTAAGAGTATGAGGTGTCTGGTAGAGTGGAGCTGGCGTTGGGTAGAGTCAAGTGACAAGACAAGTCACCTAAAGCTACAACAGCATTTTGATTGGCATGTTTCACAACTTTTGGTCGGCAATTAGTTTAAAGTGTGATATTTTCAGGAACCATGAGATAACTTAATAGATGCTGGTGATATTACAGTATTTGCACAGTGCACACACCCAACAACATATCATGTAGTTTGATTTAGATCCACTGCTCAGCTGCAACAATAACATTACATCATGGAACCATTCTAAATAAGTTTACTTTTACTTTTGATAAATAAAGTGTAGGCTATCTGTTTTGAAATGAATCATCCTGTGCTTTTTCTAATTACAATTAAGTAATTGAATACAAGATTTATTCTTGTTACTGCTTACTGTAACAGCTTATTATGCACAGTTTGACCAACATTAATAATGGCATGGCCTGTTGCATACATACTGTTAATAACTTCAAGGGCCCCAGTGCTGTCTATTCGCCGTCTTACATTAAACAAAAAAGAGATATCAACATTGAGCAAACAAACCTACTCATACTCATCCTCTAGTGGGGGTAATTATCGTTCTGAATAGTGTAACTATGTAGAGGTCACAGCTCCTTTTGTGCAGAACGACTCAATACTGCCTGCTGTTGCTTTCTGTACTATTTCCAATGGTGGAAGTTTTACTCAGGTCCTTAATTACAGTGAAGGTGCCAATCAAACAATAAATAAAAACTTCTAGTTCTAGTTGATAAGCTGCAAAAGCATGTCACTTGCTCAAAATAGATAGTTCATTCCTCAAAAGCAAGTATTCATGTCAATGAAACTGTCAGTGTCATCAAAATGAGAAGTCCTGACACCATTGTTTATGAACAAGATAGTCAAATGACTTTGTCATGTTTTCATTATGTGTTTTATAATGCAAAATAGTCAGATCTTTGTGACACTACCTTAAATGAAATGAGGACTATTAGTTTTATAGGGAATGACTGTTCAGCATTCATAGTTCATTTTGACTGACAAGACATATAAGCAAATGATAATGTTATAAAACAGCAGAGAATTCCAAAAGCATTTGCAATTTGTTCAAATGAATGAGAAATTGCTACTATGATGTGCATAAATTACTAAATGTTGTGGAGGTTGCACTGAGGATTTTCATTCTGATCAGAGAAAAGCACAAAAGCGACTGAGAAAAACTGTAATTTGTAATTTGACTACAGTTACAAATTAATTTAGTAGGGCGAAACCAATGATATTTCCCCAGAAATAAAATGAAGGAATAAAAGAGCAGAAAGCCAGCCTTGATTAGTCTGATAACCTTCAGGTTTGTCTGATCACAAAACTACATCGAATCAGTTATCGCGAGATCACGGAGCCTATGTGAGACCACGGGGCGGATATCCGGTCTCTTTTCCGTGGCGGACCGTCGTTGGGTCGGTTTGGCAAAATGAAGGTACAACATTTCTCTAACCGTTTGTCTATGTGTAAAGCATCTTTATTTTAAATATTCACGTATATTTGAAGCCACGATTGTGAACTGTAAACCGAACTAGTTTGACGCGGCAATCGCGGCTCTGACATGGAGGATGAGTTTTGATTGTGATGAGTTGTTAGCACCGGTCCTGAGCCGTGGAAACATGGCGGATCATGGGAGAGAGAAATGTGCCCCGAGTTCAACTCTCAGTTAACTCCAATACACAGTTTTCAGACTCGAGTAGCTCCCGTTAAACCACCTGGTTGCAATGTTATAACAGCAAAACGTCAGCTATTAATCCGGCTGTATTCACACTAGTGAGCGGTGTTTGTAGTAGGTTTAGTTTAGCATTAGCAGGCTGTGAGTCAGTAGCCGCCGGTAGGCTACAGCCGCTAGCAGGCCTCCTGTGTAGCTCTCTGTGAGTTTAACAAACCTACTCGTCTCTATACTCACACGTGTGTGCTTTTCTCTTACCCGTTAGTCATCAAGTAACTTTTTATCTATTCCCATCTTATTTCGCGCTGTGTTATCCCAGCTATACCTACCTGTAGTGGTTCATCTGTCACGACCTACGTGGAGAAAACCCGGCATGTCAGACAGAGTTACACCTGCTAACAACTTATTTTTTTCTCCCACCTGCAGCTGAACATCTCATTTCCCGCTACTGGCTGCCAGAAGCTGATTGAAGTTGATGATGAGCGTAAGCTGAGGACCTTCTATGAGAAGCGTATGGCCACTGAGGTCCCCGCTGACCCCCTGGGCGATGAGTGGAAGGTACGTGGTGATGCACAACACCCCTGTTTGTCTTATAGTTGTGGTGTGATACTAGCAGTTTGGGTTGGGTGAAGAGGCTCTACATGGGTATAATTCATGTGGCACACCAGTAGACCCTTTTTGACTGGTCTGTAGTCATTAAGGGGGGACAGCGTGTTGCCAAAGAAACAGTGGAGATGCTACCAAATACGTTCAGGCCACACACCTGGCTGAAGGTAACAGCATCACTCTCTCAGTTCCCCTCCATCCTAAATAAATAACTAGGTATCTAAGCGTAGTGAAGTCTGTAAAAGTTGCTGTCTTGTCTTGCTCCAGTTCAGGATGTGCTGGAAGTTAAAACACCAACCCACAGAGTATCGGTTGGCCTGTTCAAACTTCTGAGCCATGGCTGCTAATTTCTTGTTTCTTGTGGCCATGTGGTTATTACTCTACCCAGCCACGGTTAAAACTCTCAGGACATCAAAGTTTATGTGGTCAAAATTCAGCTTGATTTTAAATATGAAAGACATTCTGATTGTTTTTTTGCACCATGTATGAGATGTCCGAATTTGCGGTCTCCGTTTTTGCAGGGTTACGTGGTGCGCATCAGCGGAGGCAATGACAAGCAGGGCTTCCCCATGAAGCAGGGTGTGCTGACCCATGGTCGCGTGCGTCTGCTGCTCAGCAAGGGACACTCCTGCTACCGTCCCCGCAGGACAGGCGAGCGTAAACGCAAGTCCGTGCGTGGTTGCATCGTTGATGCCAACCTCAGTGTTCTGAACTTGGTCATCGTCAAGAAAGGTGAAAACATGTTCAATGTGATTCTTTTGAACTTTTATGGAAATACTGAATTACACATGAAAGCAAACCTGTTATTCAACAGATACACGTAGTTAACACTACAATTGAAATGTGGGGTATCTGTTAATATTGCATGTGAACGACGGCACACCAGTAGACCCTTTCTGACTGGTCTGTAGTCATTAAGGGGGGACAGCGTGTTGCCAGAGTAACTGCGGAGCTGCTTACCAGATGCGACCAGACCGACTAACCATGGATGGTTGAACTGCATTGCTCTCCCATTAACACTAGTATCAGGCCGACACCAAAGCCGGTGCTTGTAATAAATGTTACTAAACTCGGTATTGACTCCGAAATTATTTTAGAAATTCCTTTATCTATAACTGTGGCAGTTTCCTGTTGACTGGTACTGAGAAAACTACAGCTTTCTGCATTTTGATTCGATTTAATTTTTTTTGTCATTTTTCAAAGTCATGTAAACACTCAAATAAGCTGTGCAGTCTGCTAGTCAATCTCATTTTTATCAATAAGAAATACTCATGTTGTCCTGACCTGGCTGCTTTCAGGTGAGAAGGACATTCCCGGGCTGACCGACAGCACCGTCCCTCGCCGTCTTGGACCCAAGAGGGCCAGCAAGATCCGCAAGCTCTTCAACCTGGCTAAGGAGGATGATGTTAGGCAGTATGTTGTCAGGAGACCCTTGACTAAAGAAGGTAAGGCTGAAGAGGGTTTCTTTTTTTTTTTTAAGTTAAGCCTACAAGTGACACTTGACTGAAGATATTTTCAGTTTGGTCACTGAAGCTTGAAGTCATCATGAGCTACTTGAGTGGCCTCAAGTAAATTGCAGTAGCCTTTGAAAATGAGATTAAATTGAGTTTGAGAATGTACGAGGTTGTGACCAAAATATTAAAGTCCTAAAATCGCTGTTTAAGTGCAGCGGAAATTAGTCTAGCCACTGCTTGGCTTATGGAGCTGTGTATATGTAATGTCAGGTGCTGTTGGTAAATAAAAACTTGACAATTGCAGACCATAACAAGTTATGTTGCCAACTTGATGAATATGTGCACATTACCCATGTTCATATTTTCTTTATTCGCTTTATGTACTACTTATAAACGTAAACCTGTGCATATTGATGTTTAAGTAACATGGTATAAAATAAGCCTCATGTATTAAGCACCTCAATATTAAGCATCTTGTCTGGATTCATTAAAAGTGTGATGCAATTGGAAAGACTCACAAGGACTCAAATGTTGACTCGGAAGCATTCAGGTGTTACCAACTCCAACCTGGCAGTGGTTACTGATTAGATGTCATGGTAGTAAATAGTAATTTTACAGTGACAGAATGTCACTTGCATTTATCAATAAAGGGGAACTAAACATGACTTAATTGGTCAGATGATGCTCAGTTAGAGGCTTTCTGTCCTTTCAGGCGCTTGAATGTCGGTACAGTCGGTCACTGGGTGATTGGTTGATGGCAGAACTAAAATGGGGTCAGTAAAGTGGTGGATAAAATGGGAACTATGATGTGACCCAGTGTTGCTCATCACTTGCAAAGCCACTACAGCTGTTAGTGAGATGGTTACTCATGGTAGCATTTATGCAGCATCGCCCTAACCCTTTTGACACCCGGCACTTACCCGCACCATTGAACTTCATCTGCTTTCTCTCGGACAGGCAAGAAGCCCAGAACTAAGGCTCCCAGGATCCAGAGACTGGTGACGCCCCGCGTGCTGCAGCACAAGCGCCGCCGTATCGCCCTCAAGAGACAGCGCACCCAGAAGAACAAGGAGGAGGCCTCTGAGTATGCCAAGCTGCTGGCCAAGAGGATGAAGGTATGCATCTGTTTCTCTTATAACACTGTACACAGAAATATGTGAAAAGGAAAGCACCCCCCCTTATTAAACAGCTTCAGTGACCAGAAGTAATTGATGTGTGAAAGCTGAATTGAAATGCACCAAACACTGGAGCTACTGCATTTAACAGAAAAAATGTTTAATTGATCCATCTTAAAATGTGTGTCACTACTCCAACCTATCAGTGCAGCCAATTTGTTAAGTTGTTTGATATCAGTAAAGCTTGGTTTGTTCTGGTGGTAAATTCTTTAAAACTAATATGGGCAGAGATCATAGAGGATTATGGTCCTTTGTTGAATTTGCATATCGTTGCCAGTTTTTATTTTCTTGCCTTTTTTCCATCTCCAGATCAGATTGAATAGTGTAATTTGCAGTGGGTAATGGGGATATTGATTTGTGTGTACATGGCTGCTGTGCTGAAAAAAAAACTCTTGACACATATTTGTTCTTGATAACAGGAGGCCAAGGAGAAGCGCCAGGAACAGATCGCCAAGAGGCGCCGTCTTTCTTCTCTGAGGGCATCCACATCCAAGTCAGAGTCCAGCCAAAAGTGAAATCACAGTCAAATAAAGTAATGTTTTGCTGAAAAAACTGTCTGTGTGGAGTAACTGATTTAACATTTTCCCAGTTCCTATAATTGTAGGTTTGTGTGTGAATGTGATGTACTGTAAAGCGCTTTGGGTATCGTTCAGGTATAGCAAAAGCGCTATATAAATACAGACCATTTACCATTTACTAGTTGGATTATATTATTAGACTCTATGATAAATCACTGCATGGTAGATGTCTAAACTCTGGCATATAATCAAAACATACAGTAGTTTAATAGAGGCAGTAACCCTCCATAGAAAAAGAAAATGGTTTTAAAATTGCTTTCATTAAGAATGCATCAGATTGTGATGAGTTAAACGTTCTCCATAGGTTTCAACCTGCATCTCATTTCAGTAGCATTAAAGGCTCAGTGCAGTCCTGTTGCCAAACAAGTCGAGCTGCTAAATGTTTATCCATATAAACAAATCTGTTAGCACTAGGATCTTGTTTTGGAGTATCTACATGATCAGTGCTACAAGCTCTACATTTCCCAGCTGTGATTACAGTGATGACTTAAAGGGACAACGAGGAGTTTCTATTTGGTTATAAAAAAGTCTCACGTTAATGTGGATGAATCTCCGCTACCCACACTTGTTAATGGGCCCATTTTCGATAATATATTTTGTCTCAAATCGTTGTTTTATTAGTAGTGGTGGAAATGCTGGTCGAGCCGACAGCGTTTCCTTACTTTCGGTTTTGCGGCGAGTCATGAGAATAACGCCGCTGAATCGCCGTTTATGGTCGGAACTACGACGGTATGTGATCGTCTTCGAACCTCTGACTTTAATTATTGATGAATGAAAACATGAATCCGTCTTGCGCCGGTCAAAGAATTTTACGGTGCGCGCGGAGGCTCAAATGTAGTGTGAAAACGCTTCGCTTTTCCAAAACTCCTCGTCCCTTTAAGGATCAAACCTTTTTGTGCAAAACCAAGTGGAAGCTGCCAGACTCAGGACAAGAATACAAAGTTCATGGCTCTTCAAACAACTTTTATTTTGCACCACTTAGTGAGCTGTTGGACATTCAACACAAACATGCAGTAATAAGTCCACATCAACGACACATAGACCCCTTTACATTACACCCAATAGGCCTCCTCGGTGGACGGGGAGGTGTGGCCTGTCGGTTGCCCTGGACGATGTGCTGAGGAGAGGAGACCTCAGCTGCTCCGTTACCGTTGACATATCTAGTCACTTGACTAGACTGGTTTTGTTCAGACGTTGGGCAGCACAAGTTGTACATGAGGGAGATGTAGAACAGCACAGACACAGCCTGATGCTGCAAGTACTGAGGTAAGCGCTGGACGCTCCTGGTCATGGTCAACCTCGTCTTCTGAAGGTCCTGGACCAGAGCTGAAGACCTGGACAAAATCACCATGACCTGTGGAGTAAAAGACAAAAGGTGGATTCAGTAAAGATAACATTAAATGACCTTTTGCACAGAGGACAGTAACAGGTCTATACTGTGGACAGACTAATAGATAAACAGCAGTATGTTGTTACTGTGTCATAACATGGGAATATCAAACTTGTCTTCCTCTAAACTCGTCATACTTCCACCCCTGCGTTGAAAGTTGTTATACATTTTAGAAATTGTAATCAGCCATGAGATGAGCAGATTGATGGCACTGCACTTGTCTTGATCTTGTTGAGTATATTGGGAATATGACAGTGACAAGAAGCCTCCATCAGCCAAGAAACAGTCCTACACATGAACACCTGCTGATACCACAACCTGTTATTCAACCACTTTTGGTACAGATTAAACAAACCAGAGGACGTGTTGCTATGTAAACTAACAATGTGCTGGGTTTTATTGCAAAAAGTAGGACTGAGTTTGTTGACCTCCGACTGTAGATCAGGTAACTGGTAACTTACTCTGAACTTGGACCGTTTAGTGGCAGGTTTTCTATAATAAGGTGGTATAAAAAGTCAGTATTCAAATACTGTAGCACATTCATTTGAAGAGGTTGAGGGGGTCATCATAATTTTGCTGAACTGAAAGGTTCCTCATACCAGGAACAGGTTCACGTTGGCAGATTGTTAACATTTAGTCAGAGCTTAGCTTTAACATTTCAGATATTACGGGTATTAATCTTCTCATTTAATAAATTTGAAATATGTCCCCCCACCCCGAGTGTGGAGTGTGGAGGCACACCCACACATTCCCTTCATCCCTTTGGTAGCAGTTGTGTTGACGTATGTTTTGTTTTTAAAACATTCTGTATGTTGCCAATAAAGATGTCTATCTATCTATAATACGAAGCAAAGCCGCTATATTCAAAAAAAGTTAAACTATTTCAATAAATTGTACTCACAGCTCACCTGGACAGAGTGGATCTTGGCCCCGGCCTTCTTGTAGCTCCTCCTACACAGTTTGGCAGAAAGTGAAACCAGTCGCACAGGGAAACCTCTCCTGAGTGCAGGAGCCTCGAAGCCGTTCACCAGGTGAGCAGCTGCTTCATCTCCTGTAGAGTCGATAAAGAACAGCAACTTCTGAATATGACATTGTGCTGGTTCACATCAGCAACTCCAACGTTACACTACATACTTTCTTCCTGCTCAGTGGGAGGAAGCACGCGGTCCATCAGAGCCTCTGACACGTCCAGGGCAGAGTCCAGTCCCACAGCTGCCACACTGACCGCCCTCTCCACCAGAGTCTGGTCCGTCTCATTAACCTGCTGCATCCCTGCCACCAGCCACGCCACTGTGTACTGCACACAGTCCATGGTGCCGTTTACTGCGATGTTCACCACATCCTGGACATCATGCACCTTGTTCCTGGCCATGGCCACAACCTGAGCGATAAAACCAGAGTGGGAACTACAACACTGTGCAGCTTGTGGAGCTTATTAGGATGTTAGAGAGAGAGAGAGAAAGAAGTGTCACCTGCTCCGTGGGAGTGTGAAGCACAGGGAACGTGGTCTCCAACCAGTCCAGACCTTTACAGGCCACAACATTTGCAGTGGAAACTGTGGAAATATTTGAGGATGAAGCTGCTGACAAGTTCTCGATACAACAGATACAGTCAGTGCCGACCCTGCAGTTGATTTATGAATCATCTTCTCTGTCCAAATTAAACATGCAGTCCTGACTAGCACTTGACTATTAATTTAGTTATAAACTATTCACTGTTATTTATGTAGGACTGCTCAGGAATTTCACTTATTTTCAGCTGCATGAGAGGGTGTGACCAACTGAAAAAGGTTCCCACGACACATTATTAATTATTGACCCTTTTCAATCAGTTAGTTAGTTATCAAAAATTATATAATGGCCTACAATAAGATATTAGTTTGGACACTCACCCCTGTGGTCAGGCCCTAATGGTCACAATCGACAATTTTGATAATTGAGTAATGTTGTTAACTAAGGACAAAATCTTGCTTCAAACTTGTCACATCTTAGAGTTCACCCATATCCTTTTTGATTTTAAGTTCAAGGTGTGTTGGGCCTTTACAGTAAAAAGGGTAAACATTCATCTAGATCATTTATCGTTTCAGCCCTAATGTAAACTCACTAGCTGCTATGTCAAAACCCCACTGGCATTCAAGGCACAGAGTGGGTGGACCATATGAAAACACAACCTGACACCACACAGTACAATACTAACTCTGGGGCTCCAGTGAAACAATGACAGGTGAGGCTCTGTCACAGGCTGCTGAGCCTAAAGCTGTCACGCTCTTCTCCAGCACCTCACACACCGCCCTCAGGTGTGTGTGGCTGTGTTTAGTGCCACTGTACAAGACGGACAGTTTGTTGCAAGCCGAGCGAACCAGGGGCAGCTCCACGAGTCGAGCAGCTGCGCTCGGGGTTTTCTGCAAGAATTCACGAACTGATCAGATCCACACACACAGTGAAATCAAGTCAACAACATCTGGACGTCAACTCCTAATTTTCCTGCTCGTTCATAGTTGTAGGCAAGTCTATGTGTAGATGATCTCATGGGAGTTTTCTGGTACCATGGTGTTGATGCCGTTTGAGTAGAAGAGGCAAGAAACCGAGGCAGGTTCCTAGTCCTTGATTGTTCTCACCTGGTTGTTGTTGTTGTTCAGCGGCATCTTTCGTTCACTTAAACAAAGGAGAGAAGTTGGTTTAATTGATGCATTCAGGATTTAATTTCAATTTTAGGCTGTTTTATAGTTTTTAACGTGTTAAATGAGACAATGAAGTTACAGCACTCACCTCTATTTCCATAGAAAAACGTTCTCCGACGCTGCCTGGTCAGGGGTCTTAATTAGCAACTCACCTGTTCCCCTGAACTGTGAGATCACGGGGGTGTTCTCGCGAGATGTTAACGCAATTTTGATATTGCATTTGTTTGTCTCGTTGTTTTTGAGGCACCGAGCAAAGTAGGAGGCCATAGCCTATAGCCTACTCAAATGAAAATAATTTATGATTCACAGCAAGTAGATGTTCACATCTCCTGCGTTAAAACTAGGCCTACGTCACGTGTGTCTGACTACATGTGTGATGATGATCAATAAAAATGTCTGTGGGTTATCAAACAGTTCGCCAGACTGTCCAAAGCCCCGACAGTCTAAATTATGTGCTGTAGCCTATTGGAACAAGTCAGCATTGTCATCATGTCCATAATGTCCGCCAACCTGCTTTTTTTCTTTTCTATCGGTGCCTGCAGACGGAGATGCCCGGACAGTGTAGGGCTGGAGGCAATCGATCACAAATATCAAAGTTGACGTCATCGCTGTGAGCAGGATTTGAACCTGCGCGGGGAAACCCCATTGGATTTCGAATCCAACGCCTTGACCACTCGGCCATCACAGCTCGGACACACGATGGCTCCTCCAAGATCGTAACTTCAGAGACGATCAGTCAGTTCATCTATCAGTGCCGAGGAGATGTGGGAACGCGATGCTGCAGTGCTCAAGGCAAAAACACCAGTTGAATAAATCTTGCTGGTAACACTGGTCTGTGAGCACAGCTGGAACATCTGCAGACAGTGGGTCTGATCAACAGCTGACACACATATTATATTATATAGCCTATATATATATATTTTTTTTTTTTTCTTTTACAGACATAGTATTATGGGTCTATAGTATACTGTCCCTGTCCATATAATCCTGACTTACTGTAGGCCTATCATAAATAGGTTAGTTTTGTTATATAATTTACTAGCAGGCTTATTCTTGTCTAGGCCTACTTGTCTGTAAGCCTATTGATTCTTGTGAAGCATCATGCAGCCAGGATATTAAAGCTGTAACTGAATTGACAACATGGCTGTTCTGCAGTTACTCTGCTGATTTCATGCTGCAGCACCAGTTAAACGTGCCGTAACGTGTCTCTCGTGCACCTGCTCACCAACAGGTTTATGTGCAGATGTGTGGGACTATGAGCAAGGGGCAGGGAGAGTTAATTGATAAACATATAACAAACACAGTCGGCCATGGGGAGTAGGTAGGCTAGTGGTGGGCAAGTTTCCAGCGTCCCCAGCAGACCCTCTGTGCGTCGTTTTCAGGCTGCTGCCCCCTCTGCCTCTTTACCTCATTAAGCTACAGCATCAGGAAAACCCGCAGTGTGTAATGGCAGGAAAACACGGTGGTGATGGTGGTGGTAATAATAACAGCTGATTATCATCGTGAAAACAGGCTTCTTCTGCTTCAGTGAGAGGAATAAAACGCACTGCTCAGGCTGAAGCTGTTCCTGCGGCTCAGACGCACTCAGCTCTGTTTCTGCATATTGATGAGTGGAACTGACGTGATTTTTTTTAGAGGACGTTTGTTGGGATGTTGTGGCTCCTGAAGATACGAGCACGCTTTGAGCCACGAGGGTCTGTCCGCGGTGCTGATGCTGCGTATACATCCCCTCGCTCACAACGTGCCCACCACCAAATCTCTCTCCTCCAACATCATGCGTCAGGCAGGGAGGGAGGAGGGGGGGGGTGTGGGGTGTGCAGCTACGAGACTTTGTGTGGTGGTGGTGGTGGCGGCGGCAGTCACAGGGTTTGGGACTGCTGCCCACCGCAATAAAAAATGCTGGAGACGCCGTAGAAGCACGTGTAGTGGGTGGTCCTCAGCACACGTCTTTCACGTGGCTCTAGCGAGCAGAGAGCGCGAGCGGAGCCGCCACAGCGTCAGTCCGGTGCAGCAGCGGCACAAGACACCAGCAGCATCAACAGCAGCAGCAGCAGCAGCAGCAGCATGGCAGTGGAGATGGAGCCCTCGGAGTAAGTGATCCTCCTGTCAGGTTTTATTTACTGAATGACAACTTTTCAGTGACAGTTTAGAGGTAATGATGATAATGATGAGTCAAGGTGTGAGACTGCAGAAAGCAAACAAAAAAAAAAATACATTTTTGTGAGTTGATTTATTGTTGATGTCCAGCTGTATGATACGCGCTAAGATTGTTATGTGTGACTTCACTGATAAGGAATTATCAGGTTATTTTTCTGTGATGTTTGCATCACTTTTTAAAGTTACATATATTCCCTCTCATATTATTACAAATATCTTATCATATTTCTCGAGGCATGGCACGTGCGTAAATGTTTTTTTTTTTCTTTAAATCATTCGTCTTCTGCTCTGACGCTGTTATTTATTATCTGCGCACGGTGTGAGAGAAAACACATGTGGAGCCTCCCATCCCATCACAGACACGCTCATTGTAAATATGCTGTTTACCGTGGTCCAGTATACAGCAACATCTGGGCTGAGCTGCGATGTTCTGCTGATTGTGCTGAGACAGAGGCGGGACCGGGCTGTTTTTGCAGTCATAATATACACACCCGCGCGCACATGCACTATAGCGTCTGCTTCATCCTCATGTGCCTGTTGATCTAATAATAGTCTCTCCACCCCTGACAAGGACGTGGGTTGTGCGTTTTTATTGGTTTTCCTCTTCACATTCACATTGTTGTCAAACTGAAACTCATCCCCGTGGTTGGTGGGGAGCTAAACTGGAGTAAATGCAGCATCAGTGGGTGTTAATCCAGTCACCAAGATGTGTCAGTGATTCATGTGTTTGTATGAAAGTGCACATGGAAGACCATAACACTCCAGTCCTGCAGACTGACACTGACAGGGTCTGGTGAGGGGACACAGCAGCAGAGGCAGGAAAATGTCCAGCAGGTGGCTCTGAAGTCAGTAGAGTCCACGTGAAGCAGCATCCTCTTGTCTTATTTTGACCTCCACCGCTTCTATTAATATTTGTATTATTTGTGATCTATTATTCTCAATTTAAGCCACTGGCTTTTATTGTGATGGTGGAAACAACAGCTGAAACAACATCTGGGAATCCTAGTGTTTAAACATGCAGCTGGTTGCTCAGGATAATTAGAGTAATAGAGAGTGTGAATGACACTGACGTCGCCCTCGGAAAATAACACAGCAAGGCCAATGTATCTGTGTAGTGCATAATGCCTAAAGCTCATTCAATGTGATCAACAGAAAATAAAAGAAGCATAGAAATAGAAAAGCAGAAAGCTGTTTCAAGCACAAATTTATCACAGATCAGATAAATATTTAAAGTACAGGATTATACGATTAAATTAAGGCAGTGGAGAATAGAGCTTCTTCCTAAAGCAAGTTTGGGCAAATTTTACCTCAAAGATATAAGACACAAATCCCGTGAAACAGAATCAGAGTAGGCCTACTCACTTGTTATTGTTTCCATACGACTGAATCGTGAATCCAGGCACTTCAACAGCTACGCACAATTGTAACCCCTCCTCCCCTACAGTCGTTGTACGAGCGTGTAAGTTGAGACTGTGTTTGTCCCCCGCTCTCGTCTCTCTGCAGTGTGATCCGCCTGATAATGCAGTATTTGAAGGAGAACAACCTCTACCGAACCCTGACCACCTTACAGGAGGAAACCACAGTCTCCCTCAACACGGTGGAGAGTATCGACAGCTTCATCGCAGACATACAGAGTGGACACTGGGACTGTGTCCTGTTGGCCATCGAGTCCCTCAAGTTACCCGACAACACACTCATCGATCTTTATGAGCAGGTGAGCGTCTCAAGCAGCCTGTTCTTCACTTCCTCTTTTAATTACTGTCGTGGTGGCGCTGTGATTAGCCCTGTCGTTCCTACCACGTTTCAAAGACATGCACACAAGGTTGATTTAAGACTCTAAATTCTCTTCCAACAGGTTGTAATGGAGCTGATCGAAATGAGAGAGGTGGGGGCGGCTCGCTCTCTCCTGAGACAAACTGACCCCATGATCATGCTGAAGCAGACTCAGCCGGAGAGGTACGGCCACCTGGAGAACCTGCTGACGTGCTCCTACTTTGACCCCAGAGAGGTGAGACTGTCAAGATCTTTTACTTGCCCTCAAACAGTTGCACAATAAACACGAGCTTCACAAAGCAACGTCCTCGTCCTTCCTTTTTTGCAGGCGTACCCCAAAGGCAGCAGCAAGGAGAAGAGGCGCAGGGTGATAGCAGAGGCGCTGGTGAGGGAGGTCAGCGTGGTGCCTCCGTCTCGCCTCATGGGGCTGCTGGAGCAAGTCGGTGTGAGTATACTGATCAATATTCTTATCAATACTCACTCTAATTATCTGACTCGTGAAGCTACTTAATCTTAGCTTCTCAGTCCGTGTTCGTACTGTTTTTCCCACCTCATTTCACGGCTCTTAAAGACAAATACTAAAAACATATATTATTGAAATCATCATTCTATCTTAATTGATTATGTCACACGTGTCCCCAGTTGTGTTTTTAACATTCAGTTTAACCTTTAGTGATATTTTAACATCAAGAGCGATGCCAAAATCTTCTTTAAAGAAATACATCCCACTGATTCCTTTCCTTTTTTTGTTGCGCTTGTTGGGATCTGCCAGTCAAAATATTTTAAGGGACACAAAATGTTTTCACTGCCTTGTCAGTCAGAACCAGTGTAATACCACGTGATGGACAAATACAAATCTTTCTAAACACTTTCTATTGTAAAAACACACAAATTAAACAGTAAATGTGTCTTTCCAGTGATCTATTGTTTAGAGCTGATTCACCACAATGCACCATTTTTTTTTCTATGATTGAGTTTTTTATTAGTATAGGACTGAGGAGGAAATTAACTCTCTCTCCTTCCTGCTCCACAGTCTATGAGACTACAGCAGTTCCCAGGTCATCTCTCCCCAGACATCCCCATTGAAACAAATGGCTGCAAGGAGAGGCATGTGGAGAAGGAGAGCTGTCCAACACAACTGTACCGTCACATCAAGGTGAACAACTCAGCACAGTGACACTGATTCTACAGTGATGAGGACTTTCTTTACTTTCACAGTTTGTAATAGTGAGACTTTGCTTTGATTTTTAAATCCCTGTTCATTAACCCCCCCCGATATATTTAGTACACACACACACACACACACACACACACACACACACACACACACACACACACACACACACACTCAAAACTAATTTCTTTTCTCACCTGAAGCACTAGTCTCAGGCTCTGGCTGTGCTGTTATCTCTTGTCCAGATGGAGCCGCCCTGAGCTGCTCATCCTTGTTAGGGTTAGACGTGAGCGTGGTCAGCGCCTAATGTCTCCCCGAGGTCACTTCATCATAACTTGGTGTTGTTTCTCTGTGCTTCTGGATCACAGACTACAAACCAAACAGGGAGGCATGTTTTCTGGAAGTTAGTCGAGTGTTGACGAGTCAGTTTTGTGTTGTTGTTTTTTTTAAATTGGCAGTTTGGCCGACGATCACATGTGGAGTGTGCCCGTTTCTCACCTGATGGAAAATACTTGATCACTGGATCAGTGGACGGGTTCATCGAGGTCTGGAACTTCTACACTGGAAAAATTAGTAAAGTAAGTAATGTATTTATATTTCTAATTTATTGCTTTTGTACTATTTGAAGTAGTTGGAAAAAAGATTGGAAACAAATTTCTTCATATGCATTTTAGATTTTATTATCGATTCTCTCATTTTATTTGTGTTTATTGTTTTTCTCTGTCTGATGATGATGTGTGTGTGTGTGTTTGCATGAATGAAACAGGATTTAAAGTACCAGTCCCAGGATAGTTTCATGATGATGGATGATGCTGTGCTGTGTATGTGCTTCAGTCAGGACACAGATCTACTTGCAACCGGAGCTCAGAACGGCAAAATAAAGGTTGGACCATCTGATTAAGTCATTCTACTGTGTGGTAATTATTATTTTTGCCTATGTCAGCAAACAGTGAGCATCGTTCTTTTTTCTGTGTGGAAAGAAGCGGTGCCAGGACAAATCTGAAAAGTGTGCTATAGTCATAATGAGTCACTTAACCTTTTTCTCTGCTAAAATGTGTATGCTGTGTGTTTTTGTTGTTGTTGTTGGTGTGTAGGTGTGGAAGATCCAGAGTGGCTTGTGCTTGCGCAGGTTTGAGCACGCTCACAGCAAAGGTGTGACCTGTCTGAGCTTCTCCAAGGACAACAACCAGATCCTCAGTGCGTCGTTTGACCAGACCATCAGGTGGGATGTGTAACAGCATTATGACCATAAGCACACACCGCAAAAACCTCTATCTGCACAACCGACACAGTGACACTAATAAACAAGTAGCTAATAACATCACTTGTCTAAGCTGAACCTCACTTTTTTTTATATTTAAGTATATTTTTTGGCCTTTTTTGCCTTTATTGGATAGCACACAGTGAGATAGACAGGAAAGGGGGAGGCAGAGAGAGGGGGAATGACATGCAGGAAAGGTCTGCCCGACGCGGGATTCGAACCGGGGACGCTTGTGTTGAGGACTTTAGCCTCTACATGGGGCGGCCACGCACCGCCCCCTGAACCTCACTTTTAGACGAACTGTAAACACATTGTGCAATCATACTGGGCTTTGTGGCAGTGTTACAGTAACTCAATATACTGTTTCATATCAAAAAGATCTTTACATGCAATAAAAATAATGTGCTACATCAGTGAGTTGAAATAGATTAAAGGTATCCAGAATAGAGATCTCCAACCCAACCTTTAATACCTAATAAATTCGATATTAATTTTTAAAGTGAAGTAAATACCAGAATCCCTAAATGATGAACCAGTAAAACAAAAACATGCTGCTTAGAGTCTTGTTGTGGCAGATCTCAGCTTGTCTGCTGTGGGAGGAAGTGAGAGCTCTCACTGACCTCAGACAAGACTCACTGAAGTTTCAGAGGTGTGAGCTCAGCTGGAGAAGGCAGCGAGTTATTTCTACGTCCCACAGTGGATTAGAAAAGTGTTGCTACAGCATTGACAAGTAGAGAAGATGGAAAAACAACTGGCAGTTTATTATTTCTCTTTTGGGCACATTCATAGCTGTGATGTCTTCATGAAAAATTCTTAACTTATTCATTTTCTTAACTCAATTCACCAGACCACCTTTTTTTTAAAAAAAACCAAAATGATACACTAACCATAAAACCATCAAGGTAATAGCTGTAGCTATAGGTTATGTATTCATAAGCAGTTGTGACTGTGATGGATTCCAACTATGGTATACTTGCAATCTTTTACTGTAAATATACAGTATGTGTATAATTTTGGGGTCATTATTAGATCATTTCAATGAAAACCAAGCAGTAAATGAGGTAAATTATTAGAGATTTCTTTGTTTCTTCATTGTCCAATTAAACATCAACTAATTGGAATTGGACAGAGTTGCTTTTTTAGATGTAGTAAATGTATTTCCATGGATACGTCTTGTATCAGTAGGTAATGCCTGGTGTCACATGTTGCTTGACTGCACCAAGCACCTGAATGTGAAGATGCAAGTCTGTGTTTCCCCTCCTTCTTCTCATTTTCTCAGACACACACACAGTGTTTATACCCTCATAACTGAGGAGTAAAGTATTTATTTCTGACCCTGGGGGCTGTGGGTGGAGTTTTTCATCACTCAGTCTTGGAAGCACACGTGCTGTGTGGGTGCTGCTCAGATACCATGTGCTCAGGCACGAAGCTGCAACATGTTCCTCTGCTTTACTTCCACCGTGCCGAGACTCCCAATTGTTTATATATGTGAAACCATCCTCCAGAGATGGAGTGAATCAGTGAGCATTAGGCATTTTTGTCATGGTTTTAGCTAATCTGCACCCAGTCGCTCCACAGTCAGCAGCTAAAAATAACACCAGCAGCTCAGCAACACGTTTTTGTCTGCTCTCAAGAAAAATCCCCTCTGGAGTCGAGCAGAGGTGGTGGATGTCTTCATGAGTCAGAGCTGCTGCTGATTTGATTTCAGTATGTTTATGTCTCTCCTCAGCCTTTGATGTCAATTATGAAACATTGTCACTTTCAGAATCCACGAGCTGCGGTCAGGAAAGACGCTGAAGGAGCTGAGCGGCCACTCATCGTTTGTAAATGACGCATCTTTCACTCAAGATGGGTTTCACATCATCAGCGCCTCATCTGATGGCACCGTTAAGGTACAATGAGCAGTTACAATATGGATCCATAATTAATGACTATAACTCAGCTCTGGGGAAGTGCTGTGTCTGACTGTGGGTCTGTCTACTGTGTGTTTCTCAGATCTGGAACACAAAGACTTGCGACTGCGGCCACACTTTCAAATCACTGTCCCGGACGTCAGAGATCCCCGTCAACAACGTGATCCCTCTACCACAGAGCCCAGACCACTTTGTGGTTTGTAACCACTCCAACAAAGTGGTTGTCATGAGCCTGCATGGTCAGGTAAGAGCTCTGTGTGATCAGATATCTCTAATCATTATAAAATCTTAAAAGGTTCTTTGATATGAAGATAAACTGGAATTTCTGCCTCACTCATTGATGAAGGAATCAGACTATTATTATCAGTAATTATCATATCCATATAATTCTCAGTTAATTCTTTTGTCTGTAAAATGTCAGCTTTATTATTTCCCACAGGTCAGGATGATGTATTAAAATCTCTTGTTTTATTTGACAAAGAACCCAAAACTCACATTTTTAGTCATATGTGGTGCAGAGAGGAATCACATGTGCTATTTTGAGAAGATGTTTGGTTGTTCTGCCAAAAAAATTATTAAAATCACAAACCAATATGAAAAAATTGTAAAATATCAAATTAATTAATTAAAATTAAATATGACTCATGTTTGTTGACGATATTGTCAATTCTGCCTGAACAAAGCAACCAGCACCTCTGAAGCGCAATAAATAAAATCCACTGTATCTTCCTTGTTTAATTCATACAAGTATAAAAAACAAAACAATTTAAACTTTACGTTAAGATACGATAAGCTTTAGATAAGCCAAGATAAACTAAGCCAGCTCTGACTCTTGCATGTGTGGTATTGACCTTTTCATCAAACTTTTGTCAATTATTTTCAGTTTTTTTTCCATCTACTTCAGTCTTTCCCTTTATTTATCAAGTTTTACTTTGCTCAGACACCCACATGATACCTGAACGTCTCCTCTCCCTCCTCAGACTGTGAAGACCTTCAGCACAGAGAGAAAGGAGGGAACAGACTTTGTGTGTTGCGCCGTGTCGCCCCGTGGGGAGTGGATCTACTGTGTGGGCGAGGACTTAGTGCTGTACTGCTTCAACTACGCCTCAGGAAAGCTGGAAAAAACACTGACCGTAAGCTCTGCTGCTAATATAATCAAAGACAGCTCATCATCACACTTTTCATCTGCAGTTATATTTGGTCTGACTTGATCTTCTGACTGTGCATCAGTCCCACGGCAACTAGCAGCAGCTCACTGATGATCTGTGTCCGTCTGCACCCACAGGTTCATGAGAAAGACGTTATCGGCATCGCTCACCATCCACACGAGAATCTCATCGCCACATACAGCGAGGATGGCCTCCTGCGGCTATGGAAGCCTTAAAAAGTATCACCTGCATCATCCTATGGAGGACCTAAAGAGCCATGCACACAGTTGAAAAGCAATTAATTTATTTCTGTCTAAAACACATGAACTTAATCTCCACATGGATTTGCAAAGTTGACATGAAGCTGTATGCTTTTTTTTTAACGTCATCTCAGCAAACTTCATCTGCAGGATGTGATTTGACAAAGTGGTTTCCACAGTCAAGAATTAACATTACATATTTGAACATTTTTGTTTCTTTTTTTATTGTCAAATATTGTTTAATTCATCTTTTTTTCTTTTTTTTTTCTTGTGAAATTTAAAAAGTAACAATTTCAGGAAAAATCTTGGCACATGTTTAGATAGAAAAATATATATATAAGTGAAGTCCAAGTAAATACACAAGGAAATGACAAATATAATCTTTTCAATCCCTTTAGAAAATAACAAAATTATTTTCTTTTCTTTAAAGATGTAAATCTTTAAAATCAGGTTGAAAATACATGGTTGCATCTATATTAAGCTTCTCTGGGATAAACTCAGACTCCATTCAAGGTCTCACACGTGCAGACAGTCCAGTGCAGGTATAGACAACAGCAGGCAGGATGAACAACCCTTGAAGTAAACACATGGAAAAGGCTGGAAGGTGATGCACACACAAGGAGATACAAGACAATCTGGCAGAGAGCAAAGGAGGTAGCAGGTGCAGTTTATAAACAGGAGCAGCAGGAGGCAGGTAAGTGGGTGGAGACAGGTGAGGATGATGAAGGAGGCGGGAAACACAGGAAGGCAGAGGTGATGCGACAGAGACACAACAGATTTAAAAGAAAAAAATACGACAAGATGACACAGTTTGTTAGGGACTATTTTCAGCAGCAGATGTATGAAAAGCAACCGCCCCATGTAGCCATGTTCATAGTTATGAAGGACCGTGCTTGTGTGTTGTGATCACTTTGCGCAGATGATACCTGTCGGTGGGATCAATTATCTGCTTGCTTGATAGCCAACAAGATACAAATTTTGCCAATTTACAAACCTCATTTAATTAGGTCCCAATAAATCTATTACAATGCCAAATATCTATGAATCAGTTTTAAGCTTTATTAACTGTTGCATCGCTGTCTAGGTCCTCTGTACTGTACACACTCTTCCTCATGGATCCAACTTCACCAGTGCAGTTTAAATCCCCATTTTCATCTCTTCTGTCTTTATTAGACATGAAAATGCATGATGGTGAACTGTCGTGAAAAATATTTATGATAAAAACTGCCTCATGTTTGGGCATAAACAAACAATATCAGGTAAATGAATTGTCAGCATTTTGTTTATAAAAAGATACTTTTGTAATTTTGATTCAGATGATGATAATGATTTGTTTAACCCTGCATGCTACCTCAGTTACACTGTCGAAATGTGGCTCTGCAATACTTTTGAGTTAATGATGCATGATGACTAAGAGCTCCAGTGACACATGCTGTATCCTGTGTATATAATAAATGTGTTCAACGCGGTCACATCACTGTAATTGGTGTTCCTGTGCATCAATGGGACATGTACTCCTGCAAGCAACAGAGCTACTGCCTCACCCAGTATTTATTATTTGTACTCTCTGGTACTTTCGTCTGTCATCTGTCACTGTACTATCAATTATCTGTCCCTGAGGTAAAATAATGTAAATTCACTGCACTCTATTTTCTCTATTGTATGATGTATATATAACACTGCCAGCCATGTCAATAATAGTTATCAATAAAATTCAAAAAATCTTGATCTGTCACTTTGACTGCTTCATTTTACCACAATATTTCTGTTGTATTCCTTTAATAACAAAGTATATTTTTTACTATCAGACAGCCAAATTTAGAGTCATATAAAATCCACAATACAAGATTCTCATCTGTTTATTGAATGAATGTTATAATTGTGGATTTTAATTTTGATCTATTAGTACATGAGACTAGACAATTAGTTTAATCATCAACTCATTATCAAACACTCAGGGAACATCAATCATTAACAGTAAAGTTGGCTGTTGACCATCTACATTTTTAATTTTATCCAATTGGACATGTTAAATTGTGTTACAATTAGTGTATGTTTTCTTGAATTATGGTCAAAAATGTGTGTGGTGAGTGACCTTTGTCCACCAAATTCTAATCAGTTCATCCTTGAGTCCAAATTCATGTTTGTAACAAATGATGAAGAAATTCCCTGGAGGTGTTAGTGAAATATCAAGTCAAGTCAAGTCAAGTCATTTTTATTTCTAGAGCACATTTAAAAACAACAGATGTTGACCAAAGTGCTTTACATACAAGATTAATTCAAGCAAAGACAGGACAGACACAAAGAAGCATTAAAACAACAAGTGAGTGGGAATAATGGTAGGCCTATGGGAGGTTCTCATGAGACTGAGTTAAAAGCCAGAGAGAAGAGATAAGTTTTTAGCTGAGTTTTAAAGATGTCTATGGAGGGTGAAGATCTGATTGTTTGTGGGAGACTATTCCATAGTTTGGGACCAATAGCTGAGAAGGCTCTGTCACCTCTTGTTTTTAGTTTTGTAGGTGGGATGAACAGCAGTGACTTGTCAGTGGATCTGAGCAGACGAGAAGTGGAATAGGGGGTGAGGAGTTCTGTGATGTAATCAGGTGCTAATCCATGCAATGCTTTAAAAACAAATAAAAGTATCTTAAACTGAATTCTATATTTAACTGGTAACCAGTGAAGAGTAGCCAGTACAGGTGAGATATGGTCGATCTTTCTGGTACCAGTAATAAGTCTTGCTGCTGCATTTTGAATTAGCTGTAAACGAGATAGGGCTGATTGGGTGATTCCGGAGTAGAGAGAATTACAGTAGTCTAGTCGGGAGGAAATGAAAGCGTGAACCAAGGTTTCTAAATCTTTGGGTAACAGGAATGATTTGAGTTTTGCAATGGATCTAAGATGGAAAAAGCTTGTGCTGACTACTGAATTGATCTGTTTGTCGAATTTGAATCCAGAGTCGAAGATGACACCAAGGTTTTTTGCATGCTGTTTTAGATGTGAGGATAGAGGACCAAGAGCACTGATGATGGAGGAGGGAGTGTCTGTGGGGCCAAAAACTAGGAGCTCGGTTTTATTTTGGTTGAGCTGAAGGAAACTTCGGGCCATCCAGGATTTGATATCCTTAATACATTGTAGTAATACACTGATACTACCCAGGTTAGATATTTTTAACGGGAGGTATAACTGTGAGTCATCAGCATAACAGTGGTATGAGATATTGTACTTTCTTAAGATGGAGCCCAGAGGAAGTATGTATAAGGAGAAGAGGATAGGTCCTAAGATGGAGCCTTGTGGAACCCCCCAAGGAATGGATACAGAGGAAGAGTGCATATCGTGCATTTGCACAGAGGCTGATCGACCTTGGAGGTATGAGGAAAACCACTGAAGGGCCAGTCCTTGGATACCAGCAAGATGTTCTAGGTGGTCTAAAAGGATGGAGTGGTCTACGGTATCGAAAGCTGCTGAAAGATCTAATAGAATCAGAATGCAATGATTCCCAGAGTCTAGAGATGTTAATAAATCATTACTAACCCTCAGTAGCGCAGATTCTGTACTGTGTTTTTTTCTGAAACCAGATTGAAATTTGTCCAAAATGCCGTGACTGTCAAGATATGAGGTGAGTTGTGTGAATACAACTTTTTCCAGAATCTTTGAGATGAATGACAGTTTGGATATGGGACGATAGTTACCTGGGTCAGATGGATCTAGATTTTCTTTTTTGATAAGAGGGTGAATAATTGCGTGTTTAAAACAAGATGGGACATAACCAGTTACTAGAGAGCTATTTATTATTGAGAGTACACTGGGCCCAATAGAGTGTACCACATCCTTAAACAAGTGAGGGGGGATAGTATCTAAAGAACATGAGCTGGGAGTCATGAGTGAGATTAATTGTGTCATGGAGGGGAGAGAGATTGGAACAAAGCTAGTCAAAGTGGAGGAACATGAGGATGGCTCTGAGGGATCAAAAGAGGGAGGAACAATCTGTGAACGTATACTGCTGATTTTGTTAATAAAAAATGTTAGAAAAAGTTCACAGGTATCCAGAGTGGCTTCATTTGGAACTGTGACTGGTGGTTTGAGTATTTTGTTTATGGTGTCGAATAGAACCTTGGGTCTGTTTACATGTCTGGAGATAATTTCTGAAAAGTATTTTGCTCTCTCTGTTTTGACACATTTCTGGTAATTAATAAGGCACTGTCTCAAATGAATGAAGGATACCTGTAGTTTATCCCTTTTCCATTTCCTCTCAGTACAGTCTGTACAGTCTGATAACACAGCGTCAGCAGTGCAGAGGCATAAAAACCCAGATCACATTTACATATGATTGAACCGTTGATTTACAGAATAGATGCCAATTCATTTTTTACTAAGTGATTCATCAACTTATTCTTGAAAATCAACATTAATTGTTAATAGTTTGGCTGCAAGTCTAAAGGTTGGCACAAGAAAAAATGTGTTTATGATAATGCTTCTACTCCAGTGTTTAAGAATAGTAACATTTTATTCTGGCATGTAATAAGGCTGATTATGTTTGTTATAAAAAACAATATTAATGTAAAATGCAGACTGGAAATACGAGAGTTACTCCACAAAAGAACAAAAGTATAATTGCAATTTCAAGCTTTTACTCTGAGTTATGAGTCATTATCAGGAGTAATTAAAAAAAGCTTGAAACTGTAAAGATGCCTCTGTTATTTTGGGCTGTAACTTTATTCATGTGCTTTAAGTAAAATAACTAAATCTCTTGACACATAGTTACACCACAATTTAGAAAGGCCATCAAACTGAATTTAATTAGAAAACATGAGCACACACAGGTAATCATTGGTCCTAACACACGTACAGTAAAATCAAGACCTGGACAACACGGATGTCAGTAAGACTTGATGTCAGAAATTTGCATCTGCTTTCAAGAACAACTTGAAACAACTGGAGGAATTCGTCTTCTGTGAGCATAGATGAGTTTTACAATATCCAAGGCAAAGATTATCCATGAACACAAAAACAACAAACAAACAAACAAACAAAACTGCATTATCAAGTAGCTTCAAAGTTAAGTCATGATGAGGCTTTAAAACAGGTAGACACATCAGTGAGGTATCGGGTGTGTCCCATTTTAAGTCCCGTTTGGCATCTGCTTTAAGAAACATGAAAAAAGACACACTTAATCACTTGTGGGCCAAAACCAGAGAAAAACCCATCAACAAATTTAACTTGCTACTCTGATTAAAATCTGTCATTTAAATTCCAGATTTGGTCTTAAGACAAGATGAGAGAAGAAACTGAACTCTAAATCTTCTTTTAAAAGCACATGCTGGAAATATTCTTAAGAACATTAAAAACATCAACCTCAACCATTAGTAAGTGTTTTTCTTTTCTTCAACTTGGGTGCAACTTGGCACATGAACATGAAAACATTTGCCATCAGGCATTAAGGACATGTTAAATCTGCATCATGTGTGAAATCCCCAAACCTGATCAAGTCTGGAACATACAACTATGTTAACATCCACAATCTGGGTTTCAACAAAGTCATTTTAAACTACCTGCTCCTTCAAAATCTCTCATGAACCGTCTATAATCCAAAATAAAGTGACTTATTCCTCACATTTGACCTTTCATCTTTGTATATCTACCCTGACATGCATATTTGGCTCATACATGCACAGTGGGCTCCAGACGTCTGAGGCCACTTTCCCACTGTTGAACCCACTGCACACGTACAGTTAATGTGTGAAATGTTCCACTTTCCACAAAAACAACTGTGGCATCACGACAGACAACTAACTGCAGCTCGACAGTTAAAAAATATTAAACTAAACTTAAATATCAGTTTGAATAATCTACAATTTAGTGGCTTGAACTACATATCTCTCCTGCCTGAATCATCATTACTTTACATCTCCCTATAACATCGTCAAGATTGTTTAGTAATGTTTAGAAAATAGCCCTTAAAAGGGTGAAACCGCATGAATGTTGTGGTCAAGTACGTATCAATGCATATCACTCTCCTGCACCACCGTCTAAAGATTGGGTCTTGACACAACTGATTGAACAATTTGCCAACATGTGGTTCACGACAACACAGCTGACAGATTATAGAAAACATTTATATTATTTGACAGTTTTAGTCTAAGCTCAAAAAAAGCAGACAGTCCTTGCTTAGACGAAGAAGTTTTTCTATGCTCTGAAGCCTCTGTGATACCAGCCCTCGTCTATAATCACAGTGTGACTGGGAAAAATGAAATTAAAAGAATCAAAATAAGGTCCCAGAGATGATGAGGAATTGCATTCACTTGGATCCAAGTTTAGTCCTGGAACCTTAATCTGAAAAAGCACTACGCTAAATCAGGAGGGGCTCTGGGACACGGATCTGTGATTCAGCTTGAAAAAAAACTTCACGAGTAAACAGTTATGATTTTAAGAAAAGTAATAAAATAAAAAGTGCACAAAAATTGAAAAAAAAAAAAAAGGTGCTTTGCATTATAGATGAGGGTTCAGGCTTCGAGCCAGCTGCTGTTTAAGACGTCTGGCACTGAACGCCTCCAGCGGTGGCGTAGTCGTCGTCATCCCTGTAGCAATACTGACGGCGGTGTCTCCTCCTGCTCTCAAAGTCACAGTCCTCCAGGTCGGCGTAGATGTAGAGGTCATCGTCCATACTCTCTGGCTGCTCTGCTTCCATCTTCTCGGGGAGGTAACGCTCCAGCTCCTTTAGCTTGTGTTCGGGGAGAAAATCGGCTTGTGGGAAAACGACCTAATGCAGAACAAGCACAAGAACGGTGTCAACAGCAGTTCAGCTCCGTGGCTTATCAGCTTAAATATGTGTTAACATTTTTCATTTTGTAACAAATTATGAAGAAATTCCCTGGAGGTGTTGGTGAGACATTGTGAGAAGTGAAAACGTGGTAAAGATAAAAAAAAAAAAAAAAAAAAAACAGTAAGTAAAAGGAAAAAAAATGTGATTTTAAAAATTGTGAATATCGAAAACAAGAACGCATCTTACCGAGAAGTGAATAATAAGACGTCCCTTCTCAAACGGTCTGCGGTATGTGGGCATTCCTTCATTCAAGACACACTTGGTGTCTCCAGGCTTGATCAGTTCTCCTGTGATTAAAACAAATAAATAGAAACATGTGTCAAAATCTAAATATAAAGATAGATCTTTACCTTTCTTTTTTTTTTTTTTTTTTTACTAATTGCTGATGATGGGATATTCTACATCCTCATTTTAATTGAAACAATCTTGCCAGTGCCTGATGAACACACCAGGGCTCACTTATCATATTGTCATACTGAAGTCAAACTTAGCATGTTGTTGCCAGCCTGTTCAGACACACTTCTGAACAGCTTGTGGTGTAAATCTTAAACAGAAGTTGCCCCACACATCACTTTGACTGATTAAAACATCATTAACATAAGAGCTGTAATTCACACATTTTAACATCCATAGTGGAGCTGGAGCATAGTGTGCTGCTGCTGCTGCTACTTTATTATATCCAGGTCAAATGCATGTATTGATCCTTCATAAACAGGTAATTGGAGTAAGGCTTATAGGTAGGCCTGTCACAATTATTATATAATTGCCAGATCGCAATTATTTGGGCGTGTTGCAATTATTTTGCATAATATAATAGTTTCCATTCTTCTGTATAAAAACAGGTGTATGAAACTAACAGACAGATGTCATATTTCCATTACTATTTTCTGGTCGTTTTCCACCGTTTGAGGTTTGACTGGTGCTCTTTTAATGACATCATCACGTTGCACCCCCTTCAGGAGTTTTTATTTATCTTCTTCACAAGGTGTGTGTATTTTTAAACTATGTTTATGCTTATACTATAATAGTGGCATAAAATGATCAGAAAAGACAATTTAATCGTTAATCGCAATTATTTGCAAGGCAGCTAAACTTTCATGGTTGTGACAGCCCTACTTACAGGCATTAATTATAAATCACATCAGACAAAGGATGATGAGAGGTCTGACTGCAAACAAAACACTTCATTGTAGGTGCAGCTGCAATATTGAAACCGCATGTAATGATTAGGTTTACCTGGATGTGAGGTGATGAGGAGGGTTCTGTTGTCCAGTGTTTTAACAGGTTTCTGGAAACCACACAAAGCTTCAACCAGCTGCAGCTCCATAGACATGACCAGGTCCACTGTTCGCCTGGTGACGACACCAAGAACAGGTGAACGATGAAAACAAGTGATTTTACTGGGTGTGAACTGGATGGTTTTATAAACTGTGCTGACTATCTACTTTGGGCTCACCTGCCATCTTCTAATGAAAATAGAAAAAAAATAGAAAATGTGTTTTTATTAAAGAAATTCAACTTAAAACAGTCAGTGAAGTCAGATGGTACCTTGAGCCTACGCTTTGGAATATCAATCGCTTTTTTAAATTTTGAAACAGACACAAATGTACAGTTACAGCCTGTGCACGCTTCACTCAGTAATCACACCATCGCTGACACTTGATAACACAGCACATTTACCTGGTAAAAAGTGAATGTTCCCGCTGGTCCAGCACAATGACGATGTCACCTGGCTCAAGTCCTGGCTCCTGATCTCCCTCTCCATGGAAAACTATCTTCTGACCATCTCTCATTCCTGTGGCAGGTGAAATGACCAGGCGATGATTGTGTTTGAATTTGATCTCCTACCAGTCAGCGATGGATTCAGATGAGCTCTCCTTCACACTCTCACCTTTGTCGATGTGGACCTCCAGGATCTTCTTCTGACGCACGATCTTGCGCCCCGCGCATGGTTTGCAGCGATCCTTGTGGCTGATTCTCTGTCCTTGACCCTGACAGCTGTGGCACATTGTGGACACCTGCTGGACCATACCTGGTGCTAGCTGGTGCATGCGGACCTGCATGCCTGTGCCGTGGCAAGTCATGCACATCTGAGCAGCTCCTTTTCGACTCCCTCGACCTAACGAAAACAAAAAAGAAAAACAGTTATAGGCTGTCTTTGTGTTAGTTTTGGCTCATTTCTAGGCTATAAACTTTAGTGACCTGGCAAGAAAGGGTTGGGTTACATTTATAAGACTGGTGTGCTTTATTTTCTCTGGACAAATGAGCTTTTTATGGCTTGCATGGGTCTGCAAATGTTGAAAAGCTTTCCTTGCTTGGATTATCAAACGCATCCAGTGATGGACACTAATGAGAGCTCTTAAGTAAGACACATTTCCAACGTACCTTCACATCTGTCACAGATAGTATTTTTCTGCACACTCAGTTTTCTTGTAGCTCCATTATAAAGATCTTCCAGTGTCACAGCGATCTGATGAACAATATTCTTCCCTGAGGTGGAACAAAATACATCACACTAAGAGACAAATCACAGAGTAACTCTTCTAGGTCAGAATACACACTCCCTGTGGTTGACTCACTGATACCAGTTTCCTTACACATTACTACAAGTACAAACAACAACAATGAACAGTGCAAAATATATTGTCAGTGAGTCAGGCATCACATATGCGGTGAATATGAACAAGAGAGGACACTGGGCTACGGACAGAGAGATGCTGCCTCTTCAGGCTCAGAATAATCCATTTGGCCAAACTGCGTAGTCACGAATACGACGGCTGATATACAGCCGGAGTTAGGACCTGCTCTCTCAAACATTTGTCACGCTTGTTTGATAGGCCATAATGCAATTGCTCACAAGGACAAACTGGAGCAGTATGCTGCGGAGCACAGCTGCAGTGATTAGTTTACTGAGAGGAAATCCCATGGCAATTATTCTCATAAGCTGTGAATCGTCGTTGTTTGTTTGTCAATATTTTTCAGTCATTTTCAAGTAAAATCACAAACACTGCTCTTCAGGTTCTTCACAGTAAGAATTTGATGCTTTTCCTCTTTTATCACAGAGTTAAACGTTTTGTATGTTTGGATATTTGATGATGTAACCTTGTACTTAAGGGGATTTGGTTGGCATTTTTCATGGTATGTTGATGTTTTATAGAATAATGAAAAATAATGTGTTCAATGCTGCACACCCCTCCTCAATAGATCTGGCTCTTTTGCATCAGCAAAGAAAATCGATTTGAAGATTGTAAAACTTTAAACACAGAAGTGCAGCACTTCACATGTCAGTTAAGCTCTCGGACAGTTCCTCTATATTCCTGTACCTTTTCGCTCTCTGTGCTTCTGACTACCTCCACCAAAAAACAGGTCAAAGATGTCCATGGGCGATGCAAAGCCCCCACCGCCGCCGCCACCACCAGTTCCTCCTTCCTTTATTGCCTTTTCACCTCCACGGTCGTACACCTCTCTCTTCTTGGCATCAGACAGCACCTCATACGCCTGTGAGATCTGCTTGAACTATGAAAAAGAGAAGAAACAAACTAAATGTGTAAAGGTGTTCAACTCTTTGAAACTGGCCGCAAAGTAAAAGCTGAAGTCTGACACATTACTGGAAACTTCAGATAAGTAGAAACATGAATTTAACCAAAATACTTGTGCCCTTTTTCATATATAATAAATATTTTATCAAGGGGCGGTGCGTGGCGCAGTGGTTAAAGCGGCCGCCCCATGTAGAGGCTACAGTCCTCAACGCAGGCGTCCCCGGTTCAAATCCCGTGTCGGGCAGACATTTCCTGCATGTCATTCCCCCTCTCTCTGCCTCCCCCTTTCCTGTCTATCTCACTATGTGCTATCAAATAAAGGCAAAAAAGCCCAAAAAATTAAAAAATAAAATAAAATAAATAGTTTATCAATACATAACATCCAGATAGATTTCAAACTACATTAAACTAGATCAAGCTGTATTGTCAGTACAAAAGCTCTGGTGTTGTGGGGACTTACATGCAAAAGAAAACCTTAATGTAGGTTATTATACTAATGTTTAAAGTATAATACTTACCTTTTCTCCCTCTGTGGGATTTTTGTCAGGGTGATATTTCAAGGCTAGTTTCCGATACGCTTTTTTCAGTTCATCAGGAGTAGCATTAGGTGTAACCCCCAATGTGTCGTAGAAGCCCGTTTCCTTGACCATGTTGTAACCTTTCAGGGACAAAAGACAGGGAAGGTCAGACCTTGCCTACAAATGCTTGGCCTCTGAACTATGTAAGAATCTAAATGAAACTGAAATGGGTTTAGTAAATAAGAATCTGCAGCGTGTTACAGTCACAAGAGGAGAGAGAATCCTTCAATTAATGGAAAAACAGAGCGTATAATCATGAGTCTTAACTGTGAGAGGTCTTTGTATTGAAAAGGCTGGATTTGAAATGTGTGAAGAACAAAATATAAGAAACATTTTTAAATACAATGCAGGTCAATAAATATCAAATTATCAAATACAGCCAAAAGAGTACCATTATGTTACTTCAACATATCTCTAACTCTTACCAAAACAGCAAACTTATTGCAGTACTATTGTACTGCATTACATCCATTCTGTGGAGATGTAACTGTGGGAACCCAGTGTGTGCATCAACAATGCTTGCATTGATATTTCTAGTCTGCTGGTCTCACTGTTTACAGCTAAAATTAAGTCCTTATATATTACTCACATGTGGGGCATCAATGAAAAGCGCATTGTGCCATTTATTTAACTAAAACATGTTAAACTATTGCTGTGATCCTTCAGTCCTTCAATAAATCCTTATTTCATGGTTACAACATTCACTTTAGTTTACATACTTTCAAAGTGCCGTGAATTCAATGTGATGGTCGTTTTATAAAGCTGTGACGGTGATGCTTTCACATTGGTCTAGCCTCAATTATTTTTATGTGTACACAAGATAGACCTCCCAGTCTAAATGAATACAACACAGCCTGAGCCTTCAAAACAACTGTACAATTAAAAACATGTCTTTCTTAACTCGCTATAGCTTTACCAAATGAACAGTCTTTGCTAAATCCTACTAAAAGAGACTCATACAAAATGATTTTATGTTAGATAACTCATGGTTGTCTGTGATGATCTGTTTTTTGTTCATCTTGATATGCAAAAGTTTTAGCAACTAGGCAAATTATATGAAGCGAACAGAGATTTCTTCACATGTTAACGCACTGCTGTTTTCAAAATGTTTGAAAGAAAGCAAACAGAAACAAAACAACAAGTCTGTACGGGTTGGGGTTAGCCAGGACAAAAGATAATGTATTAGACGGATGCAAATGTCCCACAGTCAGCCAAAGAATTGAAACTGAAAGGAACATGATTTGAGTTGTATTGACTTCTCAACAATTACAATACATTAATACACATAATGTATCGCAAATTTGCCCATGGGTTCAAACACATTTTTCCATATAGCTGTTGTTATAATTCAACCATGATCCTGGCATTAAGTGGAACAAATTAGATGTCAGGGATCATCAACACAGAGGTTCAATTATTACCCAATACTGTCACACGTCATGCTTGTTTTGGTTACTGGTGAGGGGCCACGAAATCTCACACACTAAAACACACGAATACTACCCGCTTATTCCTGGTTGACACGTTTGTTCCCTAGCGTTAATACATAAACAAACACCTGTTCCTATGCCAATAATGAAAACAGCATCAGTAGGTTTCACCTGCATCAGGCCCTACGTACTTTACCGATGCTAATGCTAACTCGCTGCTATCTAGGCTGTTTTTACGATGTTAAGCCAAAAGAAAATTAAACCGTGACCCATGTGTCACCAAAAATGAATTTATAAGTTAATATATATACGACTGAATTAGTATCCAACCTTATATGAAGACAATGTTGTGAATCCTCAAGTTTCGAGCAGACTTCAGTTCAGCGCGACGCTTCCAGATTTTTCTCTGTGACGTCACTTTGCTGCGACGAGGAGTAACTAAACAAAACGAGAGTGAATGGGCGGCACGTTGTTGAGACCGTCCAGTGGAGCAGGGGAGTAGGCTAGCTAAATAAGATGATAAAATGCCACTTTGCTGGCTTATCAGCGAGGAGGGCAACCATAAACCCATTCAGCTGCGCCATTTACAGCCAGTTGTCCTGGGTCGAGGTCCAGAAACGACTATTAAAGACAAAAAGTGCTCTCGGCAGCAAGGTAATAAATACACTGATATACTCTGGCTGTGCTAGCAGTTAGCTCAACTTCACTTCACTTCAGCGAGCATCAAGAAAATAAATCTCACCCAGTTTAGCATCATAACACGAAGTATAAATATAGTGGCAGTGATGCAAATTAACTTTTACGTTTACAAGTACTGTGCGAAGTTGAAGTACTTTTTTTTCCACCACAGCTTCTACCCCGTAAACAATCCAGAGGACATTTTTGTATTCCCACTTAGCTGAGTTTATTTAGCTTTAGAGTCAAGTGAACTCCTACGACATTAAAATGCATCAACATTTATGCATTCATATGTAATAGTCACAAGGTCCATTTTAGCTTTACTTTCACACAAGGGATAATATTGTAATTTTAATGGAAATGTAAGCTTCCCTCGTACTTTATTAAAGGTTTTTAACATTTGTTTCCCCTTTTGTTACATACTATAGGCTATGTTTGCATATTTGTCTATACATTTTGGTACTGTATTTGTTAAAGTAAAAATAATGAATATGTAAACGTATTAAAAACAAACTTTAACCTGTGCACATGTTATCCCTCTCTAACCAGTTGAATTGAGAGCAGAGTGCAACAAAGGTTATGTCAAAGTTAAACAGGTGAGCTGGATGAAAAAAACATTGTGTTGTTCAACTCAACTAAATACCTTTCGTCTCTTCATTTGTGCATTCTGTCTAGTCTCACTGCAGTTTTGACTCTTTTTTGTTTATGTTTTTATTACAGTGATTAGTGAAAGATCATCACAGGTTATTTAATATTCTGCATCTCATCTCCCGTTTTTATTCCAAAGCTGGGTGTGAACCCCACTTCGATAGACTCTGCAGTTGTGGGTACAGGCAATGAAGTCAGAATGAAGCCTGGACAACAACTTCATATTGTCAACCAGCTCTATCCATACACTGTACAGTTCAAGGAGGATCTAACCGGCAACCGTGGTGGCACCAAAAGACCTAGAGAGTCAATTTCAGACAACAGAGAGAGCCAGGGAGAGGCTCAGAAAATGAAAGAAGCCAAACAGACAGAAGCTGTCTTGGTATCAGTCAGCCATGGAGAAACCACAAAGACCAGTGTAAGATCAAAAGTGTGGTATGATTTTATAAATGGTATTTTAGAGCGGATCAGAGTATGTAAAAAGAAATGTGTTAAATCTCGCAGGAAACGTTTGGACATTGGAGCCAAGGTCTGAAGACTTCAATGCAAGACCCAAAGATGCAGGTAGCTATTTTAAAAATTGTAACGATCTGAATCATGGATGGATTTTTGATTGCATAATTGATTCTCACCCTGTCTGACTGTCAAATGTCAATGTTTCCATTTTTCTAGGTATACAAGGATGATAAAGTCGTTGTAATAAAAGATAAATACCCCAAAGCTCGCTACCACTGGCTGGTCCTCCCATGGCAGTCCATTCCCAGTCTGAAAGCTTTGCGTGCGGAGCACTGCGACCTGGTGAAACACATGCAGAAAGTTTCTGACCAGATGATTCAGCAGTGTCCTGACTCTAGTTCACTACGGTTTCGCACAGGATACCATGCCATCCCAAGTATGAGGTCAGTAATAAATGCTTGAGTGTTGTTTTACATTTTAAAATATTGGTGTTTAATGTCAGTTCATATAGATAATTTATATTTGACATTGGTCAAATGCATCATTATCCATCCTGCACTTAGATCTTAACGTGTATAATAATTGTTATTTGTTTTTTATTTCCTCCTTTCAATTGTTTTCCAACTTTAACTGTCTAAATCAAATGTTGTAATACAGTACACAATATGATGTAGAAATACAAATAAATCTTTTTTTTCTCTTTTTTTTGCAGTCATGTTCATCTCCATGTGATCAGCCAGGACTTTGACTCTCCTTGTCTAAAGAACAAAAAGCACTGGAACTCGTTCACAACTGACTATTTCATTGAGTCTCGTGGTAAGAGTGAACTCTGTCTGTTTTTGCTGTTTAAACTGCAGTTCCTCAGTAGTGCTCCTTAAATGTCTAAAATTTGCATCTTTCTTGACGTGCAGATGTCATTGAGATGCTCAACACAAATGGAGGGGTCACTGTGAAGGAAGGCGCCAGCGAGTTGTTGAAACTACCTCTCCGCTGCCACGTGTGTCGTAAAGAGCTTGCCACTATACCAGCTCTGAAGGAACACCTCAAGTCTCATTTTCCCAGATAAGAACGTGACCTCAAAGCAGAAACGGTGCCTCGCGTGTGCAGGGTTTTAACATCGGACTGTTGGCACACTGCCTGTAAATTATGATGTACAGTTTCGTACAATATGTTTGATTGTGTTAATGTGGCTGTGTACAGCTTCTGTTGCATTTTCAGCTCAACATTTGATCAGTATGTTTGGGAGGTGTCATCACTATGGCAGGAAGTCCTCTTCTTTCTAAACATGTTCAGTATTAATTTTTTTTTCTTTAAAATGGAAAGAAAGGTGATAGTTTTCTTCTATCTACTCATCTACTATTGATCAACATCAGTGCAGACTTTAGAGAAAAAGACACTGTCAGAATTATGTCAGTATGGATTTGCTGCAGTCGTTGATTATTTATTATTGATAAATAAAGTATTCTGATTCTGGTTCTGAAAACATTTTTGTCCCATAAAAACAGAAAAATTGAAAAGTGTTTCTTGTTTTCATAAAATGAAATGTGGGATGCTGTGGAGATTACACATCTACACATCTTTTACACAAGTGGGTTTGAATCACATTTAGTATTAAATCCATTCAGAAGAGTTGGAAAATTACCAGATAGTAATTAATGTCAGTGTGTTGGTGCCAGAACGAGGGGTTAGGGTTTCTGACATCATTACAAAATGAAGACTGAAACTTTTTCAGATGAAAACTGATGGCACTGGACAGTGTTTGAACTTGTCTTAAATATTACAAGGAGAAAGAAGTAGCCCCTGTGCACCTATAGTCCACCCACATTGGTGTCTGTACTTATTGCATCTGACTAGTCCTCCACTGAGGATTGTGTGGGTGTTTTCAGACATTGCTTTGATCAACATTTCCCTCATTCCCTCGTTAATTTTGTTTTGTTTGTGAGGGTGTGGAAGCATTGTGTAATGTGCTTAATTTTAAAACAAGCAAAGGTTTAGTCATCCAGAATAAGTGAAAACACCAAATGTTATTGTGAGGCTATTACAGGATTTTGAGTAAACGGTGCAGAATGAGGGGTGGTGTTTGTCGCCATCTACTGCTTCATTATTAGACCTGCAGGGCTACAAATTCACTCCTCTGGTCCTAAAATGTTGCTTTCACCAGTAAGGGCTAAGATACTGTTGTCAGACAATATCCTGTTTATTTTCATGAACGTTAATTCTTTTCTTGACATCTGGTTTGTCTACACCCAGGAATATGAGTTGTTTGTGTCCGATAAATCTTATGTACTTAGTCGTGATGAAAAAGGTTTAGGCTACCCCAAAATATCTTATAATATACCTAACCTAGATAATTGTCCTATCATGAGTTTTCAGTCAGGTTTGAGTAAACATAAATTAATAAATGAGATGAGAATTAATTTCAAACAGATCCAATCTAGATATCTATATTTGTGTGAAGTTATCGACAGCACAATCTGGATGAAACAACATCTTGCAGAGCAGCAGACACTGTTTCGACAGGTAGGCCACGTGACCCAGACACACACACACACAAGTCTGAATCATCCTCAAGGCAATGCAGCCCTCTTCTGGTGTTCCATTTTTATTGCATATATGCAATAAGAATGACAAGAAAAGACAATATGGCTTGGGGAATCAAGATTTCTTTAAAGCATCAATAAAACAACATTGTGATAGAGGAATCAAGAAAAGTACAGTGATATAGGCTATTGAAGTTCTTTGTCTCAATTTAGGAATCTGGGAAATCTAGATTATACAAAAGTTTTCAAGACTCCTTGAATTTGAACACCCTGCATATTAAATGTAAACGGGTAATAGAGGGAGGTTTGGTTATATCTGAAGATGAAAGGTAAAATAGTTATAAATTAAAAATATACACAGATGGAGGGAGTTTGGGTAGCTACACATGGAATTCTTTATTACCTCTGTTCAGAGGAGACATAAAGGTGTTGGAACAAATTGTTGGTGGATGTGTATGTAGCAGTAGGTCACGAGGAAGCAGCAGAGAGCAGAGACCAATCAGAGGAGGAACTAAGGAGATGCTGATTAATAGCAGGTGTGACTCCAGAGTAACTCTCTCCAAATCCTTTGTGTGCACTGTGGCTGTGACTGTTGACTCTCTGCTCTGTGGTAAGATGGACTTTTGGGGTTTTTAGCATTATTTTATTATCAGGGTAGTATTTAATTGTTAGGGTAATGTAGGCGTGCATGCATGTACCCTGATGTATCTGTATCTTAATGATTTTAATTGTGGGTCTGTCTGTCATTTCTTTGTAGGACTGAAACCTTGAGAGGTATGCAAAATATCAGCATCTAAACCTCATACTATATGTCCTACAAACTAAATGAACAGTGCTTTCTTTTGCTTTTAGGCACAGCACAGACTGCCGTTTATTTTAGTTTAGTATTTTATATTTTAACCATATTGATTGTATTGTCTTTTATTATTTAAAATTTGAGTTTGCTTAGTTTTAGGATTTTAACATTCTGTCTTCTTCTGTTTCTAGTGTTGCGGTTGGTGGGGTCCTCCATTCACCGGTGTGGTTGAGATGCTGGGAGTTCACTTTAGATGGTGATATGGGTTGTGGTTGCACATTGAATTAGTGTGGTGTTTTTATTTGAAGTGTGTTGGGTTTATATTTCTTTTTTGATATTTGGTATACTCCCAGTGTCCTATAGGCAGTAGGTGGTTGGTCCCCCAGCCGTGATATGACTGTCTGTCTTCGTGTCCTTCATTGACTGTGTTTTTTAGAATTTTACTTATTGTAAAATAAATGGCATATGATTGACCCACACTGACCGTTGTGGCCTCCTTAAAGCAGAAGTAAGTGATATATTTGTGTTAATATAAGTCTTAAATAGTTATATCTTCCGACAGCAATCACTTACATAGAGTGTTTGGACTGAAACACGGGTCTCTCAGTCCCTCTGCTCTGCTCTGAGCCGAAGAGAAAACATTTATCGTATCCTACAGTTTTTATCCAATGAGGAGAGAGAACGGCATGCAGGGCTGTGTGTGCAGCCAAGGAACGCCGTGAATGTGGCGACGTAGGGACGAGGACTGTTATGGTGCGTTCAAGGAAACTCGTATTTTTCCGACCGTGAAGTGGTACCAGTTCGATCTGGTACGAGTTCACCGGTCGGAAGTTACGAGTGGCCGTTATAGTGACTTTCACCGGTAAAACAGGTCGGAAAAACACGAGTGGGTTGCCTGAAACGCTACAAAGTCGTAAGTTGTGACTTGAAGCTGTAATTTACGATTTCAAAAGCCTGTCTGGAACGCAGCATTAGCGAAAACGACCGGACCACTTACTTCTGCTTTAATTGAAGCCCCTGTGTGCTAGAGCTAGACCAATCCTCAAGGTTACATGTAGTTCAAATGAAACTCTTGTCTTACTGGTATGACATTCACACATTTAGAATTACTATGCCATTGGATGTTCCATCAATGTATTGGGGCACCATAACATTGTACACTTATCTACAGCAGATTAATATTTACTCAGAAATTGGAGGGAAGAACGTTCTAACGAGGACGTGAGTGCAACCCAATGCACCAACACTGGAAGACTGGCAATAAAACTGTTCAGGTAATCTATGGAGAGACTGGACTTCCTTTTAACAATGAGATGGTGGTCAAATGAGTCAGATGTAGGTTAGGAGACCAGAATTGCTTTAAGTACCTTCTTGTATGGTTTGAAGTACCAGACTATGACTATTGGAGGACTGTGCTGTGAGTAGATCTCCTTAAAGAAATGTGACATTCTGTGTTCAGATGATAATCTGATGATGATCTTATTTTGCAAACTGTAAAATTAAAGGGAGAGCAATTGATGTGAGATGTGAGTGATATCTTGGTGCATTTTTCATTATGTATCGGTGCAGGATAGATTTTATGTACCTAATCCTGATCACTGTATGGTCCTTCCCAGAAAAAAACAAAACAAAACAAAAGAATGACACACCATGAATTTTATTTATGTAGTTTGTGTATTTAAAACCCCAAACCATAATCAATCAGCTTCAAAGGGGGAAAAAAAAGATATAAAATTAGACGTACAACATCCACATTTTCAACCATCTCCATCAGGTTGCTTGTTTTTTTGTTTGTTTGTTTGTTTTCTTTTAGAATATTTTATTTTCAGATATTTTAAGATATACATGAAAATACAGAAACATAGCTCTCAAATTATCTTAAATTGAGCATTGGTTATTGATGGTTAGCAGGCAACTCCACACATTCAGCTTTTGACACATTTGTACCTTAATTCACAATGAACAATAATGGATATAAACTATAATCAACTAAACTGTACAATGCTTTTACTTAAAAATCAATAGCCGCATTTTGATTACTACAACGAAAAATAGCACAGAAAATGGCAACTGCAAGAAATCGTAATCATCATTGTAATCATGTTAAAGTCTTTTCTGATTAATAAAACATAATTTAAGCACAAGTTGTTTAAATAGCAAATTTAGAACATACTGAAAAATCTGTACGGTATTTGACACATATCTTTTTACCACATGACATTGTATTGGTAAATTTCATAATGTGTTTTCGTATTTTTTGTTTTGGTTAGTGCTTTATTCCCACACATGCTAATGCTAAGAGTCAAGGCAATGTATCAGTGCTTTGGATACTGTAATACAATACTCAAACATACTATATGCCAGTTAGCATCTGTCCCACTATGGAAAGCCATTTTAGTCATAATGAAATAAATGAATAAATAAATAAATAAATAAATATAGCCATGAAATGAGTCCCAAATTAAATAAATAAGATGATAAATAGATATAAATGAAATATAAATACATAGATTAATTTATATTTTTATTTTTAAAACAACATTTTTATTTTTTCAGGAGACTTTTATTTTCTAACGCCTCATTTATTTATTTCCTGATACTTTTATTTCATAACGTCACATTTATTTATTTCCGGCGACTTTTATTTCCGAATGTCACATTTATTTATTTCCGGCGACTTTTATTTCCGATCGTCACATTTATTTATTTCCGGCGACTTTTATTTCCGAATGTCACATTTATTTCACTGCTCTTTTATTTCATGCTGCAATATTCAAATGAGGGGGCGGGGTTACCTCTGTACCCTTTCAGAATAAAGCAACTGTCCGATTTCCGGGAGCCGGTGCTCATGGTGGAGGACACATGGAGGAGATAGATGAGCTCCGGGGTGCTATGCTCTCCTTGAAGCAGAAGTGAGTGATCCGGTCGTTTTCGCTAATGCTGCGTTCCAGGCAGGCTTTTGAAATCGTAAATTACAGCTTCAAGTCACAACTTACGACTTTGTAGCGTTCCAGGCAACCCACTCGTGTTTTTCCGACCTGTTTTACCGGTGAAAGTCACTATAACGGCCACTCGTAACTTCCGACCGGTGAACTCGTACCAGATCGAACTGGTACCACTTCACGGTCGGAAAAATACGAGTTTCCTTGAACGCACCATAACAGTCCTCGTCCCTACGTCACCACATTCACGGCGTTCCTTGGCTGCACACACAGCCCTGCATGCCGTTCTCTCTCCTCATTGGATAAAAACTGTAGGATACGATAAATGTTTTCTCTTCGGCTCAGAGCAGGGCAGAGGGACTGACAGACCCGTGTTTCGGTTCAAACACTCTATGTAAGTGATTGCTGTCGGAAGATATAACTATTTAAGACTTATATTAACACAAATATATCACTCACTTCTGCTTTGAGTGACAGCATAGAACAAAACGTAGTATCAGCAGATAATATTTTAGCTAATGTTGCCGACTTCGCGGAAATTCTTGGGAGGATAAGTGCTCTTCATGATATAGAGGTGGATGAGGATATTATGAACATTTTGCACAACATTGAGCACCGTGTTCATGTTGGAGATGCCCAGGGGCAGGCAGTCACACCAGGTGCTGGACGACCGCCTTTGGACATCCCAAGCGGAATGCTAACAACCTTTGCGTTGTCTGGACTGCCAGCTCGAAGAATTGCGGAGCTTTTTGGTGTGTCGTCCAGCACCATTCAGAGGAGATTGGCTGATGGAGGCCTAAGGTAAGCAAACTTGGAAAACAACTACACATATATAGGCTACTACTTATGGACTACTACTACATGCTGCTCATTCGCTTTTAAGTTTATCGTGAATTTTATAACTGGCCGTCGTAAAAATCACTTCGTGGCGAGTTTCGGGATTCCACTGGCTCCAGAACGGCTCCGTACTCCCCCGTCCGTCCACACCACACCCACGGTATACAGCTGTTACAGAACCAGACATTTGAATTAAACACGAATGCCCCAGATCTGCAGATGTTGGATTTGGTAGAAGCAGAAAAAAGTCACAAGCATGTTTGTTTTTTTCCGAACAATTTAATAATATGATTATGAGTTTAAGTGATCATTTAGCATACTGACACTGAACAAACACACGCTGACGACGGTGAGGAGGATGAGGAGGACGTCCACGGTTCTTCCTCCGGCCCCGGTGGAAGACGGGGAGCAGCTGCACCGTCAGGCCACACACACGACACACCGACCATGGAGGAGATGTCTCGGTTTACATTTTACCACCGTGGCATTAATTAAGCCGTAAATAAATTAACGTGGACGTTGTGGACGGAGCAACAGGTGTAGAACATCAGCCGCGATGAGACACTGTTGACACACACACACACACACAGAGACACATACAGACATCATTTGACACACACAGACACATACAGACAGCATAAATGACTTATCAAGCTAAAATTACTGAAAAATATGAGTTTTACAGGAGCAGTAATGTAAAACAGTCCGGTTTCACGTCAGTAAATGCAGTCATTACGAGGCGATCTCATCAATTAAAAACAATTACGTTTAAGAATACGAGTTGACAAGAGACTATAACAGACATTAACTATCATAAAGTTGATGTGACCAAACAAAAACTCACCTTTGAGCCGTGTTTTCCACTTTTCTGAGTGATTTTAGCACCGGACAGAGTCTCATTAGTTTCAGGCATCCTCGGTCCCGAGCATGGATGTATTATATTAACCTTCTGCCCTGCTCCGCTGATCAGAGCGGCGTCCCTAGCAACGGCCCGTTTTACTTAGCAACGGTCTGTTATACAGAAATAAAAGACCCTAAATGCAGAATCAGTGAGTAATTAATAAGAAAGTAATCAAAATGCAGAATTCAATATATCCATGTTATTAAAAAAAAAGTGAATCCCCTCTTTTTGTGAGACTTGTCACAGCCCACGCTGCCACTGATAGACTGCCTGCAGTCAACTATTTATTCCGCCTATAACTTTACGTCTTTTGGGATGGAATAAAACTGCAGTTCGGGTTTTTTTTTTGGCGACTGCTATCACAGTCAACAGCACAATATAATCCTGGCATCTTTCAAATAATGTCAATTTTCGGTCTCTTGCTGATTTCCTCCTACTACTCCACTTGTTCTGGTTACGATGCTGTGATCTGTGCCCAGATTTCCCTGATTAGGACACAAATATGGCGGCGCCGAAACACAGTGACGTCATGTGAATCTAATGAATAGAAAGAAAATATGAAAAAAGCACATTATGTTAGTCAATGAAATTCCAAATTAAGTTCAAAATGTAGGTTCAAGGAGGAACTACATCCCAAACCTTTACCCTGGGAATTACAAATACAACATACAAACATTTAGTTGATGATTTACACAACTTACTGATAAGTACACTGCCATTCAAGATCGAATTGCCGAGTTCACTGCTGAGTTGTGAGGCTGCGTCGCTTGCAGAATTGTTATCTTTGAACACAAGAGTCATGTTGACAACCACTGATCCGTTTCTGCAATGACAAAGAACCAGAGAATAACTTTATAAAAAGAAGTGAGTGACACATGTCCAGCAAAATACTCAATAATTAAAGTTTAGTCTTACGTGAAAGCGTTAACGATGGAACGAAGGTAAGTTGAGCTGAACAGCCTGTTGCCCACTTCATTTATCTAAAAGAGGACATATTAATTTAACACAAAACACAATGGAATAGTCACTGTATGAAGTTTGAATCATGATAATTAATATAATAATTCAAATTCTAATAAAACAAAAGCTCTGAAAGCTAGAGAGTTTATGCCAGCCCTTTACCTCAATATATTCAGAATATTCTGCATTAATAAGATAGATACAGTAAGTAAAGATTGAAATGTGGGGACAGAGAGCAGGGGCACAACATGACAGTCTATTTTTTCTATTTTATTTGGCTCAACACTGAGCAAACCAACAGTGATCTACATTCAGACCTGCCTTCATTTTGGTAGGCATATTCCTAGTCCTGCTCTAAAGATATCTACCAAGATCTATGATTATTGGACAAACGGTTAATGTGGCCAATATTCGCTAAGCCCTGCCCTCTGCAATGATATTTTGAACATGTTTTTCAACCAATCTTGATCATTTATAATAGTGTCGATAGAGTCAAAATCTCAAAAGTTCTATTCATTTTACCGTTTTTTGGTTAGTTCATAACGGTGACCTTTAGGGTCCAAATTCCATCCAATAGGCTTTCAGATATCCCCCCTATGGGTTGAGCAAGAATTTAGTTCCCTAAGGCTGTATACCAAATTTGGTGTTGATGGAGTGATGTCAAAAGTTCTATGTTTTTCATATTATGCAAATTAACAAAAAAAATCCAACATGGCAGACTTTTATGGTCCAGGAGGCTTTTTTGGAGAGTACATTGAGCTGGGCTTGTGCGTCAAATTTCAAGTCAATCGGATTCATGGTGTGAGGTGTGTGGCCTTCCAAAAATCACACCTTAATAACAGCACCACCATCTGGCCAATGGGGCTTATATTCCTTGGAAAGCTAATGCATGTCATTTCCAGTCATTGGGCCAAGTTTAATGTTTCTGGCCCATTCCCTCTCACAGGAATTTGAGCCCAAGTGGCAGACAACACTATATTTAATAGTAATAATAATAATGATAACGCCCCACAGGGACATCTTACCACTGTCACCACTGATGCAGCCAAAGTCTGAAATGCAGATGATGACGAATTGGACAGATCTGATGTAAATGTTTGATTAAGACTGAACATCAGACCCAAAGTTCCCTCAGAGGATGAAGGAGCATCCGTAGATGCAGTGGCAGTCGTGGCAACTGTTGCAGATGTAGCACCCGTAGTGGCATTTGTTGCAGACGTAGCATTAGTGGCACCTGTTGCAAATGTAGCATTAATAGAAAGAAAATATGAAGTTCTGTAGATATGGCTACACATACATACATACAACACATAATTTGTTTACACATGTTTATCATTCCTTGATTCAAATTGATCATAAGAAAATTTGATGAACTGGTTGTGTTATGACAATACCTGGTGCGGAAGTTACGTTCGAAGGGGCAACTGTGGCTGGTGTCACCACTGAAAAAAAGGCAATATAACAAATGTTGTTTTTTAATGTATTTTATCATATGCTACTGTATCTTTTTATATAAAAAACCAAACATGTAATTTGACATTTGATAATGTTTTAAAGCTTACCCTCTGCAACAATAGATGATGCGTCGACAGGGAGGGGAACAGCACCATTTGCAACAGCAGTCGTCAAAGTGCCGGCCACAGAACTGCCGTCTGGTAGCGAAGATGCATCGTTAAATCGCAGCTCAGCATCAACCACAACAGATCCTGCACTGTAAAAGAAGTACTCTTCGTTATTTTTTGTTATAGGAATCTTATTTGGCTACTGTGGCTTCATAACAAGGATGACTGATGTATCAACAAAAAAGTTGTATGAACTAAATCCAATCATAGAAGCCGCATCATTTGATTTCTTATAGTAATTTAAAATGGCACCAGCCTCCGTACCTAGTCTAAAAGTAATTACAAACCACATATGATAAAAATGTAAATGAAATTAAACAACACAAAAACAAGTTCAAACACTGTCTTCCATTTCCATCAATAACAAGGGCAAATTGTTGAAATGCATTATCAAAGAAGCATCAACAACTAAAAAAACTGTAATAAGAAGCATTGTTTTATACCTGAAGCCATTGATGATGGTTCCATTGAAGCTTGATCCAAATTGTGTTGAATAGACTGAATCAAGCTGTGAATGAATTGAATATCAACATATAACATTTCAAGTTAAACATGGAAGATATTTTCTCTTTCCATAATATGATATTTAATGCAGTTTTGATAGTGTTTTAAAGGGATAGTTCAACATTTTGCCAAATTTGCCATAATCCCCATTACCTTTAATTGTCGGAGGCAGAGACCCGAGTTGCCCAGCTAACACAATGGAGGCACACGGTATTTTCATGTTTCCCTTATCAAACTAAATACACAATCCAACAACTCCAAAACATTCTTGTGGACAAGTTCTGACCTGCACATTCACCACACTATGAGATAATCTTGTATAATAATGTAACTTTACGACACATGAAGCAAATACTCTGAACTACTTGTGCTTCTGAAGTCACTCTGCCAAGCAGTCGTGTCTGGAATGTAGTTCCGGCTACGCATTGGCCTCAAAAACAACTCTGTCTCGTAATGTTACATTATTATTTCATAGCATGGTGAATATGCAGGTCCCAACTTCTCCATGAGAGTGTTTTGGAGTTGTTGAATTGTGTATTTGATGAGTTTGATGAGGGAAAGGCTAAAGTACTGCACGCCATGCAGAGCTTTCATCTCTGTCCCCGCCGATCTAAAAACAGCTTGCACCAGCAGTTAAAGGTGATGAACGGGATTATGGCAATAGGCAAATTTGCCAAAATGTTGAAATATCCATTTACGTAAAAGAGGATTACCAAAACAAGAGGCAACAGAGCAGTAAAATATATATGTAGGCTACTGTATATTTATGAACTTACCGCTGTGGAAACATTGTTTGCGAGAGAGATGAACTCTGGTGAAGATGGGTTTGACAGCTCTTGGGTAAAGTTTTGCGCCAAACTGAATGCCAACTTAATTGTTGGCTCTTGTGGTGGGGCAGGTGTTGTCACGTTGACTGGCGAAGGATGGTAAAATTATTTTGATAAATAAATACACATAACTTGTCGTGTTTATGACAACTGGCTGCTTTAAGACAGCAGATTTCATACTCTGTTGGTGTTAGTTAAGTTATTGTCCTGTTATTCCATGATTTGGAAATGGTTAAAGTACTTGTGTCACATGTTTACAAGAAATAAGGTTATGACCAAAGGGGGCAATGAATAATAATGAGTGACTGTAATAACTCAGAATATGAATTTAAAACAAGTAAAAATTTTGTGTTACGTCAATACCTGGTGGAGTAGTTGGTGTGGTTGGAGTGGTTGGAGCTGGGGGTAGAGGTATTGCCATTCCTGAAAATAAGAAAATACCACAAGTGTTGGCATTTAATGTATTTTATCAACTGTTAATGTTTTATTATCAATAATCATGTACACAATTTGACATGTAACAATGATATAAAACTTACCATCTACAACAATAGATGTTTGGTCGACAAGGAGGGTAAAATTAGAACTGGCATTAGCAGCCCTCAAAGTGTCGGCCACAGAGCTGCCATTTGGTAGGGCAGATGCATTGTTGAATATCAGCTCAGCATGAACCACAACACTTCCTGTACTGTTAAAGAAATTTGTTATTGTTATTTTTTGTTACTAAAATCTTGGGGTGGCTTAATCAGCATGTACATTCTCCCTTAGGGTGGTGCTGGGAACAGGTCCCCAGTCAGGCTCAACATAAAAAATCAGCACTTGTTCCCGCACTCTTTTATTGTTAAGTCAACGTTTCGGTCTATTGACCTTCATTCGGACCAATATTTTACATCTGTTGTGTGACTTCCTTTTAAAAAATCTATAATATCTGTACTCTTCTGTCAATAAAAGGCAAAAAAAAAAATACATAGAAAAATAAATCTTATTTGGCTACTGTGGCTATTGTTGTTAAACTAAGGCTTCATAACAAGGACGACTGATATCAACAAAAAGTTGTATGAACTAATTCCAATCATAAAAACTGTATCATTTGATTTCTAATAGTAATTACAAACTACATATGATAAAAGTGTAAATGAAATTAAACAACACAAAAACAAGTTCAAACACTGTCTTCCATTTACATTGATAGCAAGTAAAAATTATTGTAATACATTATCAAAGAAGCATCAACAACTCAAAAAATATAATATGAAGCATTGTTTTATACCTGAAGCTTTTGATCATGGTTTGATTGAAGCTTGATCCAAATTGTGTTGAAAAGACTGAATTAAGCTGTGAATGAATTGAATATTAACATATAAATAAAATTTCAAGTTAAACATGAAAGATGTTTTCTACTGACTCGTTCCGTATTATGATATTTAATGCAGTTTTTTTTAAAGGAGGAACAGATATGTACTGTATATCTATGAACTTACCTCTGTGGTTACATTTGTTTTCAAATCGATGAACTCTGGTGAAGATGTGTCATGCAGCTCTGAGGTAAAGTTTTTCTGCAACTTGAATTCCAAATTAATTCCTCTCAGTTGCAAGATGTCGCCGACTGGGGGTGAAATTATTTTGATTAATAGGATTACAAAAACAAATCCTTCACAACTTGTCATATCTATGAGAATTGGTTGCTTTACTCTGTTCATGGTAGTAAAGTAATGGAGTCCTGTTGTTCCATAATTTGGAAATGGTATTGTGTTATATGTTTAATAGAAATCAGGTTACCACAACAAAAAGAGGCAATGAATAATAATGAGCGACGGTATTAACTCAGAGTATGAACTTCAAACAAGTGAAAATTTTACAGACTGGTTATGTCACAAAAAAAAGCTGGTGGGGAAGTTACATTGATCAGTATAGTTGGGGATGAGGGTGGAGGTGGTGCCACCACTAAAACTAAGAAAATATCCCAAGTGTTGGCTTTTACTGTAATGTATTTTATCCACTGTTCATTTTTTACTATCAGTACACAATTTGACATTTAATAATGATATAAGCTTACCATCTATAACAACAGATGAGTTGTCGACTTTGAGGGTAAAATTAGAACTGGCATTAGCAGACGTCAAAGTTTCATTCAGCTTAGTGACATTTGGTAGTCCAGAAATATTGTTGAATAGCAGATCAGCATCAACCACAATAGATCCATTACTGTAAAAGAAATACTCTTTGTTATTTTTTGTTAAAGTAATCTTATTTGGCTACTGTGGCTATTGTTGTTAAACTAAGGCTTCATAACAAGGATGACTGATATCAACAAAAATGTTGTATGAACTAAATCCAATCATAAAAACTGTATCATTTGATTTCTAATAGTAATTGCAAACCACATATGATAAAAAGTGTAAATGAAATTAAACAACACAAAAACAAGTTCAAACACTGTCTTCCATTTCCGTTAATAACAAGGGCAAATTGTTTAAATACATTATCAAAGAAGCATCAACAACTCAAAAAAATATAATAGGAAGCATTGTTTTATACCTGAAACTATTGATGACGGTTCGATTGAAGTCTAGAGCAAATTCTGTTGAATAGATTCCATCAAGCTGTGAATGAATTGAATATTAACATATAATTAAAATTTGAAGTTGAACATGAAAGATGTTTTCTATTGACTCTTTCCATAACATGATATTTAAATGCAGTTTTGCATGGTTGAGTTAGTTTTGCAGAGGATTACCAAAACAAGAGGCAATGCAGTATAGATATGTACTGTATATGAACTTACCTCTGCGGTTACATTTGTTTTCAAAGCGATGAAATCTGGTGAAGATTTGTTAGACAGCGATGTGGTAAAGTTTTGGTCCAAATGGAATTTCAATGTAGCTCTTAGCAGACCGGTCCTGTTGACTGGGGGTGAAATTATTTTCATTAATTGAATTACACAAATAAATCCTTTAGAACTTGTCATGTTTATGGCAAGTATTGCTGTAAACATATTAAGCATTTGTCACCATTTATGTGATGTTGATGTTGTGTTGATGTTGTTGTTCCCACTAGTCCTGAAGAGAAAAAAATTAAAATTAAAATTGTGTCAAAAATAATGTATATTTGCTATATTTACCCTCACACACGCACGCACGCATGCGCACTCACACACAGAAACAAGTACCTGCTAGGAGCAGCAGAGACATGAGAAGATCCATCTTCCTGTGTAGTTCCTGTGAAACATATAACTTATTATACATATATTATGTTGATGCATGTTGATAGCATTTCCAATATGTAGAACAATTGCTTATAATATTTTGTCCAGCCATTAGTATCAGGGTCCCAAATATTAAAAACACCTTTATCCTAAAAAAAAAAGAAAAAGAAAAAAAAAGCAGAATGAAGCAGAAACTGATTTTGTTACAAAGTGACTCAAATGACTTATTTGCAAGGCTATTCCATTTGACTGCATTACATTTCAAAATCAATATGAGACAGCTTAAAAGGAACTTATCAGAGGCAAATGCAAAGCAATACAGAAAACCATGTGGATGCATGTTTGTAGAAAAAAAGGATTACAAATGGCTAGATCAATCAAATAGACGCAGGTGATGCACAGTTTTTTCTTGTGTTATGAGCGTTAAATTTAATGATCAATTATAATAAATTTTGGGTCCAGTATAGCTTGCCCAAGAACACTTCGATTTGTGCACTGGTGGAGCCAGGGAGCCAAGGTGCTATCAAACCACCGACCTGTTAGTGAATGACCCAATCTACCTCCTGGGCAACAGCAATGAGAAACTATAAGTTCTTGCTTTTTGAAACATCTCACTGAAGTTGCAGGACTTGTCTTACTGGATTGTGCGGTAAGGTTGGGTTGGTTGTAGGGTTGTTGGAAGTGGGGTTGTGGGTGGAGTATATGGTTTAATCAGACCAGATATGACTGAGCAAGAGCGTCAACAGAAAGACCATAGTCTGATCTGATATGAATGTGTAGTCAATGAATGGAAGTATAAAAAATTCCATAATATGATAATTTCCTATACTTATAGTCACAGCATTCTGAACCATCTGAAGACTTTTAATCAGTGCATGTGGCAGACCAAAAAACAAAATCAAGGTCTCATGGTTCGCTAGTGTTGTGGTCAAGACCAAATAACCCGAGACCGAGTCAAGAACAGAACCAGAGCATACCAAGACCAAGACAAGAGCAAGACTTTGAGGGATTTGAGAGCAAGTCAAGACCAAGACTGAGACCAAACAAATGCAAGGCCATTTTCAAGACCATTACTGCATCCATTACCAATACTCCTAATAATCATGTGGCTTGATATTTACATTACTCCTCTGCAAAAAAAAAAGAGATAATTCTATTTTTATTTTTTTTTCAAATCTATACCATATTTAATTGAAACAAAGTTTGGATTGAACAGAATAACACAGCACACAACCTGCTAAAGTCTCCCACTTTTGATACTGTTGCAACTAAGTTTTTCAGATGATTACACAAGCATATACTATACGTAGAACAATTTTAAGTTATCTTAAAGTTATTACAGTACATTACATAAACCAAAGTGAGCAAGTGAGAGAGACAGTTGCGGTCGTGGTCTTAAAAGAAATTCCTTAATCCAGCTTGACCAAGACCAAGACAACACCAGGTAAAAATGTAGTCGACTCAAGACAAGACCAAGACTTCTCAAGACTTTTGCTCATGTAAGTACAGTTTTGTCTCAGAAAAAGATGCAAGATTTTACACTTAATTGTTTTTTTAAATGTAACATTATTAAGTGAGAGGTATGTTGAAAGTAAAACGTACAATAATACATTTAACTCAAATTAAATCTTGAGTCGAACCTGAGTGGTACAAATAATTTGTACAAATAAATACAAAGCAAGATAAAAATATATGTTACAATAATAATATTAAAAAGAACCAGGCATTACACAGACAGTTCTGTACATTTGAAATAGCCAATATTGCAATAAAAAACTTAAACCAACAATCTCACCTTGAAGTAGAAAAAGATACTGCAGAACCTTCTGATCCTGTTAATTTCCCGTTCACTAGAAATTGTCCCCTGCTCTCTTGCATTTTATACCCTAGTACGCTGCAGAAGGAATTGTGTGTGCGTGTGTGCATGCGTGTGTGCGCGCGTGCATGTGTATGTGTTGTGTGTGTGTTGACAGGTGTGTGAGAGCTCTGCCCTACCCTGGATGAGAGGGAAATAGGAAAAATATGAGCACATGTGATGACAATATAGTTATAGATGACGTGAGTGAGGACATCTATAGTGTACTAGGGGTTGCACGACTTCAGATTTTTAAAAGTCGACTCTAATGTTATGAAAGTCGAGTCGACGTCGACTAGTCGCTGATGACGTCATTCATATTTTTCCCATCATAAATCACAGGAGGAGGGAAATGCTTTGCAACAATCTGTATTCACTGACAGACGCTCATGCACAGAAATTAGTCCACAGAACAGCAGCTTTATAAACAACAAGCTGTAAATCAGTTTGTTTTTTTGTAATATGCACTCCTATACAAGTGCAAAAGATAATACTGTACTGTCCGTTAAACAATTAGGGAGGAAAACGACACACAGGCCTCGTCACCATCACAGTCCTGCTCACTCACAGTTTCACTCACAGCTTTTTTTCTGGTTGGTTGTTGCTGTTGTTGGTTGTTGTTGTTGTGCGCGACGTAAAGCTGTCGATATGAGCGGAGTTTTTTTTAAATTGCCGGCCGCCCGGACACACTGCCCGCGGAAGCGCAGCGCCTCACAGGCGCTTGGCGTCTCGCAGGCAGCAGCTTCTCCTGCCGGTCAAACATCGACCCGTCTGTAGGCTGCTCGGTTTTCCACAGGTCTGTCTGTAGCGCTGTATGTATGGATGTGTGTCTTGTGTGTAGACGCAAACAAATATCTATAGACGCCGGACAAGCAAACTTAATCATCATTTATTTTATTTTGAAAATTGACCGGATTCTCTCGCCTTTTCTGTGCCCGACTTCCTGTCTGGTACGCGCTCGTTCTATCCAGCTTGACGGCGCTCGTATTTTTTTCATTCAGCTTGACGGCGCTCGTATTTTTTTCATTCAGCTTGACGGCGCTCGTATTTTTTTCATTCAGCGCACTCAGCTGTTGTTTAAAGCCGCTACTCTTGTACTGTCACATGATCAGCGACTAGTCGACGTCAAGCTGAAAACGTCATTGTGGAGCAGTAAAGTCGACTAGTCGATTAGTCGACTAGTCTGTGCAACCCCTATAGTGTACGGTATCTGTGCGTAGGTGTGTTTGGTATGTGACCTATGACAAAAGGAAGTTTGGAACAGACCTGCTCAACCACCCTGAGCAGGTCTCTTTCTTGGCAGAGCTCCAATTAAGGCATTATAGTTATCCTGTGTCCAAACAGTTGCCTGTCATGGGGTATGGTTCAGTGTTAAAGCAATAATTATAAAATGATAATCGGCAACATTTCCCACTGCCAACACTCATCCTGCAGCAGTGCACACTGTACATGTCACCTTTTTGCTGGTGGGACTTTCAAGTGTACCATAACAACAAATAATAATAACTTTATTTATATAATGTACAACTTTTCAAACCAAAGTTACAAAGTTTTTGCAACAAAACTGCATGTTGCCAAACTGCCAACAGCCAACATCTGTCTGTCTATCAAAAACACTTGTATGTCAGCATGCCCTCTGGAATTGCCATGGTGATTTTACCTACTTAGTTCCCTGTGACACTAGCAGGGATACATGCAAATGTATGGGAGAAAGGGGTCTACAAACCCCCCGAACTCCGTCAATCTAAGTCACACCCCTGGGACACACTGTGGCACTAGAGCAATTATTCAGCTATCAATCAATCAATTTGTTTATTTCGGGCATGTCACACATGGCCGAAAGGGAAAGCGGGAGAAGCAAAAGCTTATCTAGTCCCGCCCCCATGAAAGCTTATTTCATAGCTTTAGTGCCAGGGTGACCTCTGTAGCAATTTGCTACCGTGTTGAGAGGACCCGTGCAAATTATATATCAAAATAATAACAATAATAATAAAGTTAATTTATATAGCACTTTTCACAGACAAATGTCACACAAGTGCTTTACAATCGAGAATATATGAATGAATGTTTATATCGCTCTCTTGAGCAGCGGGGGAGTCTGTATCTGTGGCTGAATGTACTTTTAAGACTGCAGTGTTTTATGGAGGGGATGGGTGGTGTTGTCAGTGATCCTGAGGAATTTAGTTCGGACTCTGTTTTCAGTGACTTCCTCCAGGGTGCTCAGCTTCACCCCTACAACAGACTGGGCCTTCATTATCAGCTTGTTAAGCTTGTTTGCATCCTTTTTCTTGATTCCCACACCCCAGCACACCACAGCACAAAAAGAGGGAACTGGCTACAACAGTCTGATAAAACATATTAAGCATCCTGTTGCACACATTAAAAGACTTAAGCCTCCTCAAAAAACACAAGCGGCTCAAGCCCTTCTTGTAAACAGCCTCTGTGTTACCTGCCCACTCCAGCTTGCTGTCCAGTAGGACGCCAAGGTATTGCTCCACAATCTCCACATCGTTTCCCCTGATGCAAACAGGAGGGGGTGGGGACTTTTTCCTCCTGTAGTCAACCACCATTTGTAAATCATAAAATCATCATAAAATAAAATGATGATACAAATGATAATACAAACATAGCATCAGGATGATGATCAAATTCGGAGATGCTACGCAATGATCTTAATGACTGAGTTAATAAAGTAACAGTAAATAAGTAAAAGGTTGCCCAAATGCCTGCCTAAACAGAAGTGTTTTACAGCAAGTTGCTTCCTAAAAGCTTCAAAGGAAGCAACAGAGCTAAAGTTATGGTGCTTCAGCTCGAAATGTCTCCACAAGCCTTCAGGTGGGTGTGTGGTAGAGAAGATTTTGCGTGGACCTGGGGAAGTGGAACTGATAAGTGGGGGTGTAAGAGGTCAGTCACAAAAAGGGGAGCCTGACCATGTGAGGCTTTGAAGGTGAGTGTAAAACAAGTGGCTTGATTGGAATGGGTATGCTATCACTTTTCTTGATAAAATATGTAGTCTTCCAAACACTGTGAAACATTTCCCATAGAGAAAATGAATGGGAATTCAGGGATTTTTTCTCTAGCCACTCATAATCTGCTTCCTTTTCTAACAGGAGCTACAGATTAGAAATTATTTTGAATATCTAGAATATATAGTGTTTCTAGTGTTTATCACCTACTTTAACCCTCTATGGTACGCACTATGATGCCAGTGGGGAAAAAAATGTTTGGAGTGTTTTTATGTCTCAAAATAGACTAAATAAACATAATCTAAAGAAATTTTTAAAAATTATTTATTTTTGGAAGTTTTTGGGGTTTGTTGCTTGTAGGCAACATTGTACCATTACGGTTCGTCATATACTGTATTAGAAACACCAGTCTCTGTAGACTTTCACCTTCACTGGCCTCATCCTCATCCGAATTCTCATTCTCATCTTCCTCATCATCATCATAATAGCCTGATGTTTACTTTACTGCATTCAAAATAAAATTTATTAAGGATAAAAAACTAAATTATGATGAATTATATGTTTTTGAACATTATATTTACACCTAAACACACACTACCATAGTCTCATAATGCAATATTGATTCCATAATGGTCCAGTGTTGCCTCAAGGCAACGTTGCAATTTTCTATAATGGTACGTTGTTGCTTTCGGGCAACAGGTGCATTTTAACAAGTTTCCATTATTTAATAAGTAAATAAATTGCATGGAATTATTAAAAATTAAACTTTACTAATCTATTAGTGTAAATATATTTTTTTCCAGATGAAAAAGGGCCAGGAAGTTATGTTTTCAGACCGTTTTAGTGGAGCAAAATGTCAAACCTGTTTCCTTTGAAAAGGTCTGCAAAAAAGGGTTTCAGTATGGCTTCTTGAAAGTCATGTGATAAATTAAAGCATTGTTATTGGTTCTCTAAGGTCTCCTCTCTTTTTTAAAGTATTACAGCATTAAATGGGATGAATTGTGGAGATGTGACAGGCCAAAAAGTGGTATGTTGCCTGAGGGCAACAAGGTACCATAGAGGGTTAATAACAAATCCAACTAACACATACACTCAGACACAGACACACAAACACACACACACACACACAAAGGTTGACTGCTCCATAATGTCAGTGTTAGAGAAAGAGATGATCACGTGTTGATTAGCTCTGTTCAATATGTGACTGGTGATCTTTTATTCCCATGTTAACAGAGGTCACACCCAGTGATAGACTGGCCCCAAAATGAGGCCATGGCCATTTTTTATATATACATATTTGGGTACTTTTTCACCAGGATAGGATAGTTGAGAGAGAGACAGGAAATGGGAGGCAGAGAGGGGGGAATAATATCGCTCGACGCAGGATTTGAACCGGGGTCGCCTGCAGTGAGGACTATAGCCTCAACACATGGGGCGGGTGCTCTACCAACTGAGCTAAACACCACCCAAAGCAAAACCAAAAAAACAATCGAGAAAAACTCTATATGGCGGGCTGGGGCAGGGATTGAACCCACACCTCCTGGGTAAGAGTCATGCATGCTTACCAGTCGCCCAAAGGGACATCCCCTTAGCCAGGTAGCCAGGGCGCATGATCAATTGGAGGCATAGTGACAGGACCCTCAACTGTCACATGTAGTAACAGACCCGAATCCTTAAGTCAAATTTTTTGTAACTTCGTTTTAGTAAAGACATCATTATTTAGGCTACTGCTATTATGTTACTCTAGAAAGTTCCACCTACAAAAAAGTGATGTGTACTGTGTGAACTGCTGGAGCTTGAAGGCATTAGTGTAGGAAATGTTGTTGATTATCTCGTTATAATTATAAGTTAAACACTGAAACATGCCTCATTGCAGGGTGTCATTATGCCCATCACTCACTACCAGCTAACACAATGAGATGACGTGAGTGAGGCCATCTATACTGTCCCGTGCCTGAGTCTATGTGCGTCTGGTATGTGACAAGAGAAACTGGGAACAGATCTGCTCTGGGTGGTGAAACAGGTCTGTTCACTTCAATCAGATGATTAGGAATGTCCAATATGTTTAGGGTGTTTATCACCTATACTTTACCGTCAATCCAACACAAACACACAGAGACACACGCACACAGGCTGACAGCTCATGAATGTTCAGGAAGAGATGATTGTGTGTCTGTCTTGTCTCTTCACAATGTGTGACTCCTGATCATAAAGTCGTGGGTTTGATTCTCATGTTAACTAGCCACAGAAGCCTTGGTTTTTACTCTCTGTTACCCGATCTGTTCTTGTGCATATTAATCTCCCTGTTTCTGATTGAGATGTGGTCTGTGGTGCATGTGTCACTGTTTCCTACCAGACCTCTTTCTCGTCAGAGGGCAGGGTAGTGTCGCACAGACTTGGCAACACACACACACACACACACACACACACACACACACACACACACACACACACACACACACACACACACACACACACACACACACACACACACACACACATTAGTTATCAAGTTATTTGACTGTGGCATCAAACATTTGGCAGTTTTTTGTTGTCATTGTGATTCAGGTCTAACACACATACACACACAAGTTGACAGCTCCTTAAGGTCAGTTTTCACAGAGAGATTACCATGTTTCTGTTTGATTAGCTCTGTCTGCCCATTGTGCTAATATTGATGTTAAAGTGGTGAATGGGTTTGATTCCCATGCTGAAAGAGATTACACCCCGGCAGCACACCGTGGCACTCGCAAAATCTCTGCAAGGAAATTGTCTATTTATCAAATTTTTTTCACTTGCTCCTATTCAATCTCTGTGCGAAAATATTCAGCTTTTTGCGACTCACATATCCCAAAAAATTCACATTTTACAAAGAAAAGCAACAGCACACCGATCCCAAGTCCCTACTGTGCCATGTTGACAAATAATTTCCCTGTGTTCCCTCAAAATTGTAGGAATTGGGAAGGGAGTGTAGGGAGGGGGTGAGGGAGGGAGGGGAGGGGTGGGTGGCTGGGACGGGATTATTTACTATATTGTCAATTTATTATGTCGGGGAAAAAATGTTTATTGTTGCTTCTGTAACAATGAATGTAAAATAAAATAATTGTTCACAAAAAAAATTGTAGGAGCGAATCGAAATTTGTTAAGGAAGATGAAAAACAAGAGGAAGAAGACACGCACAGGATAACAATAGTGGCTTGCTGCTCTGCCAAAGAAGAGACAAGGTGGTGGAGCAGGTCTCTTCCAAGTGTCAGTTAGTCACATACCAGACACACCTACACAGAGGTACAGGACATCTATAATGTCCTCACTATTGTCATTTGATCGTGTCAGTCAATAGCATCAGATGGGCATGACTCAGGGGTAAACCGTCCTTTTTCATTTGCACAACAATCTATGTTGAGTGAGTGAGATTCAGATGAAATGTACCTCTAACACTTAGAACTTAAATATCTCAACTGCATGTGTGTTTCGAGTAATCCACATTTACAAAAAAAATCAAAACCTGTGTCCATAAATTAAGTTATGTGTAATAAAGTGAAATAACACAGGGAACGAGTATTAAAACACATTAAGAAACGGTACCAGAAGTAAAAAGAACATCATTACACCATAAACCGGCCATGACCAGGTGCTCCCCACAAATACTCAGAAGAGTTGTGTAAGAGCCAAGGACCACTCAAAGAGATCTTTAGAAACATCTGGAATGAGCAGGTACAGATTTTGATGTTATTCAACAATCAGTTGCATACATATTCATGTATAAAGTATACCATATAAATCAATGCAGAGACATTAGTGAAAACAGGGTTTATTCAGATAATTCCTATGCATTATAAAGTATATCCATTAAAAATATAAACCAAAGAGTCAAAACGATCACACATCATATCTTCTAAGGTGTCACATAGTAACCATACAAATGCATTACAAACAATCATGTTAATGAATTAATGTAGACAGGAATTCCCAGCATCAGTCTTGGTGGTGTGTTGTCTGTGTTCTAGCGAGGTGGAAAACCCCTGTGTGGCCCTCCCCTCCCCCTGAACCCTCCCCTGTCCCCACGGAAATTTGGTCGGTTTCTTTCACGGCCTCTGTCGCCACCTCTTCCTGCGTTTGGCCCACCACGTCCGCCCCTGGGTGCTCCGCCACCACGGTCCGATTTGAGCTTAGCAGGGGGAGATTTTGGCCGCAGTCTCTCTATTTCCTCAGTGCAGCCAGAAAGGTGGGAGTTAGGCAAACCAAAGTGTGAGGCGTAGGTCTCTGGGTTAAAGTTACTGTTCGTCAAAGTAGGGCCCACTGTCAACCATCCTAGAAAGAGAGGACCGCAAGTTAGCAAACAAGCAGACACAGAGAGGAGGACAGGCCATCAAAAACCCCAAAATGCAAATATGGATCATGTAAATTTACCAGGACAATCAAATGTTCTATGGAAAGCATGTGTCCACCTCACCTGGCCAGTCTCGCCCAAAGAGATGCAACCTCCTGCGTCCCAAACAGAAGTGCTCAATTATGTGGAAAATCTCTACAGGCTTCTCTACGTTTCCCATCTCAGGCTCCTCAGTGATGATCAAGTCAATGTCCACATTGGCATGAATGAAGTCACCATCAGTACTCCTACGCACCGTTCCTTTGATTCCCATTAGGCAGTGCTCCTGAAACAAATATGTTGCATTTCTCTCAGTTTGTTACAATATTCAACTTCCACTGGTTTAAATTCAAATTTTAAAAGTTCCATGCATAGGGGTCTTGTACACTGTACAGTGAGTATTTAACATTATGTATATGGATTTTCACAAAAGATTAATGGCAGAGTAAATTGCATGAGTGTGTACGTGTGTAATTTAAATATACTTCACATTTCTGCTTGTATGAACACTCTACCTTGGTCCTCTGGAACACTGCTTTCGGGTCCAGTGCCTTGGTCTTTCCTGGATTATTCTTATTGGTCTTGATCCAGCAGATATCTTCACACCGCCTAAAGCCCCACTTCCTCAGACACTGGAATCGGCATAATAAGTCCTATGAAGGATTATGTACCACCTGGACTAACAAGTATTGTGCCTGTGTGATAGATTGTTACCATTCTGCCCAAGTCCAGGCCTTCACCAGAGCCACACCAGAGAAAGACAAAGGAACGTAGAGCGGATATCTCCTCAATTTCAAGTTTCATGATCTACAACAGCAGAGGATGGAAAAGGGAAAGGGGAATGGGAGAATATGTCAAAAGTATTATCCATGCCAAGTGAAAATACCATTTACTAATCTGTGGGCCTGTCCCAATATGCACACTAGGGGTTGCACGACTTCAGATTTTTAAAAGTCGACTCTAATGTTATGAAAGTCGAGTCGACGTCGACTAGTCGCTGATGACGTCATTCATATTTTTCCCATCATAAATCACAGGAGGAGGGAAATGCTTTGCAACAATCTGTATTCACTGACAGACGCTCATGCACAGAAATTAGTCCACAGAACAGCAGCTTTATAAACAACAAGCTGTAAATCAGTTTGTTTTTTTGTAATATGCACTCCTATACAAGTGCAAAAGATAATACTGTACTGTCCGTTAAACAATTAGGGAGGAAAACGACACACAGGCCTCGTCACCATCACAGTCCTGCTCACTCACAGTTTCACTCACAGCTTTTTTTCTGGTTGGTTGTTGCTGTTGTTGGTTGTTGTTGTTGTGCGCGACGTAAAGCTGTCGATATGAGCGGAGTTTTTTTTAAATTGCCGGCCGCCCGGACACACTGCCCGCGGAAGCGCAGCGCCTCACAGGCGCTTGGCGTCTCGCAGGCAGCAGCTTCTCCTGCCGGTCAAACATCGACCCGTCTGTAGGCTGCTCGGTTTTCCACAGGTCTGTCTGTAGCGCTGTATGTATGGATGTGTGTCTTGTGTGTAGACGCAAACAAATATCTATAGACGCCGGACAAGCAAACTTAATCATCATTTATTTTATTTTGAAAATTGACCGGATTCTCTCGCCTTTTCTGTGCCCGACTTCCTGTCTGGTACGCGCTCGTTCTATCCAGCTTGACGGCGCTCGTATTTTTTTCATTCAGCGCACTCAGCTGTTGTTTAAAGCCGCTACTCTTGTACTGTCACATGATCAGCGACTAGTCGACGTCAAGCTGAAAACGTCATTGTGGAGCAGTAAAGTCGACTAGTCGATTAGTCGACTAGTCTGTGCAACCCCTAATGCACACTAGATCACACTTACACACTTGGGCACTTGGCGTGCGCGTTCATGGGCTTATGTCAGTGCACAAGTGTGTCCCATTTCTCCAATGACCGAAAGTGCAGCGCGCTTGATTTGCACTTTACCCACACTTACGGTAAGACCGCATCCGAGCGGTATTTGGCCAAGTATAAATCCCACAACGCACCACGGTGAAGTCCGCCGTCACCCACAGCCACAAGTCACGATTAGGAAATGCTTTTGAATTAATTTCAATAATATGAAATTCACTCTTTTTTTTTTTTTTCTTGTTTGTTTTATTTACTTACGGAGTTGGGCTTACACATTTAGGATTTGAATCTTGCGCATAGAGACACTTTAGGAGTGGATGAGACTGTGATCCAGCAGCACTGTTTATTAAAACTGTTGCTGTGTGTGTGTGTGTGTACATACTTGACAAGGCTGCACTCGTCAAGTATGTCCCGATTGCTTTTAAATATCCCCCACACGCTTGGCCACTTACAGTAATACATGCTTGCGCACTATATGCAAATATACGTTACGCCGGCAAAACGTCACCAAAGTGTGTGAGGAATGGAACAGGCCCTGTTACTCTTCTCCCGACCCTAAGCTGCCCTGTCAGTAGAGACAGCACAACTGACTTGATTATCATCTTTACCTTAGCAGGGTTACTCTGGATCTTTGTCTCCCCCTACTGGGAGCTCACTATCATTCATTTGTACAAATCTCACATATTCTTTAGTTAGAGCTCAGTGTGACCACTTTTACCAGTGACCAGAATTATGCACTAGTCAGGCTTAAAATGATGCAGGCTGAAGTGATCATCCAGTAAAATTATATCAGCAACACTAAATGTCCATGGAGGTTATTTAAACTTCAACTGGTCAGATTTGTGCTCCAACAGGATAATTTTCCATTTTTGGATCATAAACTTAAATGTCTCCCTGATAGTGTCTTGCATGCCTCACTACATGTTGTATCATAACATATTATAACAAATTGAGTGTCTTTCACTTGTGTCCTGCAGGCAAGTCAAAATAATAATTATGTATTTTTGCATAACAGCATAAAGTGTTAATTACTAAAAGATGTGTACATACATCATCCCAGGTCCAGAAACGTTCAGTGTGGCTGATGCCAGATTCTCTGTAATACTCCTCCAAAGGAGGTTCAAGCAGAATAACATCAAACTTGCATTTCAAATCCTGCAAGTCAAAGTGCTCAGGGTCAGCCTGGAGGTACCTGCACAAACAGAAACACACAATTTAAATAGAGACAAGACTTGCTTGAGATCTTGCCAGCTTGAAATGGCCAGTGTTTTCTTAATTCATCATATAATCATGTGAAGTGTTAGGTCATGTTGTCAATCAGACAGATTTTTCCTACTCTGCAATAATTTTTTTAACATACATGGGAGGGGTGTTGGTGGTGGAGATGAGTTCATCCTTCAGTCTGATCAGCTCGCGAAGTTTTGGGTATTCTTCAAATCGGTCAGCCAAGCCTAAACCAGATGTGACACGGATGTAAGACCCACACACACAATCTGTACATGTACATAAACACACACACATTGACAAGCGCACACTCACCAACATCCCGAAGTTTTGTGGCCTGTGACCTGTGTCCACAAAGTGTTGACAGTAGTCATTGTGAGGGTTCAAACTCTGGGTACCCTGAGAATAAATGAATGAATTAAGATGAAAAAGATGAGTGGGAGAAAATGTATTTATTATGTTTGTACAAAAAGAGACAAAAATGGATCTTTGTGTATTTTTTCATACGTTTCATGAAAGGAAAACACCAATTAGAAACGGCAAGGTCTAATCTTCTACAATAGTAAAAAAAAAAAAAATGGCACTGCTATTGTAATTAGATGTCATATAAACAATGGTAATCCTGATAGTTACTTACATAACATTAGGACTGGTTTTCATATTTACTCACTAATTTGCATTCTATACACAAGCTTATAATTATATGCTTGTGTATATGTTTGTCTGCATATTGATATCAAACACACTGCTGTTTCTCCACCATTTAGCTTGTTCTACCCTGTAATCAACTGTAGTCTTCCCATAGATTTATCAGATGATTTGTTTACATTGTTGGTAATGACACACAAGTACGGTATCTTTTTCTAACTAATGGAGCTTTTGTGTTTTTAATTCCAGCTAAATGCCACAGGGTGAAATATTGCATCCAACCACCAAGTACTTCTGAAACATTTTGAAAATGTAGATGAACGGTTAGTTTTAGTAACGCTTGTGACTGGTAGCTGCTTTCTGCATTCAAGGTAGTGTAGCAATGAAAACTAATCTAAGTCGCTTCCTAATTAGTGCAAACTTCCAAAATAAATCACTTTTTGTCAGGCTACCGAAACATCATTTGTGAGACGAGGTGTAAATGCCACCTTGAACCAACCTTAAGGAAAGTACTTGAGTCCTTGTACACCTCCTCATATGGGTTGCTCTCCTCTGGCTGTTGCACCTCCACTTCATCCTAACACAAATACACACAAAAAAAAACACAGTGAATGCATCATTTTTGGCTATGGACAGACCATTTATCTGCATGTTAAGAGTGAGACATCCCCCATTAATAATTAATTGACTAATAATCAATTAATACTTAGAAGTTAAGATAACAAATACTAAAAAGAAGGAGCATTAATGAAATCCATTAGCACTGCCATTACCTTGTGAAAGAGTAAGCAGGCATATTGTGAAAGTAAGAAGAGACTGTTGTTCGCTCATGACGGTTGGACACATGTGCAGACACACACGTAATCCTTATGCTCTATCTAGAGCTGGACTTCAATTTCTTCAACTCTACATACTGCCTAATGCTGCAACACATTATGTCAAAATGTCAAATGTTGAAAAAAAAAAAAAAAAAAGTGAGAAATGTCATGTTAAAAAAAAAAAAAAAAAAAATGTTATGTCAAATTGTTAAATTTTGAAAATACTGGAAGAATGTTATGTCAAAAATGTAACATGCAGAAAAAATGAATATGTGAGTATTGGGGGCGGGACTAGATAAGCTTTTGCTTCTCCCGCTTTCCCTTTCGGTCATGTGTATTGTATTATTGGATTAAGATGATGTGTGATGATGATGACTAATTGACATGCCCGAAATGAACCAAATAAATAAATAAAAGTTATCCACAACTAAATATTGTATTTCACAGTACTATACTATTTAAATATGGATTTGTCCGACTCAGAAAGTAGACATTTATTTTATTTTTTCGAATCATAACAACACTTGTGTACATCCCACCTAATGGCAACTGCTTAAGTTCCATCTGAAGTTCTCCATGAAGTTGTTGCTAGGATACAGACTAAACATCCTGAGGCACTAGAGCACTGAAGAAGGAGGAGGCAATTCTGGACGGCCTGGATCATCCACTTCATGGCACCTTGACTGACCAGGAAAGCAGCGGTGGTGGACGGCTCCTCTCTCCTTGCTGCAAGATGGAGGAATATTGGGGCAGATAAGCAAAATGATTTGGGCCCTCCACCAATGATCCTGATCCACCCAGCTGCCTCTTCACCATCGGTCCTGCTCCACCCGGCGGCCCTGCTCCACCCGGCGGTTCCTGCTCCACCCGGCGGCCCTGCTCCACCCGGCGGTTCCTGCTCCATCCGGCGACCCTGCTCCATCTTTCTTTCTTTTTTGTGTCATTGCCGTGTGAGCTACTACACTAATATGAATTTCCCTCCTCGGGATGAATAAAGTATTCTCTACTCTCTACTCTACTCTACTTTAAAGGACAATTCCAGGCGAATTCAACTCGGGGGTGTATTTTCCTATCATTTTAGGTCTAAAAGAATGAATCTGAAGATTTTCAGTTTAATCGCTCCTGTTTTGCGGTAGTTGCGTCTGTCCCCGCATCGCCACGGCAGCGATGAATGGGAGTGGATGTAAGTTCCGCTGTTTAGTTTCCAGCCCTCAAAGCCGCATTTTTTTTCCACAGACAGCATCAGATGGCTACTCAAACATGACCCGAGAAGTTTATTTACTTCAAGCAAGCCGACATGTTTGTAAAACTAGATCTAATTCAAAGTCTCCCGGAGTCTCGCGCGAGACCCAGTTGCCGTGCTCGGTGTGTTCAGGTGCAGTGGGAAAAGCTACCATTTGTGTCATAAACACAGGAATATCAACTCTTTACTTGCTTCAAGTAAAAAAAACTTCTCGGTGCATCTTTGAGTAGCCATCTGATGCTGTCTGTGGAAAAAAATCGCGGCTTTGAGGGATGGAAACAGCCTAAACAGCGGAACTTACATCCACTCCCATTCATTGCTGCCGTGGGGATGCGGGGACAGACGCAACTACCGCAAAACAGGAGCGATTAAACTGAAAATCTTCAGATTCCTTCTTTTAGACCTAAAATGATATGAAAATACACCCCCGAGTTGAATTTGCCTGGAATTGTCCTTTAAGGTACTCGGGGGCGTTGCCATGGATGCACTGGAATGTGAGGAGGGAGACTTTGTAGTCGATCCGAGCGGAGATGGGTACTCACCGTCACAATGCGGGCACAGGACGTCTACTCTGCACTCAAAAAGGGAGGAGTGGCCCGTACGGGGATCGAACCCGCGACCTTGGCGTTATTAGCACCACGCTCTAACCAACTGAGCTAACCGGCCATATTGCGTCATGTAGGTCAAAACAAATTACGACGGACTAGATAGTGTTTCTGTATATTTTATGTCTTCTGGTTTCTGTTGCTCTGTGGTGCCGTCTAAAAGTTCAATGATTAACTCTGTGGCAACCTACAGCTACAGGCAAGTGGCAAATACCTCCCCCATTCGAAAAGTGGAAAGTCGGGGGCAAAAAAGAAAGAAAGAAAGAAAACACAACAAAACAAAAAATGGATGATCATGTGTCTGGATCCAGCATGCAGTCAGGGGAGCAGCGGGCTTCAGCGTTAAATGTCTTGGCCTTGTGTCAAACCAGAGGAAGAGCTTGGCGTGGTTGGCCGAGCCTTGCAGCCGACTTGGCGGAGCCAGGGCGGCTGCAGTGGGACGCCGCATATTGCCCCGCTCAGCCTTTGTCGCTTCTCACTTGCCACAGGAGGCAGTGAGAAAAGTTCACAGACTTGAGGTCACTTGACTACAAATCAGCCAACTGTGATCTCGTTGTGGCTAACCCTGACAGTTTGTATTCTAGTCTCAACTGTCAGTGCAAATGTCACAACAGTTTCACGATTCATCAAAACTCTATTGCTAGGTAGGAAATCTCCCAAACATTTAAATTATGTTTCAAACCTAGTTTTTGTAGGTTGTCCAGTGCCACCAAAACGAAAAGTTGTTTTGCTATTATTACGTTGTAATAATCACAATAAACACAAGTAAAGCAAAAGGGGAAAAAGGAAGGTCAGTAAACTTGGATGGGAGACCGCCTGGGAATAATGGGTGCTGTAAGCAAGAATAATCACAATACCCATAATAATAACAAACCCGTAGCAGTTTAGTTTTTATTTTTAAAAAGCTTCTTTTTTTATGTTTTTTTTTTTTTTTAACCATCTTTCAGTTGTGTGTGTGTGTGTTTGACAGAATTTGATAACTTCTGCATAATGCAATTTTACATATATTAATTAGATATTCTGAATTGTGAACGACACACTCATCACCATCCTCAAACTCACTTGGAGAAATGCTTTTTCTCATTTAAGGAGGGAAGCAAAGTGAATTTGAAAAACTGTGAGACACAATCCAATAGGTGGTAATGAAAAGTGTTACAATGAATAAATGAATATATTTCAATTTACACAAACAATTGTTTTGGTTTTGTTTCGTTAAAGCATCTACAACTTTCATCATGTGTTGATTTTGGCGACCCCTGTGGACAAAAGCGGTAGTGTTTTGCCGGAATGAAGACTGCATTTCCCATTAGCTCTAGCATATTGTCATAAAGATGCTTATCTGGCTCTGAGTGCGGTAAATCGTTTAGACCAATGGACCGACCCCGACCACTGCCTCCCAAAGATGTAGAGTTACTACTGACAAATATCTTCCCACCGATGGCCTCATTTGCTGTTATACAGAGACATCAGCAGAAACAAGAGACTTTTGCACATCCAGTTAAAAATTCTTTGTAGTTGCTTTAAAGGGATAGTTCACCCAAAATTCAAATTTCACTCATTATCTACTCACCCTCATGTCAACTAATAGCTGTGAGAATTTTCAGAGTCTTCCGTTCCTTCTCTGAGTTACGGGGGGGTCTGCGCAGCAGTATTTGTCCATATAATGGTTGTGAATGGACACCACGTTTCTTTGTCCAAAAAGACACACCAAAAAACATCCAAATACCTCCATGCTGCTCGTATGTAATGTCCCTCTTGTATTGAAGCCCCGACAAGAGAAATTGTTCCGCCGGTCAGTGCAAATCACGTGAGATTTGCACTTACACAGGCAGAGCAGTGAACTGAGACACTGGGAGCTTCCGCTACAAACAAGCTTAAAATATAGACTTATTTAATTTTTTTCGGAACAATTTCTCATGTCGGGGCTTCAATACAAGAGGGACATTACAGACGAGCAGTATGGAGGTATTTGGATGTTTTTTGGTGTGTCTTTTTGGACGAAGAAACGTGGTGTCCATTCACAACCATTATATGGACAAATACTGCTGCGCGGACCCCCCCGTAACTCAGAGAAGGAACGGAGGACTCTGAAAATTCTCACAGCTCTTAGTTGACATGAGGGTGAGTAGATAATGAGTGAAATTTGAATTTTGGGTGAACTATCCCTTTAATATATTTATGTGAATAATGGACCATTAAACATGAGCTGATGAATTCAGCATTTCACCCATATTACCACCAGAGGGCAGAGCTGGACTGTGTAAAACACAAACAGTGACTTAGAGCCCCTTCACTGACACCTTGTGTTTCCTTACGGATTCACCTGGATGCTCTTGAAAGCCACACAGGTTGAATAAGAAAACACACAAAGACAGATGAACCCAACAGATAGAAGAGTTTCACTGGTGCTCAACCTGTGATGATGACCACTGTGATTATTTGGAAACAAACACATACACCATACACTGTCGGCAACATGCCCTGACCTGCTTCAGATCCTTCTAGTGTCTCCACTGAAGACAAAGACTGAGCATCTCTTTCCCGTTGGTTGTGTCACGCCACAGTCATGTGCATCATGTCTGGAACACAGATGATTAGGTCGTTAAAACAACTTGTGTGTTCATAATTTAAAAGACCAGCCATATCTGTTTTCCAGTCCTTTGGAAATGACATGAGGTCAAGTGTAGAGACACTGTGTGACTAAATACTCTGTCACTGTCCATGTTGACTCTTAAAATACAGCATTATCACAATGACATACCAGTGATGTTGCCACAACAAAACCACGAGCGATCCATCAGAACGTGCCAGTCTGCATGGAGATATACGTGACCCTCGCCTCCTGTCTGACGCCTGTGGAATTTCTTGTGACCAAACACAACCACTCACCAGTCACACTGATGGGGGTTTGTTTTGAAAACCAGGACTGGTAGCAGTGATATTCTCTGGTTCAAGAGCAGGGCAGAATGGGAAAACCTCAAGCATAGAAATGACATATAAAATCATACCTGGTATTACTTTAGCAAACTGAGTACTGCATCTTTGACAAATATAACAAATGATAAACTTCATGAAATAATGTGGCGTTCACACACGTTTGCATTCATTTATCAATGTGGGAAACCTCGTGCACTTGATTCTCAAACAACAACAGCAGTGCAAGGAATGCGGCGTTGCTGTTGCTGACTCTTGCTGGTCAGTCTTATCTGGCCCTGCATAAGCTCCCAGAGGTGTTTGCATTCCAAGCAAAAATACATACACATGTGCATAGAAAAACATACCAGCACTGAAGAGCGAGGCATGCACGTAAGAACAGAAAATAGACGGCAGAATGGATCTATAGAGGCTTTATGGTATTTAAACAAAAGTTAATGACAAATCTGTTTAAGTTCCATGACGCGTTCAAAGGCAGCGCACATGCATATGTATGTGGTTACATGCTAGAGGGTCTGGTTAATCTCCAGCTCCTCAGAGTTCATGTGGTGTTCATGGTCCACTGGAAGACAAGTCAGTGAATGCGCCAGCAGTAAATGTAAATGCCTTGTCTTGGCCTTGGGCTAATCATGTTGACACTTTCTTCTGCCGTCACACTGTACATGTGTGTGCCTATATAAATACACAGTCCAACTTAATGGATCTGAATAATTCTTGTGTTTGGATTAAAGAGAGGCGCGAACAAAACAAGTGCAGCATGGGACGCATTTGTTATGTACAGGGACAGATCCTCCTACAGTCACTGATTAAAACCATATAGGGGTACATGAGCCCCTGCTCTGACCCTTAGCTGGAGCCCCTCCTCTCCCTTTATCTGCCACATGATTGCCCCGCTCCCATGTTGTGTCTGGTGGGTCTGGACCATACCAGCTGTGGACAACAATGGACCCCATTGTCTCTTGCTTCTATATGAAACTGTTATGTAAGAAACAAGACAAGGAGTGAGATCACAATCCACTGAGCTGGTTGATACCCGCCTGCGTGCAGCTCACTCACGCCTCTCTGGCCCATGGTCATGGGTGCACTGGTGTGGAATGAAGGAAGGGGTTGAGGGGGTGGGGGATGTGGCGGCGAGTGGAAGTGGGTTGGGAAATCCAGAGTTAGTCTGAGCAGTGGATCTGAGGAGGTGTAAGCACTCGGAACAAACTGTAGTGTAAACAAATGACTGCAGAGATTATGAGGGATTTGAAGAGTAAAACCAGAGCAAAGCCACAAACGTTTTGGTGTGAACAGCTGCCTGTGGTGCGGTTACATAACTCTGAAGACACCCACGTTATTATTTTAATACATTTAATAGTGCACTTTGATTAACCTGTACAGAAATAATATTAATAAAAAAAGATAAAACATTTTGTTCATTTCTGTAACACAAAGCTTAACATTTACAATAAAATAAAATAAAATGGTATGATACAAACAAACATATATCTGAGGTATAAATATATTTGTTTTTAAATTAACTGTCATTGTCATGCGTTAATATTTGGCAGAGACACAGTTAAAAGGTATAAACATTTATGATATGAACAATGGCTTAGTGAATTAATCATACAACTCAACATGACGAAGCGAGCCCTCAGATTGAAGCATGAATGTTACGGACGAAGACGGTCGTGGTCGTCCATCTCTTCTTATTTAACACAGACACGACAGTACAGAGGAAGAAGCATACACAAAGATATTTTTTCCTTCCTTTGAAATCACACAAACATTCAGTCTGCCCTCTTCTTTACAGTAAAACCTGTAAAATCTCCACCTTTATAAAAGGACAATTTTTTTGTCTTTTGTTTATATATATACACGTATATACGTATATATATTTATATATGTTCATAATGTCCAGCCTACAACAATTTTCGAAAACTGGGAATTGTGCTGTGTTAACACTTTTAATAGTGAGGAAAAAGTTCAATATTGGAAAACTACTACTTTGACTAAATTTTGGTCCATTCAATTTATTGGTCTTGTTTAAATTTCTCTGCATGATTTTTCAAAAAATATGCAACACTTCCTTTTTCTAAGCCTCAGTCAAAAACTGCTGATTACTGTTCTTTGAAGTCATTAAATTATTGTTTTTCTGCACCGTGCTGCACCAGCACAGTCACCGATTTCACTCACATATCCTCAAGAACAAAAACATCTCCCATGTCAGAATTGTGGCGCTCTGGCTAACTGAATTAAAGTCTTTAGGAAAGGACATGTATTTGTATTTTATGTTAGTAAATGAGCCCCTTTCTCTGATCGTCTCTCTCTTTCTGGTGAGCCAGCCACCGCACTCATCTGTCTCTGCCTTCCTCCACTGCAACACAAAAACCCTCTGTGCTACCAGCCACCTGTTATCTCACAATATACCGTCTATTGTCTCCACTCAGTCTGCATAAAACCAGCACGTTCGCATCTTTCTTCGCCCATGAATTCATCAATCAGCTGACCATAATATTGTCTGCTATTCTTCCTTTGCTTTGCTGTAACAGAAAAAAAAGGGACAGAGGTAACACAAGACAGACACAAACCGTTACTGTGAACACAATACTGTATGTACACATTATGCTGCCACTGGTAACCAGTGCAAAGAATATGTATATGTTTTTAACCGTTTGTTGTTTGCTTTGCACACATCCACACCCACACACACACACACACACACACACACACACACACACACACACACACACACACACACACACACACTCTCTCAACACAATCCCCCTTGCTTCTCAGAAGCAGTAGCACCCTTTGGTTAAACCTCACATCCTGTATCAGCGACATCATGTCCTTTGGCCCAGATCAATGTTTAAATGAGTCCTTTTGACAGCACACTCCAATAAAATAGTTTATAATGTTAACATCAATTTGCTGTGACATTTTTAGAGCAAAGAAATAAAATAAAATAAACATCCTTCAATCCAGGATCCAGGGGTTGTCCTTTAAATGTGTGTATAAGGAGGTTTGGACTCCACCTCTCTCTAACTCTGTATCTGTCTCTTTGGGTGGAATGAGTCATTTCAAGTCCCCAGTAGGATCCTCATTATGGTCCAACAGGCTGGGGTTCAACGAAGCTGTTGAGACTGTTGATGTCCATATTGCACACTGTTTTTGCTCTCATTTGTCCATGGTTGCAGTGAATGAGTCACGTATCCGCGCCACCTCAGCAGCACACAAGTGTCCAAATAGTTTATTGTACCACTCTGGAAAACGACCCCTGAAAAAGAAGAAAGAGACACAGTGTTAGCTGATTGCGTGGTTGGCTAGATAACATTGAATAACCACAAAACAAGGGCTTAATAAAAAAATCCCCGCAGTTAACTGTCCACTAACCTGCAGTCGATCCTGGAAATATGTGTCATTCTCGATTTGTTGGCTCCGCAGGGCTCGATGAAGTAGCGTGAGGTGAGGACATTGGCTCGAACTCCCACGGCAGGTACCCCTTCATGGTCCACGGACGTACACACGAGAGCGCATGCTCCTTTTGGCAGGTCTGTTACCCACGTTCTGGAAGAAAGAGCAAAGACATAGAGTTTGATTAAAAAAACGAAACACTGAACCAGAGCACAACAGTGAAGACACAAAGTGAGAAGTGGGACAGAGACGGGAGGAGGTTCTACCTGAGCACCAGATGGTCTCTGGTGGGATGTGGAGCCATGGTGTTCCTGACGTACTGGTAGACCTCTGTCCTCTCATCCAGAGTTTCTACCACGCGACTCTCCAGCAGGTCCTCGTCCCAGTGGCCCTGCTCTCGCAGAACCCGATTCAGAACCTCCTCGGGACTGGCAGGCATCTCCACCGTAACCTTCCACAGCCGCAGTGGAAACCCATCATGCACCTGGAAGAAGACATGGAAAGGGTATATTAATTTACATATTCAACAAGCATATGTTTATTATTTTGCAGCAAGACCAAAGTGTAAAGTCATAGTGTAGACGTTTTCTGGGAACTCAACTGATTCTATGGAGGTTTCATGTTTTTGCGGCTTATATTAATATGAACACACAGCAATTGTTCCACTGGTATTGAACCAAAATCTCAATGCACGACTGTTGTGGTAATGAAACCATAAGTTTATGCATAACAGTCGGCCAGTGTTTCAGAACCTCCCACTGCCCCCCGGCCCAGTCAGCTGCTTCACTGGCTCGTCAGATGATAAAGAACACACACACTCTTTGCCTTGTGACTCTCAAACTTGGAGAGAAGATAACCTCCCAGAGTCCACACAGGAAATGTAGGCCTGGGATAGTGGTGAGGCTGCGTATGTTTGTGTGTGTGTGTGTGTGTGTCAAGCTGATGTCATTCTGGGATGGAGTCCAGTGATGGAGGGGGAATGAGAGGCCAAGGGACAGGCCAGATTCACACGGATGTGTTTCTATGCAGGAAACCCTAACTGCTGGTTTTCCACTCGATATTTAGAGAAGCAGAGGAGAGAAGACAGGAAACAGATAGTTGAGCGGAGAGTGTGTTAACATGAATGGTGGCTTGTTTACACAATAATGACTGATTGATGACTCATCTCTTGTTCATTAATCTTTCATGAACCCTATTACTTTCGCTCTGTGGCAAATCTATCACTGTATTCAGCTTCTGCGCCAAACAAACATAGAGCATGAGAGCATGAGAGCATTGGAGAGCGGAGAGCAAACAAAGCGTGGCCTCACCTTTCTGCAGGCCAGCTCTGCGTGCTCGGGCGTCGAGCAGCTGTCATAGCCTCTGAACTTGTCCTTGGCCTCTTTGAGGAGAGCGTCCAGGCTGTCCTGTAGGTACGCCCTGTAGCCTCCTTGCCCGGCCTCTTCACCTGTAAGGTCCTCCAAGCGCCGAGGAAGCAGCGCCTGCTCCACGTAGGAGTTCCTGCAGCGATTCATTTCCTCTGGTATCTGTGGGCAAGGAGGATGTCAGAACAGTTATTCACGCACTTAATGAGAAAATGTGTCTCATGTCAAGACAAATGTCTCCTATAATATGTTTCCCCATAATACTCCTGACATAGTGAAGCAAAAGTAAAAACTTGTGTTGTATGAGTTTGATACTAGAGGTAGATTCACAACCAGATACTGAAGGATGTTTCACTCATCTTATTTGTACCTGGAGCTTTGACTGACTCCTAATAATAATAACAATATCTTAGAAATGGATTCTCATTAGATGAGAAAAGGCTGCTATAATTGGAAGTTGATCATAGTCAGTTATTTCATAGGTCATCACTTCCTATCGCTGCTCATCATTTAGCAACCTCCACGAGCAAGTGGAAATCTAATTAAAAGAAAATAATTTGGTAGATAATTGAGTTTACTTGCTGTGTGACGCGAGCATGACAGGAAGCTCTCACACAATCTAATAAAACTTTGAGCAGTAATCACATGCACTGTGCAGCCTTTTAGTAATTACTATGGCATGTCAGAGAAGAGTCTGCCGGGCAGAGAGCATTTTAGGCTGAATGGCATTGAAATTGGATTAGTTATGGTGTAGTTTGCAGATTATTTCCTGTTTATCCCATCAAGTGTCTCCTTGAGGGCACACATAACCAGATTGGTTGAGATGGATTCACATACAGTAGCAGTGTTATGCTATATTTTGTAACTTTCCACCCAAAATGCCTCAGTTGGGTTTCAAAGGGCATACACATGAAGTAAAGTCCTGTTCTCTACAAATGGGGCGTTTAAAACACAAGGCCAGTTGGCGTATTTACTTTATGTAATCATAACATTGCTTGAGCAAATGACAGCGTGAATTGGATTAACGAGTTATGTAACTGGGACTTTGTTTGTTTAATGGACAAACACAGGGAGACAAGGTGTTTGGCAGAAACATGGTACAGTAAGCCAGAGGTGACATTCACTCTGTCGGCAAACACACCCTCATCACCTGAAGTGGCAGTTTGCCATAAAAAAAACTCAAACAGGAGAATTACACTCTAATCTGTTTTTAGTCATTTTGCAAATTAACTTTAACCTTCAATGTGAGAAGTTTTGCTCACTAGTGTGACAGTGGAGTGCACGTGGAGTTCGAGTGCTGTAAACTACTGACCCGGAAGAGTTTCCTGCACTCCTGGATCATGTGCGCCAGGCCGTGAGTGGCAGCCAGGTTCTCGTTCAGATCTCTCTGGTCCGGCTTTCCAAGCGTTTGCTTGCGGTTCATCACCCTTGGAGAAGAGGAGAGGAGAGAAAGAACATAAGTAATGGTTTCATCATCCAGACAGTGGATGAAGACAAGGAAGCAGAGGAAGCAGAGGGGGTTGAAGGTGGGAAGAAATAAGAACAAAGGTGTTTTGCAGTGTACACCTGATAACCCCCCCCCCACTCCTCTATCAGTGCCAAATCTGGACCAAAATATGTCTCTTAATTAGCTAAAGATGTTTGTGTAACCCTTCTATTTCCTCTGTCTCTCTCCCTTCCTCGTCTCCCAAGCTTTGCTCTCTTCCTTTTTCTTCTGTCCTCCATCTACAGTATCCTGCTCTTTTGTTTCTCTAAAGTGTCGCTTTCCTGTTTTCAGAATGTGCAGCATATTACATGTTATGTAAGCCGCTAATACAATAACTGTGTCAACGACGGGATCGAAAAAACTCGCGCTGATGGCGGCAGCACGCTCTCAGACACACACCTTGGCGAGGAGCTCTCCTTGCGGCGCAGGGTGTTGAGGTGGAAGAGGGACGGGGCCAGGCAAACGGCCAGGTTGGTGTGGGTCATCTGGTTCTCGGACACGCTGGCCGTCACGTCGCTCAGCAGACACAGCAGCGTCCGCAGCGCCTCTCGGTTCTCGTCGGGCAGCAGCAGCACGGCGGCGCGGGTGGCCTGCAGGCGCAGCTCTTTGGGCATGTCTGGAAAGGAAGAAGGAGGTGTTATGTTATTTTTTTTGTCAATATCACACAGAGAACGACTAATATCCATGGTCACACTACATCACGTCAGCTTTTTTTTTTTTTTTTAATTCATGCGCGCTGGTTTACTCAGGAAGGAGTTTGTGCGTAACTCTACATTGCCTGCCAGGAATGAGCTATAATGGGATCTGTGTGAAGCTGAGTGTGTTTGTGTGTGTGTGTACTCCATAGGCTTCATACTTCATACTCCCTGCACAGGACTGGTTTTTGTTTTACCTTATATAAACAGTAGCTAATGCAGCTATTACAGTCCCACTGTGCCAGAACCTGAGAAGATGTCCACGTCATAAAGACTCATAAAAAGATGAGCCTATTCTAAAGCTGGCTGCATTTACGGTTTACAGATCACCTCATCCCACAGGTATTTCCTGCGCTCATCTTGCTTGTTTCATTTCTAAGGTTTTACAATTTCTTGCTCCATGACTGGCAGACATGTGCAGCTCTAAAACAGTAAACTCATCTTGTGAAGATGCGTGTCTGTATGTGGATGGCGGACGCTGACGGTGCGCGTGAGCGTGTACTCTTACACTGATAGATCTGGAGGAAGGTCTCGGAGAGTTTGCTAGTGAGCAGGGGTTCTGGTAGATCTCTGAAGTACTGCTTCAGCATGTCTGCGACGTCATAGGCCGACTGGCCCTCGTAGCTGACTCCGCCTCCATCCGCGCCGCTCGCCTCGTTCATCTGACGCAGAGCTTGAATTCGAGACTTAACTCCTGATTTCCTGAAAAGACCCACCTGGACGGAGAGACAAGGACAGAGAGATTCACATCACGTAGATGCGCACGGACGCTTGATCAGCGGGCTTTGAACTTTGATTCACTTAAACATTATTACATCTTATCATTAAAGCGTATCAAAAATGACTCATGTGCTTGTTGTCTAAAACCGCAGGCTGTTGCATATTCTGGTCTTATCCTCAAATCCGGAGCTTACAGTCAATATGGTTACATCACAACAGATTGTGTTGACTGTATTTATGAGAAGCTCCCATGACACCCAGTAGGCATTCTTGTGCTGAACGCTGCGAAGGAGCTCATCAGTGGCCTTTTAAGGCCTGATGAAACGGCAATATAGGGTCAAGAAAAGAGACAGAAAGAAGGAAAGAAAGACAGAAGGCTGTTGGCTTGTCCAGACTGAATATTTTCCATGAGCTTTCACCACTTCCAAACAGAGGCGCCTTGTCCTGCTTTGAAAAGACTCCATCTCCCTCTTTTCTGATTTGCCCTCCTAAAATGTGCTATTTTCTCCTTGTTCCCCCTTTCTTTCCTTTATGAATACACACAAAGACACACACACACAAGATGCTCTGAGATAAATCTTTTATGCTGTCCAGGGATCAAACAGACACACACAGGTGACTTAGCAGCTGCAAACGTAGACGCTCCCCAGGCCTCCACACTTCAGCTTATGTGTGACAGTGAGAAGAGAAAAGGAGGGAAAGGCTGAGGCCATACTATATACACACAAGTGGGTCTCAGGTCTCTTTTTTCAATCCACTGCTCCATCTTATGTAACAAGCAGTGAAAAAAAAACGTATCATGGATCCACCTTTGACTGATGCAGAGGTCTTAAAAGGACGATGTTATGTAACTTGAGCAACTTGAAGGTTTTTGCACTTTCAGCTAAACGACACTGGCAGAAAGTTGTGACTATGTAACGACACATGCAATCAAAGTACAAGGACGGGTTTTTGTTTACAACAATATTTGTTTACTTTATATTACCTGGTCGAGGCACTGGTTGCGCAAGTAGCGCATGGCCTGTTGGATTCCCTGAGGGAGGGGCTGGCCTGTCCGCTGGACGATGACTTGTAGTGGCACACCAAACACATTCCTGTCTTTGTAGTCCCGCACTTTGATCCGCTTCATAAACTTTGGCACAGCCCTACAACATACACACACACACACACACAAGATGAGGAAGTTATCAATACCTGCACCACACAGGATACAAATGAATTCATATGAATTAATCAAAACCTCAGATAGACCACAGACAGATTCAAGGAAAAAAGAAACATTTATTGTCTCAGTAAGGTGCAGAAAAGCTTCAGTACTCAGTGAATCTACTGGAGGGATGAACACCATGCGTCCAAAAGATACTCCTCATTTAGTGTTTTGATGACTGTGGTGGACAAGAAGGCCACAACATATGATTCACATCATTTTCACTCTTATCACATCATTGAGTGAAGTGCAGTGTGCACCATGGATGGGGAATGTGACCTGGTCCTCCGCTAATGTCTCAAGTTTCCCCCCTCATTTGTTTCCCCGTCTGCATTTTTCAAATAGTTGTTAGTTTGGATTTGTGAACTTCTGTGACACACAAATTCAATTACTAGAGTTAGTCTGACTCGGTGTGTGTTTGTGTTTTACGTGTGGAGCTGCAGAAGCCTGTCTCCAGGTTTATGAGAGGGCTGGATAAACAGGGTGAGGGGAGGGGAGAGGTGGGATGTATGCTGGGCTGTTAAAAGAGGAGGAACCCACTGCTTTATACATCTGCACAAAGTCAGTCTCACTGTTTGTTACTCTGTGTGTGAGTGCACATGGAGACACACACACACACACACACACACACACACACACACACACACACACACACACACACACACACACACACACACACACACACACACACACACTTGGGTGCAAAGTGAACAGCGAGTCTATAACCACAAACCCAGAGTTGAAACATGCAACTCCGACCGTTTCACAAGAATGCGCCCACAAATTTATGGCTGTGTATCTGTGTTTAGCAGAGAGACGCTCTGCGCGACCGGGGACAAGCTCGTCTTTGTCAGAGTCGTTCACATGACTCCGAGCGCCTCTCAGAACCACAGTTTGGGAAAAATGGTAAAGGAGCATATTATGATCCCGGCCCAGAATTCTGATTATGTGTGGGCCTTCGGCGGTCAACAAGTGGCCTCTGTCTTTCAGTGAGCCCCAGCCTGTTCTAAGACTGCCATAATGTCATCTGTCCCTGTCCCAGAAAGGCCTCCAGTAGAAATGATTAGATTTTTCACTTTCAGTTCATTTAAAGTGGTATAAAAAGGCAGATGTTAGAAAACAGGTAACTGTGTTACACTGATATTCTGACTGAAGAATGTCCTGTAATACATTTGCCGGTCAGTGGAGTTAAGTCTTTTATCACACTGTTATTCTGCGCAGCTTTTTTCTTCAGGCCTCTATCATATTACATATCTAAGGGATTTTTCCCCTAATATTTAACTTGAATACAAGATGCAGGAATGCAGGCAACAGGAAAAAGGTAGAGGTGGTGACAAATACGCTAAAGCAGACACAGTCACAACTAGCATGTTGGGTGCTATTAGATCATCATGAGCGGTATATAAAGTGAGCTGAAACAAGTGCTCGAGAGTTGGTAAGGAGAAGGTGGTGGTGGTGGAGTGATAATTGTTGAGAGCAGATCTTTGCAGCCTCCAGCTCTGGTAACACCGTGCGTGTGAACTGCCGTGATTGCCCCGTTGAGAAAAAGACAATGTACGCCCCTTCCCAGCAATTACAGCCCTGGGAAAAGAATGTGAAACCCAACCTCTGTGGACAGCCGTCACCACGCTACACACTACACAACAACCTGCAGATGGAAGGGACTGGGGGGACCTGTGGGATGGAGGGGCAGCAGTTGGCTCGTTGAATGGAGAAATTCAAGGGCACGGCTTACGGGGAACAATTATCCAGACACAGGGGGCATTTTACATCAGTAATGTGTGTGTGTGTGTGTGTGTGTAAAACAATCTCCATCCAAAAAATGAAAATCTCCTCAGTACACTGTATTTTTTCCCTCATGTCCACTCACCAGCTGAAGCCATGTTTGTTTGTCGGGGTATGCTTCTCCAGCAGAGCGGTGAGCTGCAGCAGGGAGAGCTTCTGGAGTAGATTCATCTGTAACACAGACTGGCAGCTAATCTGGAGCTGGGCGGAGGCCAGGCTGGGCCGATGGGAGTTCTGGAAGCTCGGCCAGCGGAGTTTCTGCGGCCTGGAGCGCAGCGCAGGGGAGAAAACAGGAGGAGGGAGCACAGATTGAGATGTGAGAAGAAGAAGAAGAATGTCGACTGAAACAGAGCAGGGCAAATCTTGGGACATGCGCCATGCTTTTGTGTACGCATAAACTTTGGAAATAACACATAGCAACACGTAGTATAGTTGTATGCGCCAAATAATCAGTTTTTGGGATTACATGGATTTATGTACACATCAGTAAAGAGATTGTCTGAAGGACCAGAAACCCACCCAACCCACCCAACCCACCCAAATGTAATTCTGCCTGTGGATTCCAGAAACAGTCCCCATGGAGACGAAGCAGCATTCCTGAGTATTCGGCACCATTACGTAAGGAGAGACGTCTCAGCGTGTCCCCCTGTTTATCCTTCGCTGTCACTTTCTATGGAAAACTCTTTTTGTTGATACCTCAGTGTTTGTTTTTCTATTGTTTTGTTGTCCTTGGGCTTTTCGTGCACTAAAGTTAACGCTGGGCAGGAGTTTTACAGACGCAGACTGAGAGCATGAGTCTGTTTGGAGGCAGCTTTGTGGAATACTTTCTCTTTAAAAGGATCAGTTCACCCAAAATAAAAGCTAAGAAGATAGATACATTAAAGCTCTCACTGGAACTGTTGGAAATGCTTCAGAGTGTAGTCTGTGGACTTTGCAGAGTAACAAGATAATGATGTTGTTTTTTGTCTTTGTTGTATGTTTGCAATGCCATGGGAACCAAAATCAAACCTCCACTGTATAGAGCTTGCGACAGAAATGGTGAGTCATGTCACAAATCTCAAGAAATAAACCAGAACTGCCTGGACTTCTGGATGCTACGAGACAATATACGTCTGTTATTTTAGGTAAACTGACTATTTAATGGCCAGAGGACAGATTTTCCTGACTCACCTGCTGGTTCGGGTTAAAGATGCTCCAACACCAGAATCTCTCCTCTCTCTCATCCCTTCCTCTCCTTCTCCCAGCGGGTTTCCTGTGCTGTCCTGGTCACTTCCGTTCTCCGTCTCCTCCAGTCGGTTCTGCAGAGGAGAGGACGGGCACGGGGAAGCCGAGTCTAGTGCTGAGTCCGAGTCTCCTTCTTCCTCTTCGTCTTCCTCCTCTTCTTCCTCCTCTTCGCCGGCCACAGCCTCTGACCAGGCGTTGAATCGCTGCAGGCCGCTGACGTGCTGCAGCACCTCCTCCAGTTTGCGTTCGTCCCCCTCCTCCTCCTCCTCCCTCTCCTCCTCTCTCTCGGCGTAGGGGACGTTGTCGTAAAAGCTGAGCCGGCTGTCGACGGAGCCCGAGGAGCCGCGACGCTGGCGTCTGCTTTGCCGTCCTCGGAGGACCACCGAGTTCCCGTTATCGTTCCCATTGTTATTGCGCGAGCTTCCGTCTTGCAGGGCTTTGGGGAAAGTCCCGGGTTTGTGACCTTCTGGTAAGTAGAAGAAGATCATGCCCTCTTCTTCCTCCTCCTCGTCTCCCTCCACTTGTCTGCCGTTGCCTCTGGCGTTGCAGTTGTTCCTGCGGTTCTGCTCGTGGACGGTCATCCCGTTACTGGCTTGGCAGGGGATGGGCGGGGCAGATTTGGGTTGGGGTGTTGGCTGGCGATCAGAGGCTTGTTGCAGAATGCTGAAAGGATCAAAGCCCTCCAAATACATCCCCCCTCTCTTACTCGAACCCGCTGCTGTGCTGTGGCTGCGGGCGCGAGTCACCGGGCTCGGCGTGCTCACCGCGCTGCCGCTGCTGGCTTCCGACTGGCTGCTCCCGGTGCTCCCGGTGCTGCCGTTGCTGGTCTGAGTGGAGTAGGACACGGAGCGATTCCGGTTAAGTGTCATAGTCTGGGTGGGATTGCGGTGGTGATTGAGGTTCTGGTTGAGGTTGATGCTGGAGATGTCCACGCAGTTGAGCCTCTTCAGCTTGTCGTCGTCTAGACCCTCTTTGATGACGGGGCCGCTGATTTCTATCTTCCCTCCGCTGGTGCTCACCTTCTTCTTCCTCTTGGAGGAGGTGCCGCTGCGCAACCGGAGACTCTCCATGCGCTTCAGGAAGCTCTTGGCTCGTGAGCGTGTGCTTTTGCCGCTTCCCCCTCCTCTGTCCAGACTCCCTCCCAGTCCTCCCATCCCGGTTTTGACATCAAACGTGAACTGTCCGAGCGTCTCCAGGGGCGATGGAGGCAACCCATCGGACAAAGAGTCTTCATTAGCGCATCCTGACCCTCCTGTACCCGAAGATGAACACATGCTGGCCACGGAGCTGGCCCGAGTGGCACCGGCAGGTATAGCTTCATTTACCAGGGCGGCGCCGTGGCCCTTCTCCTCTCCCTGTCCTCCGCTGCCGCTGCTGTGGATGGAGCCGACTTCAGGCTGCTCGCTGAGGTCAGTCAGCACGCTCTCTGAACTGTTGCCTTCAAGGAGGGCGAGCTTGCCTTTCTGGGATACCTGGTCCTTAGGGAACGAAGGCGCCTGGCTGGCATCTGTGGACAGTGTGGAGAAAACCTCCAGCTCCTCCATACGGGACCAGCGCTTGCTGTCCCTCTGGAAGGTCCAGCGGCCACTGATGGCACACGGCTCGTCCTCGTCAGAGTCCTCGCTCTGGATCGGGGAGAAGGAGGGGATAGAGGAGATGGAGAGAAAGAAATAGCAAGAGAAAGGGGAAAAAAGAGAGGAAGGGGGAGGAGAGGAGAATATTATGCACTGCTTCGTTTTCCATTTCTTTTCCAACATTCCTCACCTAGATCCAGGAAACTTTCAGGAGAATTTATTTTATAATTATTCTGATTGTAAACTACGTGAGTATATTGACCGATGGATGATGGCTGTCACGAGTCGACACACACATCTTTACATCTTCAACATCAAAGAGTTTTGCATACAAACATCTTCAATTGAGTGGTTAAGACATGCAAAGATCTCCATGGTCAGCTGGTAAACATGTCTCAGTCACTTCCGACTACGGGGAGGATAAATACAAAGAGACTAAGAAGAAGAAAGTGGCAACTACTGAGTCACATATAGCAACACCTGTACTGCTCCAAAATGTACATACCTCTCCCAGTTTGGTTAATCTATCTTAGGCCCTGGAGGGAGTTCAGGAAATTCCATTATGACCCCCATAGCTCTAAATGCAGCCCGCCAGACCGGGGCCACCCCCCCCCCTCACAGTCTTTATCCCCTCTGTCTGTTCAAATTCGTGTCGTGACACAGTGTCACTGATACACCGCTACACTCAATCCTTTTTCTTCATCCATGACAGAGATATTCGACCTCTGTCAAAAACACACACTGAGCTGGGAGACTCCAGATGAGACTTCTTCACAGTTACCAATCACAGAGGACCAAAGCCCATAAAACCAAACCACAGGCCACAATTTACTCCCCTCCCTCCCCTCACCTTTCTAAAGCTGTAGCTTTAATCTGAGCTCAACAAAACATGAAAACTTTCTTTTATCTGTAAAAAAAAAAAAAAGCTAAGAGAGGAACTAAATTGAGAGCGACTGTTAAGCAATAACCACTCCTTTATAAAGATGCCAGGGAATTAGCACTTTGAATAAGAAATTCCAGTACAAAAATGATCAGATCCTCAAAATGCATGTTCCACTCGTTGTGTGCCAGTGTTCCACTTTCACTGCTCACATGGGCTCCACAGTATTGATATGTTTTGCAGTGGAAAATGATGTAATTTCAAATAAAAAGGAACAAAGAGTGTGATCTATTCCTGCTACATATGGGACTTTTTATTAAAATCAATGATTTAAAGAACACAATGGAGCCTCTTTGTGACACTTTTGGATGCCATTGTGGCTTGTTTCTCCAGTTATGCTGGTTGGAATGTGAGATAACCACGGTTTGCTATTTGTTGTGAATGGAGAGCAGTGACATTTGTCAACGTACTGGAGATATCTTATCCTCAAGCCATCAAACCACAATAGTATTCACTGCAGTGGTGGCCACTTTGAGTCTGCAAAATGAAAACTATTTAATCATGACAATAAAACAGATAGAGACAACTTAAAAAAAAAACCGAGAGGTAGGGAGATGGAGAGAGGGAATGTTAAGACACGAGGAGATCAATGCATTCCTAAGCTGTCTAAAGGGTGGGGGGGTTGTCGTCCCACAAAGACGGTAAATAACCTCTTTGACTCTCCTCATCTTCTCTGTTGACTCCTGAAATGAAAGGTGACACAGAAAGGGTCATCCTAATGAATACCACCACGCACAGAACAAGGATGTTACTATGTAGCATCCGAGGCCATTAGGGAATTAAGGTTGATCTGTATAAAAAGGAGCAATTCTCATCACAAAGTGACAGTGTGTGTCACTCCGGGCTTCCTAGGAGCTCTTGAAACACGGTCTAAAACTGGAATATTCACACAATTAACCAACTTTCTTTGAAGTGGATGAAAACATTCCAGGAGACTTGTTTCCTTGAAAGAGTGTGATTCTGTAGGTAGGTCAGTTTCCCTATTTAAAAAAAAGTGTATAATGCGCACACTCACGGGTACTTCTGAGCATGATAAGAGATGGATGGTGGTTCGTTCTGTGGGAGTGCTACAAAAGTGCCGCACTAACTCTTTTTATGGTGAGCCAGAAGTATGAGGAAGCATTTGAGAAAGAAGGGGAGCATGCCTTCAGAAGGGGGAGGTCCTGCTGAATGCAACCCCTTCATTTAGACATTAAAGCTATCCTCCTTGCCCCTAGGGTTCGCACAGCCCACTTGATATAGAAATAAACCCAACAGGTGCCTGCTCATTAAACCAGATGAGAGAAAACGCAGCTTTGCCCTGTGGCCAAGAGTGAACTGATGGTTGAGGTGAGCAAATGCAATTGTGGTCGAGGAGACGCGCAGGAAGGAGTGGAGTTCGTGTGTATGCATGTGCACTTACGCGTTTTCTTTGTGGTGATATCTCCAGTCTCATTAGAGCACACTTGTTGAGCGTGTTCAGTCTCCTGCAAACATAAAGCACATACAGAACTAGTTACATTTAAGATAGGCGTTTAAAATAATCAAGCTCCCTGATTTTTCCCTAAAACACAAACCTCTCATCATCCAAGGGGATGTATAATGGAAGAAAGGATGAAGCAGGATGAAAAACAGATGAGAGGAAGAGAAAGACAAGGGGAGTCTGGGTGCACCAATGCTGGCTAATGAGCTGCTGAAGGATAATCCCCACACGAGCGCAGAGAGAATGAGAGGGAGGCAGAAAAGGAGAGAGCGAGGAGAATGAAATCTGCTGGAGTGGCGACAAAAACTTTGGGGAGGGGGCAGAAAGCTTATCCCCCCAGCCACCTGGAGAAGGGGAGTTGAGAGGAGGTGGTGGTGGTGGTGGTGGTGGTGGGGTCCACCCTCTGGAGAGCTCTTAGAGCAGATCATGTAACAATGGGGAGATGAAGGGATGGTAACTGAGGGGTAGTTGGGTTTGTGGGGAGGGGGTGAAAGACTGCCAAAAGAGGAGACTCTGAGATGATAGCTTCCAGATGTATGGAGGGACACCTGCTGTGGTTTATTACTGGGAAGTAGAAGTCGACTCCATTAAAGAGCCATTAATCTCCTGCTCATAATATCCCAATCAATATGACAGGAGCACCAACTTGTATGCAAATACTTACACAAGTTTGTTTTTCTTTACCCCAAACAAGGCTCTGAAACCATTAATTCCTCAGCTGTGGGTAGATAAATAAATGGCTCAGTATGTCCTATGTGTGCGATATGGGAAGAAACAGTGAATGTAAAGAGCATTGCGTGACTGCAGCATCTATCAGAACTGAGATTATGTGTTTGCCAGGGTGATATGAGAGAATATAATGACTGAGGTAAAACACTATCAGCCACAGGAGAAAGAGCAAAATGAAGGGAGAAGATACGGTTGTAGAAAACATGGCTCCAGGGTGCTTATCATGTCATTCTTTCATCTCATCTGCACCTTCTCAAAGCATGCGTCCTTTTGAAGTCATGCCCTCATGGTTTCATTTGGGAGGTGAAAAAAAAAAACACGAGATTGTACAGGAAAGAGGAGAAGGAATAAGAAGACTGGTGCAGAAGAGGGAGAGAGAGAGTGGAGCAGAGAGGGGTCAGTAATGTCTCGTGATCTCACCTGCACAGAGCCTCAATTGAATCCCGATCGAGGAAGTCATGGTCTCTGGTGACTGAGGAGATGTCGATGGGAAACTGGGCATCTGAAGGGAAGATAGGGGTTTGGATTAATGAGGGCATCTCCCCGCCACCGACTGGGTCTGTGTGTTCAGATGAAACCGAAGATACAACCCGTAGCCCCCCCAAAAAAACATCCACCCACTCAAACGCCCACCAAGACCTTCCGCTCCACCTTCTCCCCCCACCCCACCCCACAGAGCCTTGATGAAAAGCTAAAAGAGGAAGTAGCATCTCAGCCGACCAAACAAACACAGCTGCAGCTTTCAGAGCCGGCAGGCAGGGGGGATGTGGAGCACAGAGGGAGAGAACAGGGGATTGATTGAAGAATGACAATAGGTGCTCCACCGCTGCTCAGAGGTCCCACTTCCTTTTCTACTTCTCGTTCTTTCTTTCGTTCTGCTCTACCTCATTAATGGGATCACTTATTGACTCGGCCACAGCAATGGTAAAGCGTGCCGTGACATATTGACATTATTACGCACCAAATCCTTGTGTAGGGATGGATTCACAGATTGTGCGAGATGTTTTCTGGAATGTGTTGGCCGAACCCTAAGTGGGAATCTTGCATGCAAACCCTCGGGGGGTGTTGATGATAAGAAAATGCTACGAAGGAGAGACCAGCACCTCTAGCCTACTGTCCTGAAACACGCCTATCAGTCTGCTTATCTTTAGTGGGGCAATAGTCTTCACAGCGCAGACAATAGAGATTGTCCCGCGGATACAAGGGGAGGAAAAATGTGTCATGCGTTGGCACAAATTCCTACTCCGGTGGAGACGGCTGCGAAAGATCAACCAGCGATGCTCATGATTGATTAGGGTTCGCACTTTTGTGCCGTGTATGAAAACAGTCTCATCACCTGTGCTGAAACACAATGAGCTTTCCATTGAAATGGGAACTCTGCCATGGATAAGTGGCAACAAGCAATGGCCTGTTGACAGTGATAGCTTAGCTCTGCTGTCATCATCCCGTAGTTACATAAGGGCAACTGGTATGCCCATGGTAGGCCTCAGTATAGCTGGAGTAGCCTATATGGAGTGTAAAGAATGTCTGATGTATTTTGGTGAGCGTGGAGTTAAAACCCAAAGGGCGGGCAGAGCATTCTTTCTCAGCCATTTGCCATTGTCAGAGTAACTTAAGAAGGTAAAGAAAAACCTGCCTGTTGTTTGTTTTAACAGGCTAGCAAAGACCTTTGGTCTTTAAAGAGTAACTATATAGAAAACATTATGGTTCATATTTTGGAAATATAGCAGCATGTGCCTATAGGTTTGTGTGGTTTTACTTGGAGAAGTGGAGCAAAAAACAAAAAAACACCAGTTACGCCTCAGGAATGTTGTGTGTGGTGTGTATGCATGTACAGGCACACGTGTGCATGTTGGTGGTTCGTGTGCAGATGTAGTGGATTTTCTATATGAACTAAACACTATCAGCTGTTTTATACCAAAGGGCGGTGTATTCTGCATTTTTTTTGCCAACAGAAGTTGGTGTGGTAACACATGCTGGGAAAATCACCCTGCTTATGCCTGCGGCTTTCTCATACCAACATCCATAAGAACTGATTTTTTTTTCTGTCCATCCTGTCTTGAGGTGTCTCCTTAAGATCCTTACCTTCATAAAGCTGGGCGTACTGTGGGAATCCTGCTGCCCGGAGCCAGGTACAGGCCTCTTTGGCTTCAATCTCTGCATAGGAAAAAAAAGTGGAACAAAACGAAAGCTTGTCAAGTGTTGTGGGACAGTGCAACAGAAAAACAGAGTATATTAAATCACAACATCACTTACAGCAACAAAACCAAAGCCCAGTGATATACTCTTATACGAAGGCTGAAACGACAGAGTGTAACAGAGCCATTGTTTAAAAATCAGACAATGACAGTGTCACAGAACATTGAGCTCTCCAACATGGGAGCAGCTTATCAAATGCAAACCCCTTGACCCTATTAGCTATCTCACACTCGGTCACTCTCCTCTCACATGCTCCTAGAGCTAAAGCTCAAAGCATCATTCGTGCAAATTGTGTTAACCCCCTCACACGCCAAGTGTGTGCCACTTAAGCTCCTTATTCAGGTGAGGCAGCGGTTGTTCACACAGCGATCTGCAGCAGAAAATGTCAGCGCTGAGCTTTTCCCATGAGATGTGACAGTTCCTATAAGTATGCTATATTATGTGACATGTTTGTTGAAGCATTTTCCCGTTTTAAAATACTTTTGTTATATTGTGACGCCAATATAGAGAACTTCATTATCTTCTATTGGTCAGGGCTCATTCACAACATCTATCCAACGCTGTCCAACAAACACTTCCACAACTCCCTTTAAACACAGGTGTGACATTTGGGCTTGTTACGCTAAGTACTATGACTGAGGTCCGCTGTGTGTCAGAGGAGCCATGGGGATGTCTCCCAATTATCTGCTAAAGACCTTTTAGATGACATATGCCAAATGGTTCCCAGCACCTCAGTGTCCTTGATTGCTCCATCACCCCCACCGCCACCAGTTTGAAGAGAAGAAGACAGACAGAAACATGTCTACAGACCTTAACAAACTGACTTTACAATGTCTCCTTTAGCAGGGTGACAGCAAGTACATTTGTTGCACAACCTTGGAAAAGACTTGTAAACAAAATCTGAGGAACAAAGGCAGAAAAGACACTGGTAAACCGGAGAGGAAAGTGACAACATGTAGACTAACTGTGAAATACTTTCAAATTGTGTTACCAGAGAAATAAACTGTGTTTTCTATAGTTCAGGCAAGATAAGTTAGAAGTTTCTGTTTCTAATGCTACAATCCGTGCAACCAGACACAATGATCCATACTTTAAGTGTGCATGCTGTGTTTGGCTGAGTGTGAGGGAGATAATAATAACCACAGTAGTTTAATTTATCTTCGAAGGACCAGTCCAGCAGTTCCACCTCATTTCAAGGCTAAATTGCACCAAGCAACTGCTTCCATTTTTTCTAGCTCATGAAAACAAGCTAAAAGAAGAGCAGAGCTTTACTTTAAACTGAGCTGATGACTTTTTAAGTATTTTGGTCCCTAAAGAGACAACACAGAGATAAGTAAGTGAGACATTATCAGTTTGAAATTAACTGAACAAAGGAAAGGCGACTGCAACACTGTCAGACAGGCAGTGAGGTCAGGAGAGGACCAGTGCTATGAAGGGTCTGGGCTCCACAATATATGAGCATTTACATACCAACAACAAGCCTAGACGGCAGACAAACCCACTAACAACAAGGTGTGACACGACCAAGAAGACAGGGTCTCCCCCTCTGCCACTGCAGGGGCCAGGGACTGCTCAAGCAACCACTGTGACACTAGCGTGCACCCAAGTGTCAAATAACACATTAACAACTATGTTTTAACACTATTTCTTTGACAACTGAGCCCTGTCCTTCCTTGTGGATGTGAAGTGGCATGTTTCAGACTGTATGCGCTTGATACTCGTATTTTTGAAGAGCAGTGAACCTAGGAGCGCAGAAAACAAGGGCTTATTATTCTTGAACACAAGCACTTTGTGATTCTTGTATTTGCTTGTGCGTGTGTGTGTGTGTGTGTGTGTGTGTGTGTGTGTGTGAGAGTGTGTGCAGAAGCAATTCTGTGTGTGTTTGCAAAGGCCAACCTCATGTTTAAAGACAAACCACTCAAAAGACAGTAAAGCTATTGAAATGCAAATTAGATATACAAACACATGGTTAGCTTTCCACCCCCACACCCCCCAAAAAGGGCCAAGGGATCCAATAGGTGCCTTTGGAGGGAAGCTATCCAGTGACACACCCCATTGGGTGAGAATGTGTGTCAAATCTTCTTTACAGTGACATAATGTGGACAGTGTGCTGAGTAAATACAAATAATGACAGCAGCATTCAGCAAACTGGATAGTATTTGTCACTGCACCACACTGTGCCTCCATTCATTCACACAGAGAAGCTAGAAAATGTTTCTATCTTTTGTCTGACTGCAGGATATGGACAAGGATATGGGGCACCTAACACACAAGAACCTAACCCAGCAACAACAAGTATTGATCTGGCATTAAAAAAAAAAGAAAAAAGATTGGACCGACAATAGCTTGTAAGGAGTTGACAAGAACATCCCATGCACCCAGGTCATAAAAATGTCATCCTACAACACCCCGCCCAACCCTTTGCATTTTTGTTTGCTTCGATAACTTCGTTTTCATGTTTGTATTTTATTTTTTGTCCGGCCCCTCATTCCTTAGCCCTCGCCAGGGAACTACCTCACTTCCTCTTCCTGCTTCCCTCGCAGGAAGAGAGCCGAGCGGCGCTGCAGTGGCCACCGACCACCCGGCTGTAAAGGCCCTGCCTTCGTTTGTTCCTGGCCAGATAATAGGTGGGGAAGCAGCCAAGACAAACACGGGCTCTGATGATTGTGTGTACTTAACCAAACTTACTCAAATCCACATTGGACCAATGTCTTACAAAAAATGCCTGAATACGACTTTTATCTTTAGATTTGACTAAACCGCACGTACAAAAGTGAAGTTGACGATGACGCTGAGGTTTGGTGTAAAAGCGGCACGTCGGCTCACGTACAACAGATTAGAGATGTGGAGGGAGTCCAGCGGCAGGATTTCAAGGCCAACTACAGCACTGGAAATACCACATGTCTTAGCAAACTCATTATTCTACAGTTAACCACCCATTTTCTGACGTGCAGAGCAATTTCTGGAACATTCCTCTTCAAGTTTATTTTTCACGTTAAGTTTTGAAGAAGAATTAAAGTAAGCATAGTTGAGTGTCTCTAAAACACACAAACCCTTGTCAGCTTTTGGTCATTTTTTTTAGCCTTGTGACCATGAGCTATAGCACTAACAGAGGTTTCCTTATTGCAAACAGTAACCTTCTGCCAGTACATAAACCAAACCTGTTTCCTGTTTGGTCATGTCATTACCATCACTGGTTGCCTGGATATCAATGGCTTGTGGTCCTGCTGAGGGAGCCACACAGGATGTCTGAAACATGTCGAGCAGGTGGGTTTGTGGCTAAAACTGAACTGACCCCATTAGGACTTGGATAGAAAATGTCATGTTTTTTTTTTTTTACATGTTTATATACTGTATATATATATACAGTATATATACATACATATACTTTTTTTTGTTGGGCTTGGACAGAAATGCTGGGAAATCATCTCAGTTGGAATCTGTCGGAGTCTGTCTCAGTGGAGATGAGAGCAATAATCAGCAGATAACATGACTAATAAGAGCCAAGCCGATACTAATAGAGATTTCATATGGATCACGAGTGGCTCTCCTGCTGGAATTTGGGCAAAGCTGAGCTGAATTTGGGCAAAGCTGAGCCAGTCAGGGTTAAGCTTCACCCTCCTCCGCCTGGCAGTTCTGACTTCTAAAATGATCCATCATGGTCCTTTCTTTGCTTTCCTTTCCTTTCCCCTGCTCTCAGCCCTCATCTTCTCTGATCTTTCTGCTTATTTCAAGTCTCCTCGCCCCTTCTCTTCTCTCCTTTCCTGTGGCAGGAAATTCTCACAATTGCTGGCCAAAGTTTCCCTCCATCGCAGGAGACAGTGGGGTCTGGCTTGGCCGAGTCTGAATGCTCCAGCTCCAGTGGGAGTTTGTCAGCAGCTAGCAAACAAAGGATGCTGCTCCCCACCTCAAAGGCCCTGCTACATACACGGCAAACTGGAGGTCAAGAGTCTGAATACAGTTATCACAGGAGCAAGGTCTTTGAAGTAGGCAGATTGTGAAGAATGCTCGACTAACAACTGTTGTGAATTGAGGTGGCTTATCTGGAATTATCCGATCATTGTTGGGTCTCAGAGTGCCCACTGTAAAAAAAAAAAGAAAAAAAAAGAGGCCCAAACGGCGGGCAGAGGGTTCTTATCATCTCCAGGTCTGAGTGCTTCATTCTGAAGGAGCTGCAAAGTGGGTCTAGACAGGTGATGTGATAAACCAGACTCCCTGGCTCAGTTGTAATCTACAACAAGCAAAGGCAGGAGCCTGGATGCTGCCGGTGTTTGTCCTTCACCTCATCGGTGACAAGGACACACTGTGATGTTCATGAACTTGAAGAACTTGATTCACGAGCTAATACCTCGTGGAGGCATTTCGTGACTGATCACAATGTTCGTAACAGCTCGTGTCTGTATGAAAGCTTCGAGAACAACTGGAGATAACGGCATTTTTAAATGTGACTAATGTGAAATCCCTCCAGTTCTCTACTGGAATGCAAAGACAGACGATAGCAGATGTTTTTCCTGATAGATATCATGTTTTCTGATTTCATGGCTGAGACAGCTGGCTGTTGGTTGAGAAGGCCTGGCTGTTAGCTAAATGAGACGGTGCCAGAAATATCGCCATCTGGCTGGCCTCAAGCTATGCCCCGTTGACACATGCACACACACACACACAAACTAGAATAATGGGGTTTCTACCACGGCCCATTCCAGTTATCCACCACCAGCCACATGCAAACACACAGCTGGTCCAGATGGATCATCGCAGAGCTGAACGCCAAAGGCCTGTGTGCACCATGATGACACATTTATCCAGGCACAGAGCACCCTGGCTGTGGCTCGGGTGACCAGGCATATTCAAAAACCTCTGATAATCTTCCACCAGCCAGACGATGGTCTACCTGACAGCCCCCACCCCAAAAAAGCACACCATTCATAAATGAGTCCCAGGACAGCCTGGTACTTTCAGCACAGGGAGGTGCATGGAGAAAAACTGAGCATTCACGCTTCCTCACTGGACATGAAGAAACAATGTGCCATCTGGAGGTTAATCTTTCAGATGAGGCCTCAGCTCACTTCCTGTTTCACACAGTGTAGGTGAAGCACGTTTTTGTTCATTTCCTTCTTCTCTAGCTCCAACACCTTCTATACCATAATCACATCACTGATCCTATAGGTCGAAAGTAACAGAGAGAAAGGACTAAATTAATCAATTGTTAAACTGTGTGGAAACATGGTGTTGTGTCTACACAAAAGTAGTTACTGTAGTATATCATGATGGTTTGGGTATGAGTGTCTCTGAGCACGTTCTTAATGGTTTTATGGTACCACTGAAGCTCACTGTGCTCATGTCTGTTCCAGCTGATAAGGAACCATGTGTTGGAGCAAACAGTTAAAACAGTTAAGACAAAGGGCCAAAGCCCACAAATCAAGTTAAAGCTGCCAGTACGGGACAGAAAACAGGATTTTATACAGCCACAACATGTCCCCTCAAATTCCCCTGTTAGCAAAAGGTCGGCAGGCAAAAGGCAAAAGGTACAGAGACAAACTGTGAGGGCAGAGCAATGGCATAAGGGTCGCAGACTGGTTCAAAACCTTCTGATCTTAAATCTTTAAAAAATACACTATATAGACCTCTCAAGCAGGACTCAACGCAGTCCAGTTCATGGCCCTGTTTTCACACACGGATCAAAGTTCAATTAATCCCTAATCAGACCTTCACAGTCTGCTAGAGGGCTGCCGGGGCTGCGTGCGTAAAATGGGACATTTTATTCGAAAAGTTGTGTTAAAATCGGGTAAAGTGTCTGATAGTGGTTTGGGTTAAGTTTAAGAAAGTCAGATAATATTCAAACGGGGCATTTGGTGATTTGGGAACAGAAGTGAGGACATTTGGAGCCGCGTAGATAAGCGCAAAGCGTGGAGATTTCTTATCTGACAGCCCGCAGCGTTGCGCCTTACAGACGCCTTAATGAGAGTTTTACTGAAAGGTGAAAAGATAAATTAATAATCAAACGAACATTTGGACTTTTAAATACTTCAAGTGACTTTAGATGAGCACAATGCAGACTTATGTAGAATGATGCGTAAGTAAGAAAAACGGTGTCCTCTTGGATAAACAGGAAAGCGTTTGGACATATGGACACACTATGACTAAAATAGAAAAGCATCATCAGTAAGCCATTTTCAAACGCAGTGATTTCTGAAAGGGACTTACGTGTTAATATCATTTTTCAACGCCTGGGTCGCGACCAGCTTCAGCATAAACTCCTGCTCCCGGCGGGCTGCGGCTGTCCGCTCACTTCTACTCCACTGTTAGGACGAAGCCCGCATGATAAATCCAGAGGAGAGAAAACTACTGTACAGTCGGCTGCAGGAGTCCTCTGAGCGCGGCACAGGACGGTAAATCCATGATCAGAATGGGGTTTAAGATATAGATATATAGATATGTATAAAAAAGAAGCAGAAACTCCGTGATCTTTAACGACTCCCAGCACAGTGAGTCCGTGAATGAAGCGGGTCCCTCAGTAGGAATGTGAATGGAGTAGAGTGATTCAAGCTTTAGGAATGGGCAGCCCTGCCGTGGCTCCACCCCCACCCGCCCGCTGCTCCCCACCTGATATGGGCCTGCAGACACACACACACACACACACACACACACACACACACACACACACACACACACACACACACACACACACACACACACACACACACACACACACACACACACACACACACACACGGGACCGACCGTGGCGCGCACCTCAGTGTGTGCTGGAAACACATTTGTAAGTTTATTATGATAAAGAAAAAGAAAAAACGCGATTACAAAATCACAACAAAGCTATTTTAATATGGCCTATATGACTGGAACTCTGGTGATTCTTTTTAATGTAATAGCTATATACTCCAATGCTTCTCCATTACTCCAGTGATTTTACTGTCTTTAGCCTGTATGTCTTAAGAATAGCCTATTATAAAATTGAAAGTGACCGACTGGCTCACCAGGAATCCCCATTCTTCATTTCAGTCTGGGGCCTGGATGGACCACCTCCCCTCCCAGGCGGCAATTGACTCTAGGCTTGGTGCCCGGTTTGCATATCATTAGAAAATAGTGGAGACAGCCGAGAGACGCTCCATTGTGACGCGAGATTAGTCAGAAAAGCGCAAGTGGCGCAGTGAAAAGAGAAGTGCTGCAGGTATTGTAATGCCTCTGCCCCTGGTGCACGTACACCACGCTCAGGTTGACTCTGCAACAACATCACAGTTCAAGTCCTGAGGGTCTGCCCTGCCCCTCAGGAAGTCATTGTGCTGAGACTTTGTTAGCACTGCACTGCACTTTGATAACAGTTTTTAAGCACCTACTAATGTTAAGTCTCTCAGGCAGCCATCACTGTGACAAAAAGAGGAATTTAAGTTTAAATTCATCCACACCCTCAGGGCACAAAAGGCCTCCTTTTATAAAATAATACTTAAGATTTTCTAGTTTTACATTTCTGTTTTTTACCATCAGACTAAAGGCCATGTTTTGGACATATCTCCATCCAAGGCGTTGCTCATTTAGTTAGAAATATGATGCAATATGCTGGTGTTCATTTGCCCTGTGCGTCCCCCCTCATTTTCATATTTTCCCCTCTATCCTTGGGGACTTTTCAGCGACGGTTTTCCAAGAGCTCCTCGAAGACGTCAGCCTTTGGCATCAGTCAGCTCTGTGTTATTTCCAAGGCAACACAGAGGCGCTGAGGTGGCGAAAAAAAAAGAAAAGAAAAGAAAAAAGGGAAAGGCAGAGGAGTCACCATGTGGCAGAGAAACACATGTAATCCAAAGCTTGGACTGGCAGAGTGGGGGAAAGGATGATGCAGAAAATCCAGGCTAATGTGCAGTGTGTTGCTTGCTGCCACACAGCTCCCAGCTGACGGAGGAGTCACAAGTGATTCACCCAGAAGAAATCCTGCCAGCGGAGTCATGAGTCTTTACAGCACAAGCATTCATGGGAGCGAGAGTCCTTTTTTTTCTTTTCTCCTGCACTTCATACATTTCCAATTACAAGAGCAGTGTTAATAAACATGCTTTTAAACTGATGACAGGTCCACAACAGAAAACTGCACATTACTTCTGTTTGGGGTTTCAGAGACTATAGCTGTAAAACACAGTGGTTAAACACAGTGGATCTTCATCTACACTCCATATCTGTAATTGTTAAGGCAGTCATTTTATGTGAAACTACAATCTACAAATCTCAAATGAATTTCTGTCATTGACGATGCGCATATAACAATATCTTTTAGGATCTCTCAACTCTGCAGGATAACACACTACATGTGTCTTCATCTGTCTATGGAAAGAAATATGTATTTGTTCATTCACAACCAACACGGCAATATGAAAGCCATGAAAGCTGTCCTTATTAGGTGTAACAACACCGTTTTACTGTCATTTCTGTATTGACAGTTTTTGATGCGTGTAGCTGGGGATGCATATTGGCACATACGCAAAAAGGTTTTAAGGTTTTACTACTAATATGTACACCAAGGTAAAGCATACTGTAAGCATTGTGTCAACAGATTGGAGGAAACATCAGTGCATGGATATCAAATTATATGTAAACAGAAAACATGTGAGCTTATGAGCTCATAAAGTTGAGGAAAACCTCTTGTGATTTCTATCCTTAAGTCTGTAACCTGGAGGGAGGGAGGGAGGTAGATAATGAGGGGCTGTTGGTGTGTTTGTGAGAAAGAGAGTGGGAGCGATATTGGAGGATAGAGAGAGCAAAGAGAGGAAGGAGAGATGAAGAGAGATTACCAAACAAGGCCAAATCCCCGAGCCTCAAAACCCGACCACCCAGAGGCTGCACCCAAAACCCCCCAACCCAGAGCTAAACCTCGACCGAGATGGGTCAATAACCCTGCGCTGAGATCGAGGGGGCCCATGCACGCTCTCCAGTTGTTTTGTAGTGATAAACACGCAATAATACCAGCGGTTGTTGATGAATGTGTGTGGCAAAGCGTGAGAGATCAGACGAGCAGACTGCCGCTGCTGCCAGCTGCTCAGGGCTAAATGAGTGTGTCTCTTTAGAGTGTCTGCAATTTTCATTCATCAAAGCTCGTCAGAGTCAGGCGCTTGTTTGGCTTATGATATAGCTACAGATCAAATACACACCAGTTATAATAAGGGCTTTGGACAAAAGAGAGGAAATGAGGAGAGGCATCAGCGTTAACGTACGCCGACACACGGGATTACAGCTGGTATTAAACATGGCTTCTCCTTGGGAGAGGAAAAAAACGAAAACTTTCATTTAAGGCAGGGACGTTTAAGTGGATTATCTCATGATTCATAGTAAATTTTACTCATGTCTCCAACTGCCCAGGTGTAAAAATACAACAAACCGCAGACGTTTTATTTCAGTAAATCTGTCTGTGTATTCCGCATCAGCTTGTTGCTGCTGGGTTGTTGGGCGAAGCTACTGTTGTAGGGTTATAAACTTTACAGTGTCAACTCTGACCCTGAGTCACACAGGGAGGGGCCGGAGGAGGAAGACAGAGAAAGTGAGGAAGAAGAAAAAAAAAACAATAAAAGAAACTCCTAACAAAGACAGAGCAGGAATGAAGTAAAGAGAAGACAGCGATGATACAAAAGATGGAGAAACAGAGAAGCGAGAGACCGATGCAGTTAGGAGTTTGAACAAAGATGAAAGATTTTCCCCCACGATGGAGAGGAGTCCTCTGGGCTTGCCTTGGGGTTTATGTTTCCCTCTTCTACCATTCCTAACCCCAAACAGCGGGGCCAGGTGAGGGTCAGCGGATGGACGTGTCAGTCCACCTCACACACAAACACCCAAGGCCGTGTCAACAACGACTCACAAAAGAGATAACCAAATTATGGGTCTGCAGAGGTCGTAGTGGCCCTCCTGAAACAAAGATGAACATGAAACATGTGTCTGTGGAAACGTCTATAAACGCCGACACTTGCTGACAGATTTCCTTTTTATGGTTGGGAGCTTCTGATAAAAAAAGTTCATAAAGATGCTTCACACTACACCGACATGTCATAAAAAAACTGGTATAGGAGGAGTATTTATGTATTTATGACATCGCTATGTTGTCCTTTAAGATGTGGGCGTGGGTGTGACTTAATTCGGAGACAAGAAAGAGATATAGTGACTGTTGTTTTGGATCTATACAACTGTCAGTCCTTGAAACTTGAATTTAATGCCTCCAATGATAAGTGTGTGTCCTCTGCCTTCACCTGATGTAGTCTGGGATAATGACTTTTACTGCTGTGAGTGTGGGAGAGAGAGAGAGGGAGAGAGAGAGAGAGAGAGGGAGAGAGAGAGAGGGTGGGGTATTAGTTTTTCATAACAGGAATCTCCAGAAATAGCTCATCTGTGGTCTTGGGGATCAGCTCAATAAGACACTGATTAGAGAAAGAGAAAGAAGGAGAGATAGAGGGAGAGCGGGGGGGATAGAGAGAGCACGAGCCTCCACACACACAATGGTGGGGAGGAAATGCAGGGAGACAGAGGCTTGGACCAGCACACACACAAACACGCACACAAACAAAGGAAGTGTGAAGCAGACAGCGGCCAAATGCCTCGCCGACACCCTCTCCGGGCTTTGATGGACTGACCATCATCACAATAGAAGCAGGAGGCTGACACACACACACACTTTACACAAACAATGAATCGGTGTCACACTATATTTTTCATCCGGATGGTGCGGTTCTTTATGTCGGATCATCTGTTATCACTGAAGTTTAACTTGTCCGCAGCAGCAGCAGTCTATTTGGACTGTGGAACACACAGAAAAACCAAACCAAACAAAAAAAAAACCCCACTGAAGCAGGAAAATGAGCCACTACTGCTAAGGATTTGCATTGTGCAGGGATAATGGGCTTTTAAGTGATATGGTGTTGTGTGGGGGTTTTGTCTGCGTGGCCACTAACATGTATACGCATGCACACATTATTTCAAGAGGAGTCTGCAAAGCATCTCACAGATGAAATCAATGTGACTCAACTGAATGAAAATGGAAGGGAAAAAAACACTAATGTTCACTTTGAGTAAAGCTAAGCCAGGCCCAGGGTTTAAAGCAGCCTGGATACTGGATACTTCCTCTTCAAAATAAAACGGATGAGTACAGAATGAACTGGTATATTATGTGTAGACCTGTGATCACAAACCTGCAGACAACCAGGATGCAGGTCAGTGTGTTAATACATCTGACAAACCAGTGGATCAATCTGTCAGCTCTAATGCAAAAACAGTGGATGATGATGATGATCTCTGCTCAGTTCAGCTGCATTGTATTAAGACACTGGGAATTATTCTCACTTCATATTCAAAAAAATATGAATAATTATTGCGCAGTGCTCCATGAAACACTCTTCTGAATGTTTTGGAAGGTTAAAATAACACAACATGTATTGCAACACACTAACATGTGGCAGACACCAGCATGCACAACCATATTTTTACTGTTTAACTTCTGCAAACTGTGACAACAGAAGAACCATAGTTCATAAGTGTCCCCAGTTTTCTGAAAAGTTTTTTTGTTCTTTTTTAACTAAGCCACTGTAAATCTTCTGCTTTGAGCACCACTGACATCTTAAAGGAATTAAATCACCGTTTCCCTGTAAAGCAGTACCACATGTGACTCCTGCTCAACCTTGGCTTTTAGACAATGGCAGGAAGAATTATTGACCAATGCTAATGTGTAAATGCTAAAGCAAACAGTGTGTGAGTTAGCATACACATGCACATGTGTACACCTATATGTACTCTTTCAACTGAAAGTCAGTGAAATAACCTCAGTCTCATGTTTATTTCCTTTACAAAGGAAGCTCCGGATCTACAGGAAATCCACTCATCAACAGCCCTCTCTAATGCCCTGATCAAGATAAAGAAGCCTGTAAAACACTCACACACACACACACACACACACACAGCTCCAGATTATTGCTCATATTTTTCTTATTAGACATGCATGGGGAGAGAAGATTTGTGATGGTTTGCCTAAGGGTGTGAAAGGGATGGAAGAGAAGGTCCAGAACCAGGAGGCAATTATTGGAGGTTTTGGAAAAAGAAACTAAATTCAAAAAAAGTTGCATTTACAGGATAAAACCTTAGAACAGGAGTAAACAGGTTGTAATGAGGCTGCAAAATAATTTGGAGAGAACAAAAAGGACACATGTCATTCATGTTAAAGGTAACATGTAGAATAAGTGGAGACCATCTATTCCAGTTAAAGGATGTTGTAAATGCTGCTGTGGTTTTCTGTGAATGCTGATTGTTTATTATAATCTCACTGCTAAGATATAAAAACATCTTATGGTAGAGTACAGTTGTTGTTGGCCTAAAGTAAATGACACGAGCTGGCTTCATTTATTTCTACAAGATTTAACCTTAGAGAAACAGCATTTCAACACATAAAGAGTCCTTGTGTGTGTATGAGAGAGAGAGAGACCACATTTTTCTAAGTATTACAGGAGGTGGAGGTCTGCTTAAGAAACCAACACGAATACTTGGAAAGTGGTTAATGATGCCAACCATACGGCTGTGAAATGAGCACACAGCAACGTTTTGAGCTGTGTTGTAATGCCTGGAAATTTCCAGAATTCCTTGTCCAAACCAAGGGAGGTACAGTAATTACTGTTTAGAACTATTTTTTGCTTCACGGTCCCTGATTTTCTACACTGACTATACTGGTACATCAACACACTGATGTCTCTATTATCCTACACGGCGCGTACAACATCCTCCTGGCTTTGTTTACTGTCATCTGTGCATGGCCGCAGACTGCTGCATGGATTTGGCTCTTTAACGTGATAAAAGGTTTAAAAATAATTATTGTTGGACAAAAAAAGTAATGACAAGGATCCACAGGAATGTAAAGTCTGGTGGTATCGTCTGACAACATGATGAACTGTTCTGGATGCCGGTGCAGGTGGCATGAAGAGGAGGTGGCATGGCTGTCAAACGGATGCCAGCTACCTTTCAGCAGCAAATGAATGATGGGGCCCAGAGTGCAAGTTGCAGTGAGACGTCAAGCCCTGGAGGGTGAAGTGTACATTAATAAAGAACAAGATGGGTGTGAACCAATGTTCGATGTACCAGCGAGACGGAAGATGATATCAAATATGTGTTTGTGGATGTGTGCCTGATTTTTTTTAGTTTGTGTTAGCAGTGTGTTATTTTAAAAATATGCCTTTGTCTTCTGCATGTGTACGTCCACATAGAGGTGTCCAATAACACCTAAAACAATAGAAAGTGCACAATTCCTCTCCCTGTTCCATTTTCTTTCCTGTTTTTGACTCTTGTCATGGAGTCGCACTACATGTGCACCGAAGACCGAATTCCAAAGCAACATATGTCCATTCTCCCTCCGTGCAGAATCAGCCACATTGAGTAACGCAGGAAGTTGATGCTTTAGTCTTCCCTGTCTTGACCCGTGACCTCCTCTGAACCCTGACCTCTCGCGAGCCACGTGACAAACCATGCAGACATCTGGGCTGTCAAGACAAACACAAACCAGGTTCAGCCGAGAGATTAGCGTGGATCCTTCGGCCAAAAGTGCACTGAGTGGGTTTGAATTTCACAGTGATTTTTTTTTTGCCAGCTCCCAAATTCTAACGGCTCCTGATCCTGTGTCCTTTTTCAGAAGATAAGATGAGAGAGAGCTGCTCCTGCACATGAAAGAACGATGGGATGAAGGTCAAACTCATCGTGACAAATCCTATATCAGTTCCCAAAGTATGTCAAGAGCCTGAAATCATTTTGTCATCCCTTCATTGAAGTAGAAAATATTACTGATACAGTGATTGAAGTGTTATGATAATGTGTTTTGATAATAAAGAATTAAGAGTTAGAATCAGAGCACATGTTCCATTATTTTTTATCATAACTTTGTGGACATGTAAAGGATTGCTGAACCAAACAGGATCCATCTTAATTGTCATCTATAGTTTGTTGAATATTGCATTTATTTTAAAAAGACATGGAAAATGTCAGATATCTTGCTGTGAAATATATTTAGAAAGAAAAGAGAAATATCTCTGGTGCTGAAATTTGCACATTGACAAAAATACCTAATGCTGTGCTACTTTCATTCATCTTCTTGCCTTCACTCTGGATCAAAGGTAACTTTTCCCACCTCTCATTTAGATTTGTGTGCTGGTAATTTTTTGGCCTTCAGCTGTAGTCTGACAAATCACAGCATGTAGGCAGACAGCGGCCAGCTAATATTAACTCATTCCTCATGTGACAACCTTGACCTACTAAACTGGAGATAGACATGAGACTCACAAGACAAATGCCTCGCACATGCAGGAATTAGGGAGATTTGGTCTGAAACAGTTTTCCTGTAGTCCTGAGCAAACCTACGTATGTGCACAGCTTTATTTGCGTGTCTGACATATTTTAAGGTAGCCTTCTGTAAGCATTGACCAACAAGGAAGGGTTTTTATATTATCATGAAGGGCCTTAGTTCAGCTGGAAAATCTAAATATTTGTCTTAATTTATAGCTGACCCAATTTCAGTGCACAGGAATCTAAGGAATCCGGTGTATTGAGCTACATACAAATAAATAGAAGGAAGTTAGTGTATGTGTTTAGGTGCACTGGGAGAAGGCAGCATCCCTGTAGGTATGCATTGGACAGAAACTCATTGTGAATGGACTGGTACTCTGGTTTTTATCGAGAAAATGTGCCAAGTAGGAATGAGGATCACAAACTTTAATGAGCAAATAAAAATGATTAATTACAAATATATAAAAAGTATTTAAACAACTTTGGGTGTTTATGATACAGGATGTTCATTTTCTTCCTTCTTCCTAGGGTTAGTCTCTTCACAAGCAGAAATGATAATCACAGATTTCATAAAAGGCCTGATGCCCAAAGCTCTGGTCCATTTTCTCTGGTCGTTTAAACACTTTATTTGATTAGCCCTGATGGCCTGAGCCCTCATGCACCCACTCTTCTTCTGTCTGTCCTACACACAGACACAGTCGGTTTATTTACTTTAGGAGCTAATGGACAGCACTGATGTGTTTGGGGGTGGGGGCTTTGCTAATGAACAGGAGCTGTAGTCAGACCTGTGTCTCCCCTCTGGTCCCGCTGCTACTCATCAGCCCCTCAGGGATGATAGCTCAACTCCTGAGCCTTGAGGAGGCCTAATACCATCCAGCTGGAAGTTGGCAGCAGATAGAGCCTCCATATGCCCAACAGATTGAGCTCCGGCTCTCATAGCTGACCCCTCTCTATTTACCTAGCCCCCCCTCTTCTTGAAGGGGTGGACAGGAAACTTAAGGAGAGATGGAGCGAGGAGGCGGGAAAGCATTCTGAACGACACTGTCGTTGAAGGTTTAATGATCCAAATCCACAAGGCAGATGTATGAGAATAGAATCTTATGTTAGGTGTGATGAAGAGCAATGAGCCAGAGCAAGAGGATGCTGAAGTGCACTGCAGCTGTGACGCTTTGAGGGAGTCAGCATGAGAAGGAGCTGGCTAAAAACCTAGTCCCTGCAAGGAAACTGATTTCAGCAGTCATAAATAAAATGACACAGCACATCACTCCCTCAATATTGAGTGCCAGATAGAAATAAGAGGCCATGCAAACAGTTCTTCATCATTTCACTTAAGCAAATTAGTGTGGTAAAATCTGCTAATCGGCACTACACACAAAGTACAGATAAAGTTATATAGGACATTTGACTCAATACAAATGTCGTCTTCATTTGTCAGCGAACAAATATTTGTAAAACTAAAAGAACTACAAATCAAAGCACCAAAAGAAAATTCAAGGGATCATGAATCACTGTTCAACTGAACGATCAATCAAGAGATATGGGGTCAACAATACTTTCTGCCTTATCTACTTTGCAATAGGATTTGATAACGTTGGACTAGCAACCTGGTTTCTTTAAGTTGTGTCCAGTTCATGCTGGGACAGACCCCACACTCCCTAAAGCTCTGGACTGGACCTACCTCTCATTCTGAAACTTAAGTAACTGTTCCTGATTCTGTAATTGAAAAAAGTAAAAACAACTTTAATTTCAACAGCTTTTTTTTTTACGCATAATGGAAAATCACATGATTTTAATGCATGTCACAAACAACTGTATTCTCTACAATGATCCCTATTTTCTCAGAACACAACAGAGTGATTATAATACTTGATGTTGTTGTAATGGTATGGCAGCAACAGGATCAAACTACGTAATTGTCTGAAGAAAAAAGATGTTTCAGGCTGTAAGAACCATAAAAAACAAGACAAAACAGCTCTTTTCTTCCTTGCCCTTAGTGCTAATGGCTTTAAGGCAATGGGGACAGCAAAAGACATGCAAATAAAGAGATGAGGCAGCTGACTTACTGCGGTCTGGCTTTATTCAACCACAGGTTTTAAACCCGATCTTCAAAACTGTCATGCTCATGAGGCTTTAGACAGCCAGGCTTTTCTAGCTCACGTTTCAGTGCGTGCATGCTGGTAAGAACCACTCAAGTGGTTCACATGACAGCTATATTGACCCTGCAGAAAGACAGGCAAAGAGAATAAAGGACCCAACATGTTTACCATTCATTAAGTTTCAAATGAAAGTTATTTGAGAAAGGGGGAGACACAGACTCAAGAAAAAAAAAAAAGCAGGTCCAACAACACCTCAGGCAAAATCAAACAAACCCTCATTTTGATAACGTTTTCAGTGCGCCTGGTTCAGGACCTGCTGCTTTGTTTTAAAATCTGTGTTTGAGAAAGCGGAGGGGAAATTTGTGACCTGTTGGGTTATTTAGCTGGAGAAATGCAGGACAGACATTAAGCTCACTGACCCTGACCTCGAGCACAGACACACAAAAGACATTAAGTTGTCAAAGTGTCACTTAGCCAACATGCTAAAGCTAAGCGCTCCAGTGCTTGTATTATTACCAGCTGTAAGGGGTTAAAGCTGAGGTTGGCCCGAACACAGTGCGACAACACTCAGCCAGTGGCCTTGTGTTCACCCATTGAAGGTGGCAAAGGGGTTACGATCCCTAAGTGACTATGAGGTGGAAGGTCACCGTTAAACACCCCTCGATCAGAGGGAGGAAGGGACATTAAATGGCAGCTCACTCTAAGGAGAGATTATGTCAGTGCGCTGTGGAGGTCTGTGCTGAGGTGAGTCGAAAACACGACAAAGTGAATAAGGGCAGGACTGAAACAGGTGAAATAGAAAATAAAAAGCTCAAAAGTAAACAGATCAGTTAAAGCTTGATGCTACTTGGTGTTTGTCCATGAAACAACTTGTGATGGATCACAATGTTGCCTTGACATAGATTTAAGATTCTGAGAAAAAAGCCTTTGGAAGTGCAGACACGACCCAGAGGCATCCATTCACTCCTTTTTTTCCCGAAAGTTCATCAGAACAGTTGATGTATTTTTCGTGACGCTGTTCAGCTCCAGACCTCCAACCACATTTTTACTGATGATTGGGTTGTTCTCGGAATGACTGAGTCTCATATTTGTATCATCTAATTGCCAGAAATGTTGTCAAGTCATAGGCCCAACATTTACGACATGCTTTATCAGATACAATAAATTGCCCGTATAGAACTCCGTGGGTTAAAGCAGAAGTAAGTGATATATTTGTGTTAATATAAGTCTTAAATAGTTATATCTTCTGACGGCAATCACTTACATAGAGTGTTTGGACCGAAACACGGGTCTGTCAGTCACTCTGCTCTGCTCTGAGCCGAGGAGAAAACTTTTCTCGTATCCTACAGTTTTTATCCAATGAGGAGAGAGAACGGCATGAAGGGCTGTGTGTGCAGCCAAGGGACGCTGTGAATGTGGTGACGTAGGGACGAGGACTGTTATGGTACGTTCAAGGCAACTCGTAACTCGTGTTTTTCTGACCTGTGAAGTCATACCAGTTCGATCTGGTACGAGTTCACGGGTCGGAAGTTACGAGTGGCCGTTATAGTGACTTTCTCAGGTAAAACAGGTCGGAAAAACACGAGTGGGTTGCCTGGAACGCTACAAAAGTCGTAAGTTGTGACTTGAAGCTGTAATTTACGATTTCAAAAGCCGGCCTGGAACGCAGCATTAGCCAAAACGACCGGATCGCTTACTTCTGCTTTAACCAGTGTTGTGGTTAAGCACTGGTTAAGAGGCTCTGTTTGAAAGTGTTCGTCTTTGCCCCTCGACTTTTGTCTGTGATGTGGCCTCAGCTGTCAGGGATCTTCAAATCCTTCCTAACACAATGACAAATGCAGAATGGAAAGTATGAGGAGATGGAAGAAGGAAAATATCTTAGCCCGAAGGACCCGCAGCTGCTGTCAACCTATCTCATAAATAAAAAGTACGTGTGTGCAAGCTTTATTTTTCAGCAGCTTTCTGACTCGTGCTGTCCTGTGACCGGCACAGCAAAGAAAAGACAACTATTCTGAGTATGAGATAAAAATCTCCATTAACATTTGGGATCAGCTGCACAAAAGGATGATCACCCCCCCAGTAAAGTGTGCTGTCTGGTATATAATTTTCTGTGCTTGGGGGAAACTTGCATGTGAACATGCCCTCACTAAATGATACAATCTTGTGCGACTTTAGCTAGCAGGTCAGTGGGATGCTGCCAGGGCAGCTGGATGATGGTAATCACAGGATGTCTTGTGTTGGGGACTGGAGTGACACGTGAGGAAATGGGTCATGGGTGTGTTTGTGTTTCTGTGAAGACAACAATCTTCACCTCTGATTATTTCTAAGTATTTCATTTAATCTTATATAATGTGTTTGCATCACACTGCTCTGTCGGTTCAATTACCCCTTTGATGAGTCTCCTTTGATTCCTGGGATTCACATATTTTGACAATTGAGTTTATTGTGCCCAAACCAATAGACACACACTCACACAGATGCCGAGGGACATCTGCTTGTGTTTATGAATCACGTGGCACCATTTTAAAAGTCTCAAGAGTAACAGCAGTGTTCCCTGATTGTTTGTATCAAACTAACTCTCAAACATGCAACACACATTAACATTTATGTCTATTTCCTTATTGTGAAAAGGTTAACTTTAGAGTCCTGCCATTAACAGTCCGTGTCTTTACAATAAACCGGTCAAATGGAGGAATTTGTCATGACTGACTGCTCAAGAACTGTAAGGGAACACCCCAATTTGAAGGGTCAAAGACACCAACAACAGCATTAAGATTAAAATCTCCTGTGGATTGACTGGGTAAATTAAAAATGGCCAACCCACTGAGACATGCCAGAGCCACAACAAGCAGCAGACACACAGGAAATGAAGGCCCACTGGAGAGTAAACAAACAACATACCACGAGATCAGGGACCCCGAGAGGCAGTTAAGTCACAGGGGATGAGACTATTTTAATGGGGCAACACACACACACAGACACAAACTGGTCCTAAGTACCCATCTGGAATAGATTCTTTCAGAATGTGGCTGTTTGACAACTAATGACCAGTGACGAGCTGCCACACCATCATCATCCCCTTCGTCTTGTTGGACACGGTATTCTTGTCACAGGGACTAAAGGCCTTGAACCCCAGGTACTCGAGACGTTATCTTACCTCTTGTCATTCTAGAAATATCCTCAACGGATCCCTATGGACATTTACTTCAGTTCACTCTTACTCCGATCATGCCAATATTTGACCTCTGCCCCCCAACTTCCCTCATACCTCACAGGTGAGGACAGATGGATGTGCATGCAGAGATGAGCCCACACCCTCTTCATGCACACACAGATGGTCACACACTCGCTAGGTTTCACTTGTGTGTTCATTAATCATCCTTAAATTTCCAGCACATATTTGTCATATACTGGTATTTGCTCTCTGCCCCTTCACTTCAGACCCTGAAACACATGAATGCACACCCATTAAGTGCACATGTCATTTTATCAGATCACCAAACCAAATGTATTTCCTCCAAGCTCAGGCCTTTGTAGCCTTTTGTAATTGCCTTTTTTTTTGGGACTGTCTCTTTATCCCATATTTGTGGAGCAACTGTACTTAATTTAGTCTCAAGTAATCATCAAACCACAAATCACCAAACCACAAGCAGTCACACACCATCAAGCCATAATCTATGTACACTGGCAATGTGCGGTGTCGTGTGCTGGTGAAATCTCTACCCTTTATGGACTGAAGACACAATTGTGCTTGTATATGATTTTATTGTGCAAAAGCCCTCATTATTTGTCGATGTTTCCAAACCATGTACGGTCAATTGAGACATACTTTCCCTCCAAATCCCCACACTCCATTTCTTCATCTGTTTTCTCCCTCCCTAGTTCTTTTATTGACAGCACATAGCTCTCGTCTAACACAGCACCGCCGATCGACCCTGCAGTTTCGATTAAGTATGGCAAGGCGCACCGCACACAGTGACTTAAGCTAATAATGAAAGCTCTGTCTCTGCCAACAAAGCAGCACACTGCTCACGACAGCACTCGCACCATTTCTGCTGATGGAGGGAGGAAAGGTGTAGGAGTGGACCGGCCTGAAAGTCTGCGGTGTGAAATCAGACATTCTCGAGTGCCGAGGCAGGAACAAATTCCACAGTGTGTGCAAATATTTGTGCACACCACTTTGGGAATCCCAAGCTTTGCCAAATCAGGAGTTCTGCGAGTTGTCGGCTCTGAGATGAGCGGCGCCCAGTTGCCATACGATGTCAGTGGACACTTGAAATAGCCGGCTCATTGTTAACAACTCAGTTATACCTGTGTGAGTCTGTGAAGGGGCCGTGTGTTGTGCCCAGGTTCTGTTCTGAAAAAACACATCAGTGTCCAGCTGCAGGCAGAATGGGACAAGTGGAAGTCAAGAGTGTGCACTGAGTGGGCTACTTGTGGTCTTTCTAAAGAGTGCTCGGCATCCCACTTCAGTGATTATTAAGCCAAAGAGAGCCAGAAAGAAAAGAATATGCTGATCAGCATTTTGCTCATGGATGATGAGAGCAGCACTGGTGGCTCAGAATGATCATTGGCCCTGTGCTCTGTGTTACTGTCTCTCTTCTAATGGTTCATCTTTTCTAAAGAAAAGAAATATTTGTATGTCACACTACAGGAAGTTGTAGATAGCTTTTATGCTGTATGCTCCATGGCTGCTCCCTGGTTCAAACATCTCTCCATGCTTCAGATTTCTACCAAAGACAGAGTGCATCTGAGATTGATGGATCAATAAAACAGAGAGGGGTCTTATAATGAGAGTCAAAAGGAGCATTGAGAGATTTTGTGTGTCAAAAAAGGGAAAGTGAGAAAAGACTGAAGGAGAGGTAGCGCGGTTGAACAAGCAAAGTAAACAGGTTTGGCGTGAGCTTTCTGGAGTCACTGGGTTTAGCAAAACATTCCAGAGTCTTCGAAACAAGCGGCCTTGTGAGTGCACAGGGGCAGAAACAAGGGGGCTTTAAATCACTGAGCAGGCACAGCGCTGAAGGACACTAATTCAATCATAAATATCTCAAGAGTGTTCACCCTCACACACTGACATGCCAACTTAAGTGACTAGCTGTCACCTATATAACAGCAGGGTAACCTGGACAAACTAAAAAACTGAGAGAACATTGACATCAACTAAGTGGAGCACAAATGATATACAGGTTTCTACAACAGACCCATATGGAAATGTATTGCTCCTAAGACATGTGAAGACCTTAGACAACCGTCAGATGCGGTCTACATGTGCTTGTTGTATATCTAAAGGTCATATAGCATTATTCACTATGTTGATATAAGTCACACATGATTACAGTAACTACTTATTACGTATATCACAGAATGGCTGAGCTAAACAAAGGTCTCAGAAACATACCTTAAGTAAAGACAGATTATTTTTCAGAAATAATTAACTAAAGCTCCGCCCCCAAAAAATTCAATTGACAAAAACGTAACAACCAAGATGCAGCAAATACCACAAAACACGATTCCCAATATTTTTCATACACTGACCTTAATAAATATGTAAGCCAGGAGGGTAAATTCAGCATGGTGAGGTGCTATGGAGGAAGTCGTAACAGCCACGGAGCTTGAAAACTGTGATACTGCTGAAATCTCTGGCAAAAAAAGGAAGCTAGATACTGCAGATTGAATTGCATAATTTATTATTTTAATATATTCCTTCCTGAGGGCACTGTGCCAAGCTAAACTTAGCTTTGAGTGGCATGTTTTTGAAGTCAAGTGTTGGGTTAAAAAAATAATGCAAAACAGATAGAGAAACACACAGAGAAAATACAGTATGTCCCTGGCACATGTCCCAGAGTCATGTCTAGTCGAGCTCTGCGGTAATCTTATAGTGCACACGTACGCATGCTAACGCAGTAAAGTCTGTGCATGCTTTTAGGTATGCCTTGAATTACTCACACACTGGAAACACCCACACACACACACAAACGCTGTGTTTTTACGACTCTTTTCAGTAGTTCGAGTGTGGCACGCTTCTCTCATGAGATGCACAAGGACTTCAATAAAATCTCAGGCACAAACAGAGAAGACAGGAAACTGTTCTTGGCCTACTTTTTTCTTCATATCCTCATGACTAGGATGGGATACGGGCGCACAAAGGCAAACAGTGGAGTGGTTCATGTGCTCTGATAAAATAATAAGGAGGTGCTATTTATATCTACACTGAGATTGAGCAGCTTGACCTAAATGTGAAGGCATACTGAAACGTGACGTGTCAACAAGGGAGTTGGTGCCTAGAAGGAACATCACAAGCTGTATGATGAGATGGTCGAATGAAAGGACTGCCATCCCAACATGAGAAAATATTATGTGTTGTGGTAAATGAAAGACACCAAGAGAAGACTCAACAATTACTGCAGCGTTGTGGTCCCAAACAACTTTTCATATCGAGTTGTGGGTGGAAAATGATTTAAAGGAGGAAATATGGTGTGGGAAGTTGGCAGATCTAAGCAGGCTTGAGGCACATGTTGATAGCAAGATGATAAACACATATAGTGTTGATAGGACCACAAATATGTATAGCTACAACCACCCTAACAACTGAGGATAATGAGTTAAAGATCTACACTACAGCAAAGCAAGGCAGTCCCTTGTGATTCAAGTTTAATCGGATCAGTTAAAATGGTCTTTGTATTGAAAAGTTTTCAACATTTATGCACATCTGCTGTTAATTCTTATATTTTCACTGATCAGAGTCCGAACGTGCTACCCAGTCTTTGTGTGGAAGTATCTTGTTGAAGCTAATTTGTTACATGGTTGCCTGCTGCATTTCCATTGAAAGAGATCTCCGCTGATGTCACAGTGGTGCGCCCTTTCTGACTTCCTCTTTGGGCGTCCTTGAGGCGTGAAATGGCCCTGCTGGGTCCCTCTGGAGTCCTGTAGGGCCACAATAGGCCCAGGACATCTGTGTAGTTTAACAGTAGGTTTGGCCTGAGTACACCGGAACATGTGTATGGACCTCCCACTGGTCCACCCTTGAGCCCCAAACAAAAGCCTGGTTGCCACTTAACAATAACACATTCATGCACAAGTAGGGGCACAGGGACACACTTACATTGGTACTTAGGGACTGCAAACATATTTCTCTGAATCCAAACAGAGACCTAACATTTTACGCATTGTATTTGTGTGCGTTTGGGCAAAAGACTACAGCGACCTTCATGTCCGACCTGCAGCGTATAGCTTTGATAGCGATGTCTTCAACATTGAGGAAAACGGTGAATGTGGCTCCTGTTTTCATTGAGAGCACATAAGGCTCTATGGATGGGGGTCATTCAGTCCAAAGCACTTTGGTTGTGTTGGCTACCTGCTGACATGTTGCCAACTTCGTTTGGTATAAGGGAGGTTGTTGTTTGCCTGTGCTTGTGTAGTCATTATGTGTTCTGAAAAGGACCCACCTGTCCCCGCCAAGATTGGTGGAGCGGCATAGCTGAGGGAGTGGTAATGCAGATTTGGTAGTGCAATTCAATTCAGCATTAAGTTGTGGTTCCACACCACTCTTTTTGGCTGCAGTTCACGAAGGCACACAAACAAGCCTCTATAAAGTCACAAACCCCTGTAATTAAAGTTGACTTTGACTTGCACACAAATTGCAGCTCACCTGTTAATGCACATCCAGCCGATGCCAAGCGTTTTACACCAAATACCTGCCAAGAACTAAACAAGGAGCACTGTAGTTTTCTGGTAAGCAGGCTGCACTGCAAGATCACTGGTGTGCCAATAACCATCTATTAGAAAATCAGTGAAATGCTAATTCTCAACAAACATGTAGGCTGTTTTGCACAAGCTCAAAGACATTTGAAACTTACATCCTCAGTTCGCTTCACTCACGTCTTTGTCCTCAGGGTCAGTTTACATTTGGAGCTGTGTATTTCAAACAGCTTGCACACGCAGTTAGCGTCTGCTTTCCTCAGACAGCAACACATTATGAAAGTATCATGCCAGGTGCATTGAAAGAAAACACTGTATTATGTAAACACTTGGTTGGACCTCAAACTCTGCACACAACAAACTTACAGACCACTACAAAATCATATGGTTTAAGTTTGTGCCTCGTCCCACATTCACAGTACACAGTCTTGATTTTGAGAAAAAAAAAGAAGCATTTTAACTGTGAATAAAAGAAAATATGTTTATTATTGTAGTGGTTTCTGTGGTAATGCTAAGGAACAAAATGTTGAAACTATTTGTGAAATACTGGTGTTTTATCACATTAATGCAGCAGTTTTATGTACGTCTAACTCCTTAGTATCTAATTCTGTTTTCTCTAGCCTGAGAGATGTTTATGGGAATTTTGTAAAAACAGCTTTTGTCACTGAATGCGACACTAGAAAACAAAAATAATATTCACTGTCATCAACATAAAGCAACAGTTTACAGTAGATTATTCCAGAGTTTTGCTGAAACATTGTAACCCAAGATTAAATTAACCAATCTAATACTTACTTATTATCTACCTTCACATGGCTTTGGGAAATAGATTAGCAAAGCTCTTGTTATACAACAGCATCAGCCCAGCGGCATTATGATGGGCATAATAGGTAAAACCAATTAAGGCTCTAAGGTAACCAGCCAAACGTGGTGTAAAAGGAGTGCAGAAATAACCTTGAGCTTGATACAATTCAAAATTACATCACACTGCAAGCGAGCGGCCCTTCATTATAAATGAGACTCGGCATAAAATGAAGATTTTTTTTGTAAACATAGGGACTATTATGTAATATCCAGGTCACGTAAAATGTTTTTAAGTGCAAGGGCAGGATGGTGAGCACATGCATAAATGACGGCATAAGTGGCGTGGAGAAGAAAAATAATTCATGGGCTGAGAGCTGTTGACATAATTCACGGTTCAGTTACTGTAGACACCTAGTGCTCAGTACTGTACTCCGTCAGATTGATCCAAGCTGCCTCTTAGACACCTCTGCATTCATTGAAATCCAAATCTTACTCATTTCAACATTCCACTTGACCATATTGTAATTTTAATAATATTTCAATTTGTTGTCTAGCAAAAGTGAATAATACTGTATATCTTTTTAATATGCTGCACTACTTTGCTTTCATTTTGTTCACACAATGTGCAAAACAAAAGCTTAAAATTGAATTTTTGTGCAATTTCAGTCTTTTGGATTAATCCTAATGACAGTTAAAAGCAACATTTTCTTATCTACTATCCCCTGTGCAAAGCCAGAAATTCACAGTTATTCCAGTCAATCTGAACAACAAACTTTGGGACTTGATCTGAGTCATTAATGAATTAAATAAAGGAAATATTTTGCTGGCAGGTATGATGACAGATTCTGTCATTACTCTGTTGCTTTTGTACTATTTGCCCTGATTCCAGATGCCCTTTGACCCTTTCGAAGCACTCACAAAAAACAACAACATTTAAAACAGAGCAGAACACATGCCTCTCACTCTCTGCTTCATTCTTCTGAGTCTTTGCCGAGTTAAAAATAAATCAAAAACATTGACCTTTTACTGTTTTTTATTTGTTTATTCATTTACAAATCCTTTATTGGATTTTTAGTGCAATGTATCCAGGTGATTTTGTTGACAGGTAGTTGGATGTTTGTACAACACAGGGTGTGTTGACATCGAAAACAACCTCAACATAAGCCCAAACAGCTGTTAAACCTTTTACAGTTTTATAGGCCACTTTATAATCAATTCCTCAAGGTTGTGAATCATTGAATCTAGCAGCATTAGATGAATTACAGAACAAGTTAAGTTGAGAGAAACCTTTGCAACGGTAAACAGTGATTCTCACAATCAATCATGAGCTGATGAGAAGCCTGGTCAGCTGCACTTACGTATGTGCTGCCTCAATAACACAGTATCTGTTACTGTCCTGTTGGAATCTCATACCTTTGGCCTAAAGCAGAGAGGACGTTTGCTTGGAGCTCTGGCCCATTAACTTCCATTCATACAGTACGCCTCCGCTGCCTAAAGACGCTCTGTCCTGAAAAACGGGGATTGATCTTAGGGGGCTTACGAAGACAATAGCCTGACGAGGCAGCGATCTTTTTGATGACGTCTCTGATAGACGCTGAGCACAAAGAGCGTGAGTGACAGCTGGTTTCTGTCAGTGGATAAACTCAGTGTTCTGTGGCACATGTTTTCCCCTTCAGCAGTAAACATGCTAAAATACGTGATGTGATCATAGGCATGACAAGGGTGGGAAATGTCAACTCGGCTATTAGGTTTCAGGATGTGTGATGCTGCACAGAACCGAGATGAAGTCCTTGAGTGCATGACGTGTGTGGAATTAGCTAATGCATATGCGCCACAAAATTCTGGCATCTTTATCTGCTATAGTAAATAGATGTCAAGTTACAGGATCTTAATAAATTTCTCCAAAGTAGCTCGAGAACATGAGTCATTTTAAATTGCATAAAATATAAATGGTATAATTATATACAAAACACATCTTAAAAGGTTATGGATTGAGGACTCAAAGACATTTTTTCTTCACTGACAGCTTGTTTGATTAGAGGTTAATAGCAAGTCAAACCTGTGTGCTTACAAACAAGCTGACTAAGATCGCCTACAACTCTCATGGTACACAGTACAATGTGTCCCTGCACTTTATGGCCCTGAACACACACACACACACGTGACTTTATACACAATTGCTTCATGTTGACTGTGTCATTGCTGATGAATTTCCTCTTAAAGCCACAAGATTTTAACAACCTCTTGAAGAAGAAAGCCAGAGAGAGAGAGAGAGAGGAAAAAAAGAAAAAGAAAAATTAGTGACATGCCAGGAGCGCTGTAATTAGATCCTGTCATAATTCTTTGACCCACTTTTCAAATCTTCCCTCTTTCATGTGGGACAGTGAGCAATGTGGCAACAGCCTGAAACATCCTGGACAGTGTTTGTTGGTGGATATTTATCACCTGGTCCCCTGTACTTCAATGGAGAGGTTAGGCCACAGGGCATTGACCTCTAGATTGAGTAGGGAAACTATGTTACCTTCTTTTGAAAAGAAGCACAGCAACACCTGTACTGACTTAGATGGTGTCCAGATTTCAAACAGGATACATCCAAATGTCATGTCAATCTTAACCCTTAAAGATGATCACACCTCCCTCTACAACACTTTGAAGTGGCCTGAACCTGCGGATGATATCAGCCATCTGAGGCCAACATTCCTCAAGAGCAGCTCTTATGATCCATTCTCCTTGCTGCTATACTCTTATGAGATAGAGGGTTATCTGTATTATTTAGAGACAGGCTTGCTGGAGTATAGCTTGCCAGAGAGCAGGGAGTCTATTCTAATGGACTCAGTCCAGTGTGAACAACCAGCTCATCAATTATACATTGGGCCGAACCAGTATAAGCAACTGTGGTTGAAGCAGGTAAGGGGGCGGGGGGCGGGGGGTTGTTAACTCTGCTATTTCAAACTCTAATAAACACAGCAAGATGCATCAATGTCCCCATGCATCCACCGACAAAACACAGCTGTAGTCAGACACAGAGGGAAACCTATATCTGACACAAAAGTGAGAATGATCCTCTTAAAAATGGGCTAAGAAACATCAGCACTACTAGGTATCCTGCACCTCTCAGCTGCAGCATCCACACGCAGCTATGAAATGCTCAGTATTGATCCGATGCGTCACAGGCATTTTACAGGAGCCTCTCAGTGTAGTCTGGCTTCTCTCTGACACAATGACAATGCAGTTTTTCTCTACACATGCACTCAGTCACAAAGACAAAACACAGACCAACAAACATGCACACACACACACATGGCGCTGCTACATGTAAACATACACCCGCTGTGTCAGTCAGTGTCCTTGCCACTCACCTGCCAGTCGACCCTCTCGAGCAGTCTTGCTGAGCATGTCTATGGCTTTGGAGGTAGACGACCTGATGTGGTCGCTGAAGGACCTCTGCAGCAGGAGCAGCCTCATGGAGCGCGACATACCAGTTTGCATCTCCTGCAACTTATCTACGTAAGACTCCAACGTTGCACCAACACCTGTTCCTGTTTCCAATCAAGTCAATTATTCAATTATCAATCCTGTTTCCTATCACTGCTCCTATTTTCTTTTAGCTTGGATGTCTATGTTCAAAAATTCAATCATACTCTGACTCATTTCTCCATCTATCTGGCTACGTTTGGACCTCTGCACTGATGCCCTGCCTCCCTCTCCTTCTCACTCTGCTCCTGGTGAGACCGTACACTCCCGTCTGCTGCAGCAAGCATCAGTGCGGTAACTGCTGGGACACATCCAGCCAATGCTGCAATGCTCTCATATTCTATTCTGCCAGTCTGTGTGTGTGTGTGTGTGTGTGTATGTGTCTGAGTGTGAGTAAGTGCTTTCTGACACAAGCTCCAGTGCTAAGTGAATATCGGGAGTGATTCAAAGTCACGACTCGCATCTCTCCCTCTCTGACGCTTTTATTTTAAATCTCACAACCCCCCCTTCACTGTCACCTTCCTCCTCTCGTCTGCTCTGTTTATACCTGTCCCACTTTGTCTAGGCACAGAGCACATCAATGGCAGTTATATAACCCACTGCCCAGGCAGATTGCTTCTTATGAAGTTCCACCTGTCCTTGTGCATTGGCAGCTGAATAGATCGCAGGACTGAAACCAAAAGGCAGGAAGTGAGATGATGGAGGAGTCCAGGATAACATTTGAGTCACTCAGATCAAGCTGCAAGAGAATTGAATGTTTCCCAGAAATGACTGATACTAGAGAAAAAGATTAGTCGGGTTTCCAAAAAGGACACTGAGGTGTCAAAAGTGGAAAAATATTGGATTTAACACTGTGTCGTAACTTCTTGTGAACTATAAAAACCTCTATTACGCAGAGCCAATAATCACTCTCCCCAGACGTTCGGCCCATGGAGGATGGTTCAACCCATGACATGACTTTACAGTGTATTCATTGTGACAGGAAAATAATAAGCATTACGCACATACAGTACAAACACACACATGCAAACCCATGTGAATGCCATTAGTCATTGAGAAATGGGCATGAACTGTAAAACTTACGTAACAAATCTTAAGCTGTCGAAATGAACAAAAACAACACAATGAAATCCATTACTTAGACTGCTGCTGATTTGATCGGATAATGCTGATTTAACTTCTATTAAGCAAGCACAACTCTCTGTGGTTTGTGAAGAGGCTTAGTTGTTGGCTACTTACTGGGCAAAATATAAATAACTGCAACTTGACAGTAGCTGTAGTATCACTGTAATACTGGACTCTATAGCTTTTACGCTGCAAGTCTTTAGAAGAATAAAAGAATAACTAAATAAATGAAATACCTCTGAAAGAGAAAGTCTATTATTACTCTTACAAATGTCAACTTTGTGCGGCATAGTCAAAGTCAGTCACAGACATAACACAAAATTAACCCGTGTCTTATGTCCCATTCACAGCGGGAAGCCGTCTTCAGTGGGAAAAGCTCTGACAACCTAAACCCACTTTACACCAACTTGTCAGCACCAAATAGCAGACAGGCAAAGTTAGCAAATAGATGATGAACACAGTAGAGCGTTTAGCAGCTGAGGAACTGGTGGAGACCAAAACAGAGATAGAAGGAGGTCCAACTCAGACTGAATACCAATGTCAGCGTGCGCTGGATGAATTAATAGGCTGTTTAATAACACATATTTTAATATTATGTTTTTAGGTTGTGTTGTTGTTTTCTAAATGGTCTATAAAATCGACAAATATCTAATTTAAAATGGTTCTAAATATATTTCTCATAATTACTTGACCATAATGTATGTGTGTATGTGTCGATCATATCCATATTTGTGTATAGGTTAAGTAATAGTTAATTACCACAGTGTGTGTATATTTGAAGCCTGTAGTTGTGGTCAGTATGTGTTGTTCAGGTTACTCTCCATTACATTCCACACTAAGCTCACACTTGAGAAAGTCAGCCAATCGTGCTGATTGCTCCAGCAAGAGAAGGTATTGTGGCCAGCATTGGCTTATTGCAGCCTGCTGATAGCATTGTGCTCAACACGGCCAATTGACTTTATGGTCTTCCAAGGTTTGCTGAGCCCACTGATAAGGCCGGAGTCCTGCATCTTTGCTTTTCCACAACCCTTTAGTCGTTGCTTCTGTGATTGTCTATGACCCCCTTTAACATTGTTGTAAATGGATTATGATAGGATGCAGAAAACCAAACGTCCAATAAAAGTATCACATTTTTACTATCCTATTTTACACACCTGCCCGACTCACATGGCATACGAATCAAATTATCGTTTTCATGTGAGCGCAGTCAGAGGAGCAGATGCAAACCAACTGGGTCAGTGCTCGTATCATAACAACATATCAGTGTACTTTCCCTCTCTGCGTCTCTGGTATACCTGTGATAAGGGGGCAATACACAGACTGTAACCTGGATATGAGGGAAAACGTCCTGAAGAGGCGGGTGAGAGGGGGTGGACTGAGGAAAACAATGGAGTTCTCATACCTCAGGAAGCAACGTCTTGCCAAATGCCCCCTCTGTCAAACAAGAGTACAGCATGCCAGTAGTGTGTACCTACGTCTGATTTCACAGAACAGAGTTACCTGCCAACATACTGACCCAGAAATGGAGACAGGGGAGGTGAAAAACGAGGGTGGTCGTATTTCTGGGAGGACTTCAAACGTTGTATATAAACAGTATGCGAGAGTCTATCATCAAAACGTCTGCGAAAAACAATGCACTATACTCCATTCTTTACAGTGCAGCCAAAAATGTGTCGGTGTGTTGAAGCATGTATGTGTGGGTGTGCCCAAGTGTGACTGTAATTGTGTGCGAGTCTCTTTGATGTGACCATCTGCACAAGGTCTTAGTCTACTATCAAACACACACTCATTCACCCTCACTGTCTGCCCTACTTTCATATAACTCCATTTCTGACAATCTGATACCCTCACACCTCGTGTGTGTTTCTGCACCAGTTAATCCGAGGGAGAAAAATTATACTTACAGCAAGATATCAGACAACCAGACAACTTAAGTTATCAAAACACAAAATATCCCATATATAGTATATCTAAACAGTCTGTATCTCAGTCTCCTCCAAGCTCAAGAGGATCTCTCCCCCTGACATCCAGACAAGGGGAATAAACCAGCCAGGGAGAGACAGAGCCTGCTGAGCCAGGGCTGATTCATTAGCCTGGGGACAGCGTGTGCATCTCACACCATCAACACTGGGAGATTTACAGTCCCCTGGCTCTGGATGGAAATTCTTGATGGGTCATTTCAGATGAAGCATAGGTTTGAGGGCTGTAACAAACCTCAGTTAAAATCATAATCATAAGATAAGGAGGGTCCTGCACAGAAAAACACCCCTTGTTTAGCTTGTTACCTCCTTCTACTGGAGAAAACGATTCACTCACATAAATGGTATTTGTGGCAAAACATTAGCAGAAATAATATTATTTAGATGGGATTGATCACTTTAAAGACAACTTCTTTATTTACAAGTCATACTAGCATTTTCCTTGTACTGTATTATATTTAACTACAAAACCCTTAAGCCCCCAACCCAAGGATATGTGTCCATAGCGGGAACTTCCACCAGTCAAGATTTACTTCAAAAACACTGCCAAAAATAACAGATCCTTCATGTAGCAAGGCACAAAATCAGGTCATGGGGGTCGGGTTCTAGCATGTGCAGGCAGTGAATGGCAGACCTGGAAGTAAGGAACGATCTCTTATATACTTTCTCCAACACTAACTCTCCCTTTCTTAAACTGAAATGTACATAGTTGTCATGTCATGAACATGAACACATGCTTTTTAAAAAACATTTTTAAATGCAATAGGCATAAAGAATAGCCATAATTTGAGGTTTTGCAGAAACATCTAGTATTCTTGTCTGATGACAAATCTAAGCCAGTCAGAGTACACATAAGCCGGCTCATTAGAAAATACTGAGAAAAATGTGACAAAAAAAAACAACTGATATGCACATGGATCTGTTCCAAAAAAACGAATCACACATTCCTTGGGCTAATACCTTACTTTCCACTGAATTTCATTCACATACACATCCGGATTAGAAAACAGAAGGACTGAAAAAATATGTTACTTGCTGATGGACATAAAACATTTTTTACAGACTCCACAACTTTTTATATTCTGTACATAATCTTTGAAAGTATATTGCTGCCATAAATATGATCACAGACACCTGCTCTTACTGTCCATACAGTTACTCATTGATCAGGTACCGTATGCAAACAAAAAGTGGGATGGCTTATTTTCTATAAGAGTAATGAAATACCAGTCTGCTGTAAAATAAAGCTAAAATAAGAATAATGATATAACCCCTCAAAACTTCTGTCTTTGGTATGGGGGGACTTTTGTTGTTGCAAGTCTGAGAGTTCACAAGCTGACTTCCTGTCGTAAATTCCCCCTCATACACCGGTTTCCTGTTCAGAGCACCATAACTAGGGATATGGATGCCCGAGGAAAGAGCTCTCAAAACTTGCAGAGGTATGAGGGGCTTTCTGAGTTCTGACCCAAGAAAAATTAGAGGTTCAAACAAGATAGATGTTGGGTGTTTGAAATTGCACCTCAGTCCACTTTTAGAAAATACAGTCATGGAATTAAAGACCATTCAAGATAAAGCCTCAACATACCATGGCCCACTTAAACAAAAAAAAATTACTAAGTGTCAAATCAAATTTGAAAATGGAACTATTTGCTTGCAAGGGAAACGGTTAAGATGTGAAATATAAATGTTATGAGCTCCTGTAAATTGTGGACGAGACTAGTCTCCACACAGGAAGAGAGGGAGCGAGACGAGAGTGTCAAATGGGAGGGGAGAGGATGAGCTGTGTGGAGGGGAGGTGTCGAGGCTGCTGCAGACTGACAGAGGAGGCCAGGAATGTGACCTTGCACAAACACGACGACTTGTGTACTGTGTATAGAGGGGCAGCAAAAAAAAAAAAAAAAGGAGAGTGGAATAAGGCAGACTAAATCAAAGAGCAGGAACGTGTAAGGAAAAACAAACATCAGTCATGAGCTATTATTGACTTGGCTCGAGGCTGAGGGAGCTTCATTACATCTGTTGAAGTAGCCTACGATCTCAGATGACAACAATGTCCGTGAAGCATCCTGCTTCAGGGTGTCAACTGGAGAGAAGTGGCACCGCTCACACATGAGGAAAGCACCATGTTCAGAGCCATGCAGTGCTCACTGATTTCACAGTGACACTCTCCAATTTAAGTGGAAATTGGTGTGAAAATTCCCTCTTTTGAGGATCAATCACAAGATAGAAAAAGCTAGCACGCAGGTGATGAGCTTAGCTTAACATAAATACTGGAAGTAGGGGGGATAGGTGAATCGGGCTCTTTTCAGATAAAAAAAATATCTTGTCAAAAATTCAATAAATATTATACAACATAATAATTAGGAAAAAATAAGTGGTGAAGGTGGGTAGTATATTATTAATGGACAGAAAAGAGATACCGTATATTTTCTTTTTCCAGTGTTTATGCTAAGCCATATCTCAAGCCAATTCCCTGCTGTTTCACATTAGAGTGAGTGGTGTTGATGTTTTCACTAAAATAAGAATATGTTATAATTTCCAAAATGCCAAGGTGCCTCTAAATGTTTTTTCCTCTGGTCAGGGAGAGGTACACAATGGTAAGACATCCCAATGCACCAACACAAGGGAGCATGATGATTAATACTGGGATTCCCATAGTGTCGCTCTGATCTGGCCAATACCAATAAAAATACTTTGTCACTGGGATTCCAAGAAAGGAAAGTGGTGACTAGAGGGGAAACTTTGGATAAAGAAGAAAAGGAGGCCAGACAGACAGAAATGATGAGGCCAGTTATTCACAGCTGGCTAATGTCAGAGTGCCCCTCCCATACAGGACCCCAGTCTGGGTGCTAAACCATTTCCTCTTTCCTCTTTCTTTCTTTACCTCCACCTACAACTGTGGTGCTTTAGACTATGAGTCCAGGCAAAAGGTCAGGCTTTAGCCCTTCTGTTGGTTGGATGCCCATCATTGTGTTCTGTTTATGTATTCCCACTGGTTTATATTTAGATCAGGAAGGCACAGCATGGTGTCTCTAGCCTGAGCTTCAATCTAGAAAAAAAGATAGACCGTTCTTAGAACCAGGAATATCTAAAGTGTTTTGTTGACAAGCTCTGAAACTGATGACAGACAGAGAAAGAGAGAGAGAGAGAGAGAGAGAGAGAGAGAGAGAGAGAGAGAGAGAGAGAGAGAGAGAGAGAGAGAGAGAGAGAGAGAGAGAGAGGAGGAGAGGAGAGTGGGTGCTTTCAAGTTCAGTTTAAAGGTGAACCTAGTAATATTCACTGGAGGATTTGAAGATTCAATGAGTGGATTCAATGTAATACTTGAAATATAAAAAGGTTAAGTTGTATATTGATGATAAAGGTATACGTCAACACTACAAATGAAGAAATGTCCCATTGAAATAAAGATGAGCGACTAAATAAGAGCATGTGATGTTTGAAGGCCCAGTATTTTACCCACAGAGCAGAGCGCTCATTCTCCTTTGCTCTCCTGCCTCTTAATCTTTCCTTCTCTGTTGTTTCACTTACTCAATGTAAACTTGTCAACTTCCTGGATGAGAGGACGTGAGGTCACTAGGCTAAACACGCTGCCCCTGAAGATAAGTTACCGACTGATTTGGAGCGTTGTCTATTTCATAAAACACAAAGTGCATCCATATAAATCTGGTTAAATACAACAGTGGCTGTGCCCAGTCAACTGAAAAATCACCTTATTTTGATACGATCATGCAGAGCTACAACTGCAGTAACTTGCATTTATTCACATCTGCTATATATACCACCAACACCAACTCACCAACTCCAATACAACTCAAATTCTTATCAGAATTCACTTGAGGACATCTGGCTAAGAAAATATGTCTAATTCCTGACAGTCTTGTTGTCACTGAAAATAGTTCAATAAAGTTTACAGTGCAGGAGGTTTTTTTTCCCTGAATGTTTAACTGTGCTGCCTAATGTATGAAAATAGCTGTAATTAGTGTCTAGACAGAATAAAAATAGATGTATCTTATATTTGTCTTTATGTCCCATTTAGCACTTCATTGTGTTTGTATTTTAAACTATATATTACATCTGATCACAACACATGCTCCTCTCCTAGACCACATCCAACTAGTGATAAAGACAGTCATAAACTTGATGCATGATGTCCTTATCATTTTCAGATGGTCTGTAATATGGTGCAAGTTATGTCACTTCTTTTTCCCATCCCACGTCATCAGCGCTCTGCAGCCACTCGTGAAAAGCTCGAGCTGTAACCAGCATCACAGGAGCCACATAAAAAGAGCCCCTCTAAACAACAGGTTGTCAGTTGTAACTCTGCAGCGTGTAGACACATCCCCTTTGTGCGCAGGAAAGCCGTGACACTGTCCGCTCACTCGGTTACACCCAGTGCCGCGGGGAGGCTCATCAACTGTGCCATTACAGAGCGCGGGGGCTATGGGACCCTTCGTGTTGATCACTGGTGTGCTTCCGTTGTCACAGAGATAGTAAAATCAACCATGAATGAACTGTCTTTCATTGGGGGGGGTGCAGCAGGAGCCTTCAGGGCATGGTGTGTGATGTAACACTGTCACAAATGTGTCATTCCCAGGGGCTTAAATGGTGGAGATACAGAGGGGGCTTTGAAGTGTCAACAATGAACACTGGGCTTTGTGCTCCATCAAGTCCCCCAAAACTCCCATCATGCCCCCAACTCCCCCGCCTGCCCTCCGGAGACCTGTGTTCCATCACACAGGCCCAGAGATGGACATTACATAACATGCTTACAGCAAGTCAGACCGATTTAAATGAAGAAAGATGACCAAGCTTGCTTGACCTTTTGAAGTTGGGACTGTGCAATTATCAAGTTTTTGGCTCCTTGTAGAAAATATTTGGAGTGGGCGTTCGGCCAAAGAGGTAGCACTGACATATGCACACACACACACACACACACACACACACACAGAGGAGCAAACATACCGACAGCTTCTGCACATTTCCCATGAAATATTTTCAGCAAGTGGTGGTAATTAGAAGGAGAGACAGAGCGAGAGTGAGTGAGGGCTCCCAGCGGGCTTCCAGACAGTGGGGGGGCAATATGAAAGGCGTGTCCCCACGTCGAACCACCTCTCTGGTATTGTTTACCAGCGGACTGACGACACAGGGGGGTGTTTAATGAACACTGCTCCCCTGCCAGCCGTCTGAAAGTAGGTCTGTTCATCCATAGTTTCCCGATGACCCTGTGCATTGCCAGCAGACTTGCTGGCAGAGAGGTCAGAGACAGAGTGGAGGGAGCAGTCACTACTGATTGAGTTTGTTTCTTTAGATCGATTAGGAATAAAGTGTGCCAACAAGATGAGCAAGGAATTCTTAGAGTACCGACATGACATGTCAATACAGAGAAAGTTATGCATCAGGAGGAAAGGCCTATTGCTGAAAAAAAAAAAAGAATGAATAAGGTTCAGTCACAAAAATGCATGTGTCTGCACGTCTATGAGGGTGAGAGCAAAATATGCAAATAAGTTTTAGTTTCATTCGACACTGGATTTTCTTTTCTGTTCCTACCAAGCAGTGAAGGTGAGTAAGAGACGAGGTGAAGGTAAGTAAATACGCAGCAAACCTTTTTTTTTGGCATCTGACTCGACATCCAGTCTGGCTCTTATCTTGGAAAGGCAACAGACTTGATGGTTTAGCAGATGAGCCTAGGATCTTATCTAGACTGGCATCCAGCATCTCATAGACTCACAGCCTGCCCCCCCCCCCCTTCCCTTCCTCTCTTGCCCCATGTTGTGAACGCTGGACAGGGCTATCAATCACACATTGCATCGCAGAACCCCTGCACGTGATCGACCACAGACAAACGCTCACTGCTTTCACTTACACATCAAGATTCTCATCCAGCCAGACACAAGCTCTGATTGAACGGAGCATGAGAATGAAAAAAGAAGGGGGAAGACTTACCAGCTTTCTCTTTCTCTGGGATGGCAGGGGAGCTCTGGGAAAGAGAAGAAAAAAGTTATGGTTGAGATCGCTTTGTTATGATGCGTCCCTGTGATATCTGCAGCCATGCAGCGATATAAACTCAAGTGCTTGTGAAGTCTTGCCCTCTTTAACATTCCAAAATACAATTTAAGAATGTGTCTGTGGACGAAATGTAATAAAGAAACATTAAATAACAGCATTTATTCAGAGTCATTATATTGTGATAGCTACATCATCAAATCAGTTGTATCCTCTCTCAGTGGCTGCTCACGTGACTTCTGATTTATGAGAGAGAATCTGAACAAGAACAAAGAATGAAGCAGCATCTTCTCTGTGTGTGTTGGCACATGTGTGTGTGGGGCTACAATAATCTTTACATACCATTGCACTAAAAGATGTGTTTGAGCACAACTATTATATCATCTTAACCTGTTCAGCCTCTTAAAGGTGATGGTTTTACTCAAACAAAAATAAAGGGTAGGCCTACAACTGCTATAAGGAGTGCATCATAAAGACAATCATAGAAATACTATATACTGTATAAAGAAAGATAAAGATATACAGAAATTAGCTCCAAATAACATCTCCAAAGGCCCTGGACAGGGCACACACACACACACCAGGAATGTAACTGCTGAAACACCATAAGCATAGTTTTCTGATGTGCACACGTCTAAATAAATGGTCACAACAGATAACAGTCCCACCAGAGACTTCTGGACAAATATCACATTACTCTCCTCTGATTCAATGTTGATTCAGCCCTCATGTACGTTAGTCTGGAGAGACGTTACCGATAAAATTAAAACACTTTTTGTAGTCATAGTAGATTCTCATCATTCTGACCATGTAATATTTCCTTCTTTGGCATTAGAGTGGGTTTTAGAAAATACTACTGCATCAACACAGGCTTTCTGGTATAAATAGAGCAGTGGTGTAAGTGTGTGTGTGTGTGTGTGTGTGTGTGTGGGCAGCGGTCAGTTGGAATGTAGAGGTCTTTCTTGCCTCTGACATTTGACCCCAGGTTCCTCAGCTGACCTCCACACCCTGACCTGATTTAATCCACACTCCCCTGGAACAGATCAGACACAGCGAGGAGGACATGGCACTTTCACAATAGGCTACAATATATCCACTTTGTTCGCATTTCTGTGTGCACTTTTGCTTTCTTTGTCAAGTGATCACGTCTGGATGGTATAACTAGTTAGTTTAGTTTAGCACAAAGACTGGACACAAAGGGAAAACAGTTAGTCAGACCTTGTCCAAAGCCAACTTAAACATGATAGGTTGGGTCTTTAGCTGAACAACTTCCCAGAGAGCTTAAGTTTTTTGCATACCCTGGCTCTACTCTATCAGAACTAGTTTGCACAACATCTTGTCCGAAATCAAGGGTGTTAATGGTTTTTCTAAGAGTTCACACTGGAAAGTGTTGTGAAAAGCTGGGAATCATGGGATGGGGGAGATGTGATATTGTTTAAATGTGGGGATAACACCTCACAGTTTTAAGATATCGATTGTGTTGAAAAGCACAACATCTGTGCTACACGTTTGAAAACAACAGAAAGACAATGAAGAAAAATGCAACCAAAACCACTCTGACCTCAACGCAGATTCCCACCGCGCAGGGTGAGAAGTGGGTGCCAATGTTCGATTGTCAATTTCAGAAAGTTATAGGGATCCTCCGTTATGCGATGTAAGACAGATGTAAGTGAAGGAATTCTGCAGCACTTTGTCCTGAGCTCTTCTGCCCAGATCTACACACCCCATTGTGCAGTACAACAAAGAAGATGGAGAATCTTAATTTAACTAAACATTTCACTTTTCCCTGAAAGCCTGCACGTCATGTCCTTTCACTCTTCCTCTTGAATTTCTTTCCTGACAATATCTCTTCAATCACTCTTAGCTTTCGCTGTATCCTCTCATAGCTCAGTTTGTGAAACATGTTCGGCGTATTACCTCACAGATCTCTGTCAACAGATAAGCTGCATATTTCTGTTGAAGGTTTCCTTATTCCTCTCTTCTTTGACATGATGACTAATAGCAGTTTTACCAAACCGCGAAGTCTTCTCCGCAAGTCTTGTATAAGACATGAATTTGACACTGAGGTAATATTTCTCACAGGTGTTATAAATATGCTGCTGTGAAATTTCTTCATTTCCTAAAATTAATCCACTGTGACTCGACACTAAACTCTACAAATCTGATTAAGTCCTGCAGCTCTTGGGAAATTCTCCTTTTTTTTATTCATTTGGAAGATGAGCAGGAGAGAATTTAAGATAAGAGCATGACTTTCATTCTTATTCATTCTAACTCTGTCAACTGTAGAGCATGCTCACTTGAGAAAGAAATAGAATGAATCAGTATAAGCAAAAATGTGACTTTAGGTCCGCCAGGGGAACTCTTAAATTTTATGATGACCCACCACAGGTGCGAGACAGTCTGGTCTGGAGAGAGAATACAATGCCTGCCCTCATAGGTGAGTTTGTTTTTGCAAACGCACTGGCTGATTAACGCTGGATAAAGTGTTGTCGGGGTCTCAATCTGTCTTACTCAGATTTTTTTGGAAGCCCGTGGGTGAGTTGTCTACACATACATACTTTATCTAAAATCCACGCAAGTTCATCACTAGAGGCACGTCTGCCAAAATCTCTGCATATGTGTGTGAGCAGGCCATATTTAAGTGTGCTAACACATATTCATGCTTATACTTGTGGTTGTGCATGATGTGTGGGGAGAACCACCATTTAATCATTTCATAGGTCACATTTCAAATACATAGTGTGTAGAAGTCCCTCTGTGGACTAATAGCTTTACTATTTATTGGCGATTAATGACAAAAAAAAGACACTGGGGAGAAGCCACAGGCGAAGACTCCCACTCACTCCACTGTCACTAAATCACCAGCACAAACAGAACAACAACAGTGAGGTGAAATCAGAGATGGATTTATATTCAGTGCTGTTTCAGCTGTTGCACTCAAGTAATATTAGCTCTGCTTTTTCAGTCACAGCAGTGTGTGAGCTGCGCTGCCCCAGTGTACAAAACACTGGGGATGCTGTAAGATTCAGCCAAGACAATAGCAACAGCCTGTTTTGTTTTTGTTATAAGCATTCAAATTGAAATACCACTTTACTTGTTTCCAGTTTATCTTATTCAATCAAAATCAACACATTTTATAGTTTAACTGATGAGGCTAGCAATAGTAATAAACCACTAAAAATAGCAATTAACTGATACCATGAAAAGGTCTTGACCATGCTCCTTCCTTATGATACAGGCAGTCAGGCACTGTCGTTTTTCTTTTGAGTCAACAGTACATACAATGCCATGTTGCCATAAATACTCAATAGCTCATTACTTTACATGTGAAAGTACTCCCTGAACTATTTTGATTCCTCTGAAACAATAACTACAGTGTTTTAGGAAATTACTCAGCCTTTTTTAACGAGACTAGTTCAATACCTAGCACATGGCTGGACTACATATTTGCAAGCTGCTTAATGTCAGCTGGTCTCAGCTCTTTATCTGTTTACTTCTCTCCCACCCTCTATGCGCACATATACAGTGCTTTAATTCAGCCAAATTCCCAATAAAGCTGAGATCATTTACGTAATGACCTGTTTCTGTTGTCAGACAACGAAACAAGTGACTGAAATGTGACATGTCATTTCCAACCTGCTACTCTGTACTGCTAAAATCCAAAGATGTAAGTAGGCTATATTTACTTGATCACTTAAATTAGGAGCTCTCTTACATCTGCTGCCATTATACCCTGCCCATTTGACAACTGTCTTCTACAGAAAGTAGTTAATAATCCACATAAGGTCATAAGGTTTTCCCAAAAAGTTGCTAGATTAAAAATAAATATCCAGAGAACATAAAGTTGCTAAACGGGTTTGAAAAGTCAGTATATCTAGCAACAAAGCAACTAAGTTGTCAACACAGCTCGTTTTATTAAAACCCTTTGAAAGAGCAATGACAATGGGGGAAAACATGGTGGATGCTACTGTATAACCTGATCACTCAGCCACGTTGTATTCAGCTGACCAGTGCTTCTTCAGTCAGTTAGTTATCAGTCAGTCAGTGACAAGCACATTCATGGGACTGACCCAAGTGTTGTGGTCCTTCAAAATATGTAACTATCCAACTGGGACTCATTTGTAGAGATTTACGTCTTAAGTTGGAACCAATGGGTTTTGGGCTAAGAGTCAAAGACAAAATAGAAAAGTTGAAAAATACCTAAGCTTTTCACATAATTTGTTGACATAAAGCAAAACATGGAGGAACACCAGCCTTGTCCTTCAATCTTCCCATGATACATTAAAAAATAGCATCACACAGTACCGGTATGTTGGTACCAAAGATTTTTCAAAACTGAAAATCTTAAAACAGTTTCCTTTATTTACTTGCAGAGAGAACAACCTTGAATAATGGAATCAATATGGGAGGTCTGCTTAGCACTAACAAGACATTTCAGTTCACCAGTGTGCGCCCTTCCTATTGTGTAAACACCACACCACGGGTTCCTGCAATGACCCATGAAGTCACTTACACACAGTGTAAATCTCACCTTCACACAATGTGTTTTCCCTCATAATAGCAATTACAGTTGAATAAATGTGAGTATGAGGCCACGGAGCCTAACAAGAATGTGAATGAATGGGTACCAGTAAGTACCAGTGTTTTCATAGCACCTCGGTCACATATTTTCCCCCATGTTTGCCTGTGTTCCCCCTGGCCTGCCACAGTGCAGGTTGTCCCAGTGTGAGGTTGTACGGGCCGTGTCAGGTGTCCACTGGAGAGCTGTAGTCTGCAGAGCACACAAGCGTCAGCTGCCTCATTTACTGCCACTAATTTACTGGAAGTGGGTTGTGTGGGGGCACAGGGGGTATGGTATGTGTTTGCTTTACACATGTGTGTATGTGTATAGTGGCCCTACAAGCATGTGTGCCTGCATGATTGACCACCGTAGGGTCATTACTACCATTTCTATAGCCAGACTAACCCTAACCCTATAGTGAAGTAAGTTTCCCACAAACTATTTCAGTGTCAGTGAGGATTTCGTAAGTGTTGACATTAATAAACAGGGCTGGGTTTTCTGTATCTGTTTCTCCCAATACACTACTAGTTTTGGTACTTGGTACATCATTTGAGAAATATCAACTTTTGAAAAATAAATTATTATTATTATTATTATCAATCACAAGTCAGAATTCTCTACCTCTTCATTTATTTTGTGTAAGTTGTTGAATCCATGTCTGTCTGACAGTATCAAGTATGCAGTATTGTGTCCTGTGTTGTTCCAGCTCTTACGTAATTGGAGCAACATGTTGTTTAAATGTTCAAACCCGAGACTCCATGTTGTTTACAGCTTTAACTCAGATACAAATATTCTCCATGTGTTGAGGATCATTTATCTTCAGTTATCTTTGGAAATTTAAACTGTCCTGACTGTTTCAAAAAAGTTTTGTTGCACAGCGTAAGTTTGTTGAAACACAAGCAATCTGCTTTTCGCTCATCATTAGTGACAAGAAAATAGGGTAATGTTTTTCAGTTGTGGATCCTGCTTCTGTGTGGCCGTATACATGTGAGTGTGGTAGAGATGCTAAGCAAGGCATTGGCATGTAGCGCTTGCACAACTAACCTGAACTGTCCGCTTCTCAACCCCAGCCCCCTCCTGCACTGCAGCTGCAGTGTGTGTGTGTGTGTGTGTGTGTGTGTGTGTGTGTGTGTGTGTGTGTGTGTGTGTGTGTGTGTGTGTGTGTGTGTGTGTGTGTGTGTGTGTGTGTGTGTGTGTGTGTGTGTGTGCGTGTGTGTGAGTGAGAGTGTGTGACCACCCAGGGTCTGTGCTGGCCAAGGATTAGGGGGCTCAAGCTAACCCAAACCTTTTTCTCCACCACTTAACACAAATGGCTAAATTGGTGCAGATGGCTTATGGTCATGTTAGCTGGCGGCTCCAGCACTAGATGTATAAGGTAGCTGTGTGTGATAGAGGGACGATAGTCTGTTTGTGTGTGTGTGTGTGTGTGTGTGTGTGTGTGTGTGTGTGTGTGTGTGTGTGTGTGTGTGTGTGTGTAAGTGCACGTGCAATTCTGTCCAGCGCCTTTGGAGATGTTATCTGAAACTCATTTCTGTATTTGACTGGCATGGACGTGCTCTTTCTGCCCTGCACTTGTAAAGGAATTTTTTTTCTCCATGCTCTGTCGACCCCCGGGTGCACATATGCAGGGAAACGTGGGAAACAATTTCATTTTAGCCCTCTCCTTGAGTCCAACCCCCACTACCACTCATATTTCCCCCCCTCACTGCCGTTCCAGATTTGAATAGTTTCCATATGTCACACTTGGAGTGTGTCAACAGGAAGTGATGCGATGACTTGGTGTAATGATGCGTTGGAACATTTCCTCTGGAGGGGGTATATTAGTGTCCAGATGTTGGATTTAACAGCTATTTGAAAAGAAAATAGATCCAGACAAAATTTGGTGACACTAAAAAAAATCCCCCAAAAAACGGCTTAGTAACATGCACTGACAGACTAAAAGTTAGGCTATGGGTACAGTTTCAGTCCTTAGTTGTGTGAGGAGGTTAATGATTTCCCCATACACACTGCACACACACATACACACGCACACAGGCAGACCACTAGCTGAGGCCTCAATCGCACATTCAGCCTTGAGTTTCTGTATGGGGTGGTTGACTGAGAGAGTGAGAAAAGTGGATTCGCACACACACGTACAGACACACACATTTGCCTTTGTTTACAAGAGTACGCCAAAGCAACAGGCTTCTGGTTTCAGGCAGTGTCTGGTGGGATTTAGTGCTGGGCCCCTGGAGCATAAACTGTGAACTGTTGACTGGCCCTTGGAATCCATCACCGGACGAGACAGTAACTCTTAGTAACTTGTCTGACCATAAGACTCTTCCTCCCAACAGGAAGACTAAACCATCCCCAAATTCCACTTCTTAGCTCATTGTTACAGGTGGAGAATCCTGATGCTTCCACTGATACTTACTTGTACGTACATGAAAACAGCTTATCTTTAGTCTCTGCCAAAGAAGTTGGTTTCCTCTAATGCACCCAACAACATTTGCTCAGGACTTTGTGTTTTGATTTGTAAACCAAGGCAATGATTTTAATGAATGAATCTGCAATTACAGTGAGAAAACAACTGAATTCAATTGAATCCCCCTCATGCATCTTATAGGTTGGTATGGTCGGTGCAAGTTTCATTATATTATAATAAAAATAAACCAAACGTGGTTCCACTTCATGGGAATAAAAGGGTAAACACCATTTATCCCACTTTCATGGGATGGTTTCATATGTATACTACTTTGCTGAAACATGTGTGGATGAAATGATAAATGGATTTTTTTATGGAGAGTAAAACAGCCACTGAAAAAAAAACAACAACACAAAAAGGTATACAGTAAATTATCCCAGGTTGACAATATATTGATGTGGCTCTTTTTCCACATCTTTTGCTAAATACACTGACTATTATTCTGATGAAAATAGACAAGCCTTGTTTTTAAAATGTCAAAAAGTGGCTGTAAGTAACATGTGTAGAAACAAATGCCAAACAACTGTTGCACACATACTAGACTGGTTAATAGACAAAATGTGTCACCTGTTCCCGCTCACCATGTTGAATTTGTGGCTTATGAACCAATGTTAATAAGGATAAGCCCTATGATCCCGACTGCATCAACAATGCTTGCCTGTGGATTAGTCACTGACATTTTTGGGAGAAAGCAGAGAGTGGGTTAACAACACAGAGGGATTAGACTGTCCTCTGTAGAAGACTGTGGTGGCCCCATAGTGGTCCCTGTGGCAGACACACAGATTATTGACTTACCAGAAGGACCAGTGGGCGAGACCTTGCTAGGTCATAGTTTTGCAACATTTGCTGAGGAATGCAAAGTCTTGACTATCTTCTTTAGAGGGTATGGCATTTGACTGAATCTGGCCAAAGCGTTGAACTCTATGTAACTTTACAGTAAACACACATGATGCACAGGTCCGATAAATAAAGAGAGAAAAGCAAACATCTTAACGAGCAGACCGCATTCCTCGACATTAAAACGAATGATTAATTGGGCAAGACACCTAGGTGTATCTTGGCTGAGGTAATGTAACTTCAAGGCAAACACGGATGGAAACACACAATCACAAACAAAAATGTGAACACATGCTCGAGCTGAATGCCCCAATTAAAACCCTGCGCCACAAGCCTGAATGAGTGTTGCCTAAATTGCACCTGGTTTCACAGAGCATTCCTGTGTACATGTTTCAGCATCTGTGAATGTGTGTGTGTGCGTTTCTGAAAGTGCATCCAGTATGTTTGCTCGTTGTGTGATTTATGGCTCTTCATTATCAGCGGGCTGCAGGGGTGTTTCCAGATGCCTGTATTTTCCAGTTACCCTGAAGATTTACTGTTAACATCATCCAGCAACTATTCCTTGTTCTTTTTTTACTCTATTTTTTACATAATAGCTTTGAGTTTAACTCCATTGACTCAGTGTGTGCCCATAATACTATCAAGGAATACTTGTTAGCAACAAACACAGTGGAGTGATGCTTTTAAACTGGATGTGTAATTTACAGTATGTGAGCAAAAAAACTGTACCGTAAACCATATGGAGTCGGTAAATCTCACTGGTGATTATGTTGATGTGATTTTGGCGACATGACACACAATGTTGTCATAAAGACAAACACAGAGATGATTGCTGATGGGCACAGGGTGTAGACATGGAGATTTATGTGACACCGCAGAGATGCTAAAACAGAAAACTCATTCTGTGGAACAATTAAGCATATCATAGTCTAAATCCATTTTGACTAAGTGTTTAGTATGCACAATGAGTCACACTGATACATGTGGATAATTTCAACTGCAGTGTTATTTGACTGTGTGCTTTGTTTTGCTTTGGACTTGCTGGATTTAGTTTTTTTTTTTTTTTGCTGATTCTCTGCCAACAGCAAAATAAAGACAATATATTAATTCAGTATATCCTTCTCTCTCCTGTTCTTGGAGTGCTTTATGCAAAGGCTATAGCCTTGAATCGACAGGAAAAACAAGATTTCCTTGTGGGGGTGGAGGAGGACTTCATTTTCCACATCCTGCTCCAAACACAAGCCTTTTCTTTTTTTTCTCACCCCCTTTTTTTAAAATCACAGCAGGTCTGTGTTTGTCTCCGTGTTACAGCTGTGCTCAGCAGAGGAGTGACCTTGGGGACAATGACACCACACAAAGTGGCTAGCATGGCCATGACCAGAGCCACTGCTGGCACTCCTTGTTAGACTGAACGGCGGGTGGGTTCATAGCTCACTGACTCATTACGGCTTACTACAGTCTTATGTGAGTGGAATGTAGGCAAACATAATGACGGCCGTTACATATGGTGTTGACTATTGACCAAGGAATGGGAATGAAAGAGAGTGAGCGCAAATGTAGAGATAACTAGGAGGCAGTGAAAGTAGCAAAATATTGACTCTTTTATCCGAGTGGGTCATTGAGAAGGTGTGGTTTGGACAGAGGATGTTGGGGGACTGAGAGGCTGCCAAACCGGAACGCAGAGGAAGGACAGAGCAGAGATCTGCTAGTGACCTTAGCACGCAAGCCACAGCACTTCTATTGTCCACCAAAAGCACAGACAGATAAAGAGCTGTGTCTACATGCATAACCGAGTGACAGGGAATAAAGCCTTTCCGACTTTCTAAAATAAAAATACCTCTAAATCAATCATCTCACAGAAAAAAAAATCCCTGAAAAACCAGACATGGAAACTTCAGGGATTCACTTCTGAATTCGGTGTCAAACAACAGTACAACCAGCAAAAGGAGATGACAGATGTTGTGTTTGTAGCTCTGTTGCCGTGGAGACACAATACAGATCCAAACAAAGGGTTAAAGGTTGCCCTGTTATGGAATGTTTACCAAAGACGGAGAGGACCAGGGGCTGGTATAGGGCAGCGCCCTCCCTGTCACAATTTGCATGACATGTAAAAAACGCCGCCGTGCTAAATTTAACAGAAAGCGTCGGTCTGAGCCTCATTCACAAGCTGGGGTCTTGAGGGGATTCGGAGTGTACGTCTTGCTGGTGGGAATGCTAAGAGCCGAGGGTGACTGATATGTTGTTTCCGACTGTAACATTCAGAGGAAGGTGGTCAGGGGTCAGCAGCCTCCACCCAGCTGTGTGGCTTGGCACATCCTCCACAGCCACAGAGGTCTAAAAATGGAGCCACACAATAAATGGCTATCATACCATGCACAACTAAAGTTTGTCACTGTTGATTACACTTTTGAAGTCTAATTTTAGACAGCTAATACTGCAGTGACAAATAATAACACCTTAACAATTCTTTAAATAATTAGTAATGAAAGCATTAATAGTGTAAACATTTCCTGTTTTCTAGATCTGACAAAACAAGACATTTGAAGATGTCACCTTGAGCTGCTCTCAATTTTTATAGACCACATGGAAATAATTAACAGCTTAACTGATAATGATCATAATTCTGTGTTGCAGCTCTAAATATAATGTGTCGACAAACCAGTAGGTACACATCAGTCAATAAACCAAATAAAACCCACCTGTTGCACACACAACAATGTAAGCCAAACAACATTGTGAGACACCTGCTACACTAAACAAGTAATAGAGACCTGCCAACAAAAACACTGTGGGCAAAGAATAGCAGTTCCACCATAAGAAAAAAAAAAACACCTGCTGTGGCACAACATCCGCTAAAAACGAGCCCCACATTCGATGCAAGAATAACAGCCACCTGCTGGAGGCTAACAATAGCCACCGGCTCAGCTAGCAAAGGAGCATGTAAGTCTATTCAGTTGAACCCAATGTCTTATCCACAGCGGTGAGTGAATGATAGCGTACATGCCAGCCAAGTGACTGTCCTCTCATCGCCAATCTACACAGCCACATACCCACATTTATGATGGTTACATAAAAGACAGCATGAGTATGTGCTTGGAACAGTCACACCAAAGTGTGACACTGAATGCCAGAAGGTGTCAGGTGGACAGTAATAACACTTGCCTCTTGCATAACCCCATCATAAGATGGAAGGAATGCAAATGCGCAATGATAAACACTTCACAGTTCACACAGGCTCTACAAACACAACTGATATCAAAATATGTACACACACGTACACACAAGCCAGTCGTTTGCACATGAGACAGACATTTCTTTCCACCAGACTTTCTACGCTGATATGCTTCAGTTTTAAGGCCCGTTTAAGGCCTGTTTCGCACAAAACACACAGTAATTATAGCTTTCAGCCATAAGGTATTCAGATCTTTTTGTACACTTTACTACGATACAGCTTTAATTCTTAATGGATATAAACCGAAACTCAGTAATCAGAAATGACTAAGTGAAACCTCAGAAATTTGCTAATTCTCTGAACTCTCATTTTACAAAAGTATTCAGATTTTTGATTCATTACTTTGTAACAGCTCTTTTTACAGCTTTTACAAAGTAATATGTTTGTTTTATCAGAAGAGAAAATCTTTTCCCTTCTGGACTCAAGTCTAGTCACTCTACCACACAGGCCTGTTTGAAAGAGCACTGCTTAGATGGAGGTCCTTCTAGCAGCCTCTCCCATCTCTGCAGAGGAGCTCTGCTAAAGCTACCACTGGGCTCTCCAAGGAAGACCCCAATCTCTCTACACATGGCGACCGTACGCATCATTTACTTCCTCAGATTTCCTCAGAATTGAACCTCTCACTGACCTTCCACAGGGACGTATTTATCTTGGCACTATACATATACAGTATCAAGGTTGTGTTGTAAGAGGTCCACATATGACTCCGTTTATGTTCACTGCACTGGACTGGTTAATGTAAAGGAGTATGAACAGCGGAAATTGCTGTTGTTAATGTATCTTTGAAATAGTTGCTCTCACTATCACTTGCCAAAAAGATATACAGCATGTTGTGCACTATCCTGTGGAAATACCTTCCTGTTAGGATTGATGTCAAGACATGTTCAAGGCAACACATCCAAATGCTTTGTGGGAACAGTCAGATTTTTCTCTATAATATTGTAAGGTCCCGACCTTAACCTGAAAAGTGCCTTGAGATAAGGTTTGTTGTAACAGATGTGTTAATGAAAAAGCTACTTTTTTAATATGATTTTTGTACATACACAGTGCAAAATTTAGTTTTCAGTGTATGAATTCATCTTTTTGGATGTGTGTATTCACTGTATGCAGAAAGTGCAAATCCCTTCAATAAATTCCTGTAATGTTCTGCTTTTGTCAACAATGTGTCAGAAAGGTGTCTAACTTAACTGTCTAAAGGTGTCTGACTAAACACATTTTGTGCAGTTTAACCCATGTACAGTATATAGAAGAGAGGAGAAGGGTTATCTAACATTATAAAGTAAAAATACACTCACAACTCAGGAAGCGAAATTCATTCTGTGCTTGAATAATCTATTATATTTTGCATGTTATACTCAACTTATTGTTGTGCAACACACAACTGTGATGCCTGGTTGAATTATAGCTTCACATCTGCCTTGTGTTTACATCATTTAAAGGATTTGCATTGTCTGGCTAAAAAGATTAAGTGGGCGTCACAAAACTTTGAGTCTGAAAGGACTCAGCAGACCTCTACAACTATTAACCACTGAGAATCCCCTTCATGAAGTCATCATCTGTTTGGCCTCAATCAATCACCCCTCAGGGGCCCCCACTGTAAAAAAAAAAAAAAAAAAAAAGCCTCCTATTAGGTGCAGTGAAAGCAATGTTTACCCAAGCTTAGTGAGTTACCTTGGGTAACTGCAGGAACGGAGATTGTGGAAACAGTCGGTCACAGACATAATACATAACACATCATAGAGTGTGTTGATCTGTTCCAGTTAAATCAACCAAGAAATGTTCCTTTTTAGTGTGAGGGCAAAAGACTTGTGACGTGAAACAAGACAAAGCAATGTCAAGAAGGGACTGAGAGAGATAAATCAGGAATGCAAGACGTCCTTTTTGTCAAACAATCATGACGTTTCTTCTGGATGCAGTGTTTTTGTTCTGGCTAGAAAAGAGGACTGTTTTGCAACAGAAGCATCCTGTCTGAAACTAAGCGTTGTACTATTATGCATCACTTCATCGAGATAAAGTGTCTCAACATCAGGTATTTCTTTGCAATTCAAATCAAACAACTGAATTGTAAAAGCTTGCTCAGACTGCTGGCTACCAGCTTTGCCCTCATTCTGAAAGCAATGGAAAAGCAAGACTGACAAAGTCATTAAGTGAGCAAGCGAGGGGTTTAAAGACGCACGTCTCACTTGAAGTGTGTTCCCCCTCCCTCCCCCTTGCCCTGGCTTTTCACCTCCCAGACCCCCCTTCTGACCCCTTTGTTGGGGCGAAGGGGTCTAGATGTTTGGAACCAGCTAATTATAAAGGTTTAACGTCTGCTTGGCTAAGCCATGAGTGCTGGGGGACATTCCTACAATTGGGAAATTCACTACGTGCATGTCTGTGAGTGCCCTCTGTGTTTGCTGTTTTTACATAAACTTTTGTTCAAACAAAAAAGTATTACACAGACCACTTAAAAATCTGCTGAACAGTAGCTACATGCACATCTAAAAACCAAGAAAACTATTGTTCCATCATGGACACACAAGAAAAAACACTTTGAACAGCCACAACTATGTACAATTGATGCTTCAAGATCTTAAAATCATCCAAATTTATTTGGAGGTCTAGTTTTAATAATTATAATTCAATTTATTTCTAGGATATGTAGCATACTTTGAAAAAGCTGTGAATACTGTATAAATAACCTCTCTTCTTTGAAGTTGGAGACACAACTAACAATTTCAGTTTTCAGAAGGTTAATGTAAAGAAAACGGCAAAGCAGAAGTAAAGACTTATGGCAAGAAATGGTACAGTGTTGGATTGTGTGTGTGTTCAGTCTAACAATGCCTCACGTATTTTGGTGAGATTAAAACACATTAGATGCAGAATTCCCACGTTAATGGCGCACCTTATGTCTTACTAATTATGGTACTTACTGTATGTGTTCTGATATGATAAGCGCTTCCTGACTTACCCCACTCTTCGGTTTTGCTCCAAGTGCAAGTGCAGGTCCTGAGGAGGAGGAGGCAGCTGGAACATAAGGATGTGGAGGGGTTTGTGATGCTGCCGATGCAGATCCTAAATCCAACTCCTGCACATGTAAAAGACAAAGATGTCAATGTGAAATGTATTTACATTTTGTACTAAAAGTTAAATTGAGCTTGAACTTTTTAGTATCTCTATGATCAGGAATATGGTTTTGCACATGCATGACACCCAACACAGTTCATCAGTTATGTGCAAGGAGACAGATGAATAATGCTCCCTAGTGGCCACTGGGGAACATGCAGTGATTAGTGCAGGTTAATTTCTGGCTTGCAGTAGAAACTACTCAGATGTACCAGGTGATGTCTCCGGTGGAGGGTGGGATCGCTGCCCATGGAGGAAGTCGCGCTGAGGGCATTCTCAATTTCCTGGTCTAACTGGTCCAGCTTCATAAGCAGCAACACCATCGAGTCCAGTCGTGTGTGTTCGCGCTGAATAAAGAGACAAATAAGAGAAAGAAACTGTCATCACTTCACTGACCTCATACATATAAAAGATTATCTTATTATCAATAAATGAGGCTGAAAAAATAAATTATATGAATATACTAAAACCAACTCTATGTGATCCAAGCAAGAGACATTTGAGTACAAGCTCTTCTGATAACGACGGCAATGATGTGTGTCATGCGGTGCAGTCATCTAGCCATTAATAAACTAGATAAATCAGGAATAAAGGGTGCTTCTATTTGTAGTTATTAGCCTACTGATCAGGCTACATTTCAGGGATAGCTGCTGTGCAACAATTTTATTTATTTATTTACTTTTTTGCTCCGTCATTTAATCAGTAATAAATAAGAGAAGACTGGCCACAAAATGCATTATCTTGTTTTCTACTTTGGAGAAGGCACAAGAATGTTATCATCATAATCTCATCTCAACACGTCCTACAGTTCTTGGCGTTGCTGTCATCTAAGGTCAGTGTCAACTAACATCTAATCTACAAATTCATACTAACATGTCTCCAAAAGAATATGTGTAACTGACTCAGTTCTGCCAACTAAACTTTGGCTTTTGGCCTTTCAAAAGCCAAAGCATCGTTTTCCTCCAGTTTTCAATTTCACCCAGTAATTCCCCTGACACTTTCACCCTCTATTTATATAACATCTCTGATCTATTTGTTCACCATATGACTTGAAGCATTTAAATATTTCCCCTTTAGTCACACAGTATGGCTGTCCATCCATCCAAACACTGTGATAACAAGTCTCACACTGACCTCAGGTGGTGTATCTCCAGTAAAACAAGCAACATGAGAAACCTTCCAGCCCACCTTCACACCCCACATGCCACTCTGTCCTCTGTTATCCCTCAATGCTGTTTTCTTTATACAATATAAGCCCTAGTTACAAGTTGAAAAAACGTTTAAAATCCCTCTATGCAATTCTAAACTCAGTAAATGTTTTCATTTCCTTCTGCATGTCTTTTAACCTGGCTCCGGCCGGGTGTGGCTCTCAGTCTGAGCTTCTCCCTCTTGAGGACCCCCAAGAAATTACGTCACACTGCTCATTAGTCCCAAACAAACCTTGTTATAATATGGTCCAACAGACCCTGTTAAACAGTTTATGAGACTGAGCTCATGGGATGCAGCCACTGTGACTGTACATTTGTGTGAAGGTACGGAGGAATGTTAATACGTTAATGTGAGCCTTGTTTTCTCCTATGTGTGACACAGTGAAGAGAAATCCCATCGGGTTAGGATGAAGCAAATACTTCATACACATCATACATTTCCTGCGAACTGGCTAATGTGGTTTGATGCTGTTTGAGCCAAGTTTACAATGGGTGTGTACAGATGACAAATTTCATATGAGCAGAGTTGTGACTAATGCTAATGTGTGTGCTGTTGACAGCCTTATGGGTCCTAGATAAAATCTGCATCACGATAAACAGGCCACTGCCTCAGCCCTGTGACTGGCTTCCAGCTGCATCCCTAATAACATCTTATGACATGCACTTACATTTATTTTCCAGTTAGAGTCCAATTAGCCTGTCAAAAACAGTTCCTATTGGGTTTGCAGAGAGAGCACATAGACATCGAGGGCATATACGTATGTGTGTGTCATGGAAATGTGTCTCTCACACTGATGTCTTCACTGGCGTCCGTAGCTAGCAGCGGCACACATCGTTACGGTCTATCTCTTTGGCAAAGTTTCTACAATGAAACATTGTATCATGGTAAAACAATGACATCTTTACGAGGCTTCGCTGAATGAACAAAAGCATCTGGCTCGAGATGGCAACAACAACCACAAAACGGCAGAGTAAAAAAACAAGTGCAACGCAATGTCAGGCAGCTCAGAGAGGCAAAGTTTTTCAGGGGGCATTCTGGTGGTTTGGGTGTTCTCAGAAGGTTTCTTTTCTCTCTTTCCCATCTTTTGAGGTTTCTCTTACATTCCTCTCAACTTCCTGTTTTTTTAGATGGGAGACAGTTCCCACACTGTTTGAACTCTTAGACCCCTCCTTCCCCCCTCTTTGCTCTTTTTCAACCCCCCCCCCCCCCACACACACACACACACACTCAGTGGCCTGCATCCCATTTCTCAGACCTGTCCATTAAACTGAGGGTCTCCGACTCTGCTGTGCTAAACATAACATACAGGCAATTACTCATCAAAACACTGCACATGCAGTCATGCACATTGTCTAGCATGGATATATCATTCATAACAGTAGCCAAAAGTTAATAAATAAGGACAAAAGGAAAAAGAGAGAGCACAGAGACGGTGATGTTGCCAAGTTGTCTACTGTTAGATAAATGGCTGTTGAGCCAGTTTGGCCCTGAGGTCAGGATAAGGCCTTGTTGCTAAAACAAATAAACACAGAAACAAAGCCCAATATCAGGGTAATCTCAAGCCATTATGCAAACCAGATGGGTTCATTTTACAAACTGAATCTGCAACAATAATATAGTCCACTGGGAAGACCGTCATTTGTTGGTACAATATCTTGTCAGGGATAATTCCAGATTGCTGTTTCCATTGTCAAATAAGAAATAATTAGATCCATTTGGTAATTTTATTCATACTATTCAAGAGATTTTTCTCCCTCTCCTTTACATGAGATATAATATTTTATTTCCCTTGTGATAGACTAATATCAATTTTAACTGCCTAAAGACTTTTCTGTCCTCATATTTTCCCCATAAATTGGCTTCATACGGACTGTGGTGCAGGCAAAGAAAAGATACGCCATTAACATGTGCAAGATGGATTGCTTTGGCACCTTCTACTTTCATGGCTGAACTCCTCTTTTTCAGTTACCAGGAGCCAGGTTTTTGGGAAATTTAGGTTTAAAGTCGCTCTAAAAATGAAATTAGATCCAGTGGAAATTAAGTGCAGCACAGGTTTTCCATGTCCCTGCACTGGACTGTGCTCTCTCTCCTTTTTGGCAGCTGATGTGAATGACATCAGTAGTGACTAAAATGACCCCCACAGTGTCAATGCACACACGTAGTTCATGTTGAAATAATGTGATAATACATGACTAATTGTTATGATTACAGAACTTGTGCATTTTTCAGGAAAACTGAAACAACCAGTGTCAGTGTCAAATAACGTGAATGGTTGCGTTGCATTCATTACTCACACAACATAGCTGATTTTTAAGGGGTTGCGCAAGTCTACAGCAACATGACATCACACACATTATCTGTTGAGATATGCAGATCTGCTACACTGAAAATACATTAAAGTAAGTTCAAAGCATTTTCTATATGTGAACAAGACCACATACTGCTACAATTCATCACCATGCAGCATCTTGTCACATCATAAAAACCATTATCATCAAAACGTCCTTTGGCACGCTTTAGTCTAAACATGGTTGGTAATCTAAAAAACAAACCAAAAAAAAAATCTTGTTTATTTTATGTTATATACGATGAGGACATTTTGTCATTAATGATTAACATCTTTTGAGGTAGTTTTTAAACATTACAGTAGCACTTTATATGAGCTTTATAAATCATGAACACATAATGAATGGTTTAACACACTTTTATGTAGTTGTACGCAGAGGTAAGTGTTTATCAACATATTTTCAACTATATTATAACTTCTCCTGTGGTTAGACACTGATGTATAAACATAGAATGAATGACAATATAGCAAAGGATAGCTGTTATGCTTAATGAGATACTGTATAAACACCTAAAATCTCCTTTACAACTTTTCTCTAGCTTTTTTAAAATAACACAATGTAAATTAGAAGATGTTCAAGTTAAAATTTCCTCATACAAAGACACAACATTGAAATCAACTCAAGTGCAAGCACTCATATTAAACTCTGCAAGAGTTGCTGTTTATCAGAGAGTGACTGCCTTCAACTAGAACATATCACAAGAATTTAACTTTCCACAATATGGTACTTGTCTAAACAATGTGCCTGCTTAATGCATGCTGTGGTGTAAATAATGGATTTCTTGTTGTCATTCCAAAAAGGCTAACGCTGCAACTACTAATGGTGAATACATTCTGTCAGTTCTCTGGCCTCTGCTTTGTTCCGTTGAGCTCAAATTCACGGACCGCTTATTAAGTTTTTGACTAGCACTGCGTAAATTGTACAAACTACAGTATTTGCTGGAGGAAGCTGTTTCAGCCACCCTCCACCCCTGAGATTACATGAGTCTCCAACCCTGTCTACATTCATCGTCTTCATGCCCTTATAGGACCTTGTTTTGCAATGAGTGTTTGAGAAAGAGCAAAACATTTCACAGATCCCCCCACTCACAGATTTGTAAGCATGTGAGAGTGAAGTCATTGTTTTCCTAGACGCTTGCCAGAGTGTGGGACAAAAATTATTTGTGGGCTGTTTATGCCCAGTAAGTCTTAGTTCATTTTGAGACAGAACTTCATTTGAGGTGCTGATGTTACAGCAAGATGACCACAGTGAAAAAAATACAAAGCTAATCACAACAAATACCAGCTTTGCCACACTGCCATCTCCCTTTCAAATCTATATTAGATTCAGCCTTACCTTTCTCATGCGTACTTTGACCACGTTGTCCTCTTTCACATCTCCAGGTTCATTTGGTCCATCTAAAGCTGGACTGGCAAAGTGTGCATCGCTGTAAGTAACCGTATGTGCGGCTTCTTCTGTTTCCTCCATTCTAGACAGCGTGGATCCTGGCCTGTGGTATTCCATCTGACCATCTGCCACCTCAGAGGCAGGTGACTCACTGAAGTAACGACCAGAGGCTTGGTTGCCATGGATTCCCTCTGGTGAGAGCTCATGGCTGACCTCTGCGCAGGATGATGGCAGGTTTTGGGCGTGCTGCTCAGCAACTGCATGTTTATCGTCCGTTTGAGAGTGCTGAACATCTGGATTTTGGGTGACATTCAAGGCAGTGTTCTTTTGAGGATCCAGTACTGAGGTGTCATCTGGCTCAACGTAGCCAACTTCTAGGATAGTGTCCAGTTTTGAACAACTAGTCTCCGGCTGCTCAGCTGTGGTTTGATCCACACAAACAACCAACTCTTTTGACGCTGAACTTCCATCCATGTCTTCTGAGGTGCTCATTTTCACATACTGGTCTGCGCTCTGAGTCATGTTTGTCTGTGTGGGGTCTTTTTCTGAATATCCAGTATCCATTTGTTCACATGACACATTGCTGTTAACTGTCACAGCGCAACACTGACCTTTGAAACAAATATCAGATGATGCGACCGGCCCATACCCGGCTTCTGCTGTTTTCTCGCAGGTTCCTGCTTGTGCACTTTCCTCTTCGTGAGGCCCGATCATCCCTGTCATTTCAATATTAGGCTGTTCCAACAAAGTCTGGTAGGATATTTCACAACCGAGCGGCTGATCCATTACCCCGGTGCAGTCATGATGATCTCGCTCTCCTCCTCCAATGTCTCTCGAGTGATGTTCAGGTCCTGTGTTTTCATTTAGAGGTTCTAGGTCATTTATTCCATCCAGCTTGTCAGCAGAATCTGCGCTCTGGTTTTCTTTTGCTACTTGGTCCCTTCCTCCTTCTACCATTAAAGTCACAACTGGTTCCGCAGTTTTGACAGCTGGTGACATCACATCACCACCCTCCATCCTGTCAACTGGACTGTGAAGCACGCAAACAGGTAGGTTTACATTTGTACTGGCATGCTCAGAGGTGGAAATCTTATCTTCCTCAACATCTGGGAGGTCAGTTTGAGGTTCCAGTTCTGCAGCAGGGGACTGGTTTAGTGTGGCCTCAGAGATTTCAGGAGGTCTGCTGTAACCCTCTGTATGGCTCTCCTTTGTTTCCTGATGATTTGGAGGTTTGCCAGGCTGCTCACCAGCACATTCAGACAGTGGAAGCCCATTGTATGCAGAGATAGAGATGCATTGTTGCTCTTCACGAGAGATATGTGGCCTTTTAAAGACATTATCGTCATTGCAGATGTCGTGGCTCTGGCTGTTCTCTGTGCCAATTTCACCTTCGTTGGTGATGGTTTTCTCACAGTGTCTGCTGATATCAGCTGTACAAGAAATATTTGCACTAGACTTCTGACTGTTTGAGTTACAGTGAAACTTTCCAGAATTCCCCATGTTTGCGGTTTGGAGATCCTCTGATTCAGAGACCCTTCGGGAAATGTCAACATCCACCAACTCATTAGGGCCATGAATGTTCCCCTCATGCAAATCCAGTGGGACTTTTTCATTATTTTCTTTTATTTTCAATTGTTTTAATTCTGTGCCATCAATCCCAACAGAAGCTGTCACTTCAAGTGTCTGTGCCAGGTCCTGAGTGGGTAGTTGGTGGCAGCCCTCTGGCATGGAGGCACACCTTGTCCGTCGACCTTGTTTGGAAGCTCCTGACCCCATCCAAGACCCCTCGCTATCAACTCCATGACAACAGACCAGATCCAGATCATCATAGCTGTATTGTAATCCTGAAGGGTGAGTCACGTGCTCCTCCCAGCTTCGTTTCCGTATGGCTACCGGCATGGTGGAAAGCCAGCACTATCCCATAGAGCTGTATTTGACACCAGGCAAAAGTGGAAAAGTAGGTCTGCTGCAATTGAGAAGAGAAATGGGGTTAAGAAACAGCCCGTGTTCTCAGGTTATTAGTTTACATTAAGTGAAAGTGCAGATGACAATATGGTAAATAATATTTCACTTCTAAAGTAAACAGCTGGGAGAAGTGGGTGGAAGTTCAAGAGGGGCGTAAATATATTGCATTCACAGTTCCTTGGAAAGTATAAACTCAGCTGGGTCTGTATAAGATGACAGGGAAAACTAACATGGGAAACTGATATTTTCATACAGAACCGTCACAAAGTTCACATTAGTACATGCTAGCAGGACTGAATGATTCTGACGTGGCTGTGTAACAAATATCCAGGAACAAAGCACAACAATGTAGCTTGGACTCCAAATCATCACGATAGCCATCCAGATAGGAATACTTATCGGTGTGTTAACTTTTTTGCATCTTTACAAGCTGGACTGTTAACAAACCAGTTTGTTAAACTTACCCTGAAAACCTCCAATACACATTTACGTCAATAGTGCAACACTAGTCTGGATAAATTCAGGGTGAAATACAGGTTTAACTGTAACTCTGCACCAACACATGTATCCACAAATGAGAATGATGTAACTAAAGGAAATTAAAACTGAAATGTTATTAAGTGTCCCAGAACAGCTTGTTCTCTGCATTTCAAAATCGTCATCATACATTGTGTGGTGCTATCACAGGAACAGAAGCAAGCTCTAGCCTATACCTCACTGTGTTTTTTTCCTGTTGTTCTAGGTCAGAATGTACAGCAGGATGCACTCGACTCAAACTGAATCTGATCTGCTATATTCCAAAAAACATGATGACAGAAGCGTAGGTACAAGGGTTGATAGGAAATCCTGGATGTGCCTACTGAGTGAGTGGAAGCTACACACCTGTTTTTATATCATACAACTTCAAAACAACATATTTTCTATTATGTAACTAGAGTGAGTGGTAAAGAAATACAAAGTATTTAGCACATTGTGTCATTGAGTTGTGTGTTCAAAATTTCATAAAGGCAACAATCAATTTTAAAATTTGAAACTTTTTTTTTGGCTTTTTCACCTTTTGTTTCCTCAGAGGAAAAGCTGGAAGATACCAACTGCCATCTGGACCATCTGTCACAAACCTGCACCTGGTTATGAGTTCATTTAGAGAGGTCACAAAAAATGTCCCAAAGCAGTTACTTCTTCAACTTGCCCTCGAACCAACAGCAAAATTGACACCTCATTTCATATAGTTCATGTTGAAGTAACAATTACTTCTCGTAAATTTTCCAGTGATAACATTGTTTTGTATTTTTTTTTCCAACAGGTGATAATCCAAGAAATGGTTTGCAGATCAAGGTTGTTTTGCTATTGAAAAGAGTTATCCAGAAATGTTTCCCAAGTTGCCTTTTCATTCATCCACCAAAAGCAATCCATCCACGTTTGGGTAACACAAATCCATCTCTTTCCAACAGGGTTGACATACGCTTTACTTTGTAAGAAGTCCTTAGTCTAGGTTTCTGCAAGCCATTTTCTGGACTCTAGTCAGTATCTTCGCTGTAAAACTGTCGGGCGGGCAGTGAATCCGCCAAAGGCAGGCAGAAAGCCGGGGAGCAGTGAAAAGTCCATAGACAACTTCCATCTTGATCACATTAAGGTTTTTGCTGACGCTGAATGCCAAAGAGTCGGGGTGGTGTAAGAGGGGCCGGGTTTTCTTTCCCCCACTCCACCCCTCTCTCCTCCGTTCTATCCCTTTTCTCATCAGGTCCCCTCCCCGCTGGTTTTGACAGGGAGTCTGAGTCACATCCTAGGAGCCCCATCCCCCGTCTCACAACTCACCCAACACACTATACGCATTTATTCACTCCACCCTCCTTCGATGTACTTTCTCTCTTCGCTGTTTCAATAACTTCCTCTTGATTTCTTCTCTCAAAACTTGTCTCTTTCCTCTTCTTAGTGGACTTTGTGCCCGTACTTCCTCAGCTTGCTACTTCACTAAGCTGGGCAAGACTCCCACCAGTTGGTTTTGATTAGTAACAGACAGGCTGCTTCGTAAGACCTCTGGCTGTGGGCCAAGACAGATTGCTCTTATGTTTAGGCAGTTATATCTGAGGCATGCTTCTTTTTTTTAAATAATTTGTCATCTTGTAACTCTACAAGCATTCTTAACCAAACACACTGGCACTAGTGAAAACAACACAAGGCAAGATATCTTTGCAGCTGTGCTTTAAGAATACATTTTTTCAATATGACCACTGAGAAAACGTTGTATCACAATGGGAACAGCTTTGAACGAGCTCTAAATCTGATATCTTTGTTTTACAGGAGACTAAAGCATTTAAGGAACGAAATGCCAGCAATTCACTTCCTAATATAGTAATTTTTGAGAGGCACCTAGTAGAAAGAAAAGGCAAAACCAGCCATTGTCACCAACACAATTTAAGACAAGTGGTAATCAGTAAATGTTGCCTTTAACCTTCCATTTAGACTGCATTTGTAAAATAAGCATTGAACAGTCAAAGACCTGCAGACCTCCCAAAATGAACGACATAAATTAATAACACTCACACCTCCTATACTCTCATTTGTGTCACCCAAGCACTAGAAACTTATGAAGCCAACCTCATACAAAATTCAAGCTGTGACCAGATTTACATTTGCAATTTTTTGTCAACAGGATCAGCTGCACAAAAAGAGCAAAAACATTAAGGCAACCGGGACAATCCAAACACAAGAGAAAACTGGAATGAAGCCCCCTCCAACCACCACCACAACCCTGGCCTCTAACCTCTGGGTCATCCAGATGTGAGGTGAGACTCTAGATAAGTCTTTTCTTGGGGCCCTTGCTGGGAAACTGTGCACTGCTGTCAGTGTTGGCTCTCCAGGGACACAGATGGTCATACTCAAAGGGGAAGGATCCAAGTTCAACAAGACTCCTCAGCAACATGTCACATGATGCGCTCTGTGGTTATGCCGAGTGCAGTGTAACGAAATACAGATCTTTTCAGTCACAGTAGCTTCCATGTGGATATGGCTGATGGTTGAAGCACAGGGGCCGACACAGTGCATGACTTAGGCTATCCACTCATTACCTCCTGTGGACATCCAACACAGGCCTATAATTTAAAAGACCAGGCCACCCCCCTGCCAATCAGACCATCCTGCACAGCCCCAGGGCAACTGGTCGACGTCACTATCTGATCCATCAGTGATGTTGTGCAAACACATGTTCAATCAACACATGTGAGACAAGATGCCCATCAGCATTGTCTCTGTATGGTTTGGTGTGAGCTGCAAGCTGAAGCATCAACATCAGTGCATTAAAAAAATGTAGCTTGAACAATCAGAGTTTACAGGTACAGTAGTTGCTCTGTTAGACACAGAGGTGAAAATAAGCATGCTAACATGCTGAAAATGGCAGTATTAACTTGCTGAACATTGATGTGGTTTAGCAGGTAAAAGGACTACAGTATAATGTCCATCCAAGCTATGATAATACGCTAATATTTAGCTTTTACACTCAAAATAAAGTGGAGTTTGGGCGGATGAAGATACTACTTATAGGACATTGTAAACATTGTAAACCACCAAAAAGGACAACATTTAAACAAAAAATGATGGTAAAACTAGAGGAAAGGTAAGGTGATCAAGAAGGTTATTACAATTCATCCTGATGGGACCTAAATTTGTTTACAAAAATTTGCAGCAATCCATCCAGCTGAGACATTTCACCCAAATTACACATAGTGTCGCTAGACGGAAAAGTCACGGGATTGCTGAAATTATCAGGTTACATGATCTGGGAATCCTGAATGTCTGTATTAAGATTTCTTGGAAAATTTCATCCAAAGTAGTTAAGATGCTGATTCCAGCCTCGGCCGTCGTGGTGATACATACCGAGAGACAGACAGACAGACAGACAGACCCGGCTTCCCTCGAGTCATGCTGCTAGCACGGCTAAAAATGATTCACTCTTAGAAATAACTTTCCACTTATTATACAGAGCCTTGCATGTGTGAGTATAACTTCACAGAACAAACTGGAACTGAAGCCTTTTCCTTTTTTGTGGTTCTTTGTGTGGATGGGTTGTGCAGCGCAGTCAATTCTGGAGTCTGTGTAAATGCTTACAGCGTACTGTACATAGTTATTCCTTAGTATGTGAATATTTATTTGCCCTTAAGAGTCATCATTACAGACTAGACTCTGTCGAGGTCCCACATCACAGACAAGCATGGACACTCATCGGCATGCAGCATCATTGGTCACATGTCTGGAGTGGTCACATACATGGTTAAGAAAGACCTATTCATGATTCACCCTATAATCCCCCACTGTTCAAGCTTCTTAAGTGGAGCAGTGAGGGCCCAGAGGAAACAGCCTCACATTCCTCACTGATATAGTTTATTATTGGAAAAATAAGCCAGCCTAAATCATGGGCACTGAAGAACACAAGAGTGTTTGCTCATGTAGGAAAATGTAGGTGACGCTTACAGAGAAAAAAACAAAACAAAACAAAACAGAAAAAACATTCCCTCCCATAACTGAGTCATTTTGAGTTCTTGCATATACAAAGACTGCTTGGAAAAGATTTTGTTACAGCCTTTTTAAGGCTTCTTTAAATAACTACTGTACTTGACTAGTATGTAAGTTATAAAAATGTATCTTGAGATCATTTACACTAAAAGGAAAACTAAACAAAATGCCAGAATCTCATCTGACGTTCTAAAAATAACGTCAACAAACCACACCAGGATCTTTGCAATCCTTTCCTGTCACTCGCTATGCCCTGTGGTTAACTCCCATTTTCAAAAGGCCAGAGTCATGCCGGTTTAAATAACAGTGTTCGTGGCCTGGGTGGGAACTTGAGCAATCACAATATTCTTGAATGAAACCTCACAGCGTAGATGATGCAGCTTAAATGCACGTAAAAACCCAGCTGAGGGCTGCATTGCTGTCTTGATTTAAAAAAGTAAATCAGGGAAGTTAATCATCTGTTGATTTTAACTTTTTTTGCTTGTGTGGGTCTAAACGCAAGAAGCCAACGTGGGAGAAACCGAGGGGGTCCTTGGCCACTTATCATGGGTTGTAATGTGACTGTTAGCGTGGGAACAGGAAGTACAAGTTATTGAGGATTCAGACCATAACAGGCTAAAATAATCTTCTTGAGAGAGGGTCCCTGTGTGGATGTGTGTGCATGATGCAAGGGAGGACATTTTATGTGTGTGTGTGTGTGTGTGTGTGTGTGTGTGTGTGTGTGTGTGTGTGTGTGTGTGTGTGTGTGTGTGCTTTGTCAAATCAGACGATAGAGACTTGTGTCATCTGGACCTTATATCTTTATGACGACAGTGGAAAATTCTCACATTGTGAGAAAGTCCCATCCGTGCTCCCTGTGTACCATCTGTTTTCTGTTTTTTAGATGTCTCACATTGTTAAAAGCCCTTAAGAAGTCCTTGCTCTGAAAGCAAACATCCTGAGATAAGCATCACTCACAGTCCCTGCATTAGTGTTGTAAAGTATTTGGTCAAATCTAGAATTATATTTCACATCAGCAAATATAAAAAAAATGTTAATAACACAAAACCACCAGAACCATTAACTGCAGATGAACCTCATTATCTGTTCCGGCTCTAATTTTTTGTTTCCCTCATATCTTGTGTAAAAGTGTACAATCTCATGCAAAACAATATTCTGTTGATACCCAATGTGCACCTATTATATACAGGCTTTTAGAAAATAGGATGCTAATGTACACGTCAACAGCCTGCTTCAAACAAGAATCAGTTTTGCAGAAAATTCCCCTACTGAGGAACTGTGAATGTTTTAAGGTACAAGCAGGAATAAACAAAAACTCCAACTAAGAAAGCCATCACAACTTTTAAAGAACCCTATCCTTTTTGTCCTACATCCCCTTTTTCCAGATTTCTGCAGATTTCAGAAATAAAACTAATATGGCCACTCTCCTCTAAAATCAAAATGCTACACTTAAAAGAAACACAACTGGTTTAGAGTTTAAACATCCTATTTCAGTACACCGCACTGCAGACAAAATTTGTTAAAAGAGGTTAAGTGTTAGAGTCAGGGATAAAAAAGTAAATGAAGTCTCTGTCTTGCTCACACAATCTACAGTAGGGGAGAGTGGGGTAAGTTGAGCCACTTTTTGTATTCAGGATCACTACATCAATACAATTATAGTTTTGTTGCTAACTAACACATCTGCATATATTTCAGGATGTTTTGCATCCCTACAAATTAACAGAATGAGTGTAAATGTAACTGTTTTTAAAATATAGCATGTTCAAAAAAAGTGGTCTTGTGACTCAACTTACCCCATGAATGGGGTAAGTTGACCATAGGAGTGGGGTAAATTGATCAACCCCCCCTTCTTTCCTTCCATCCATCTCCTACCTCCACCTTTACTTAATATTTCATCTGTCCAGGTTACAGGTGAACACAAACTGCAGGGACTTCCTGCTGAGCCACCAACTCACTGAGATTTGGGGAGTTTTGGAATTACGTGGCATCTTGGGAAGAATCCCAGAGATTTTTCTTTGAAAGTAACGTTTAGCACACTATAAACAACTTTTCCTGTTTATAGGAACATACTTACTGTTATCACAAACATACAGAATCTTGATTTAATCATTTGGACATATACAGCCAAAATACATTCATTAAGTGTATAGGATAGGTGGCTCAACTTACCCCTGGCCAAATGGACCAACTTACCCCACAGCTACCTTAGCATGGGTTTATTACTCCCATAGCTAAAATGGTGCAGTTTCATGCTAGGTTTACTACCTCATGTTGTAGCTCATAGATACCACAACCCATGTATAAAACAAATTTACAATAATCTCTTTTAGTCTAAATACAATTCTCATAAAACTTATGATCGACAAAATTCACTTGTGAGAGTGAAAAAAGATTTTGGGGTCATAAATATTAAACCAATTTACTCACGTGGTTCTAACCTTCACAGACTCCATGAAATGATGCCTGCCTCCCAAATATTTGGTCACATGCTAACTTTTTCCTATAGTTTCCTAGAAACAAGGGGTGGGTCAACTTACCCACTGGCTCATCTTACCCCACTCTCCCCTACCTGCATCTCAAGCAGACAGTTCCATATGGATCACGGCATGGCTAGATGGCAACAACAGCTGGATCCCATTTGTGTACTCTGGCTTAAACACGTGGCCCATAACCCTTTAACCACCTGCACCTCAGCACATTCTCACACTTCTGTAGCCTTGTTCACAAGAACGCACACTTTATTTAAAGAATACATTTAAATACTGGAATTCACATTTGGTTTGTGATATTTTACCAACAAAAACCGGCTGAACTTTTTGGAGCATCACTGCATTAAAAGGAAAGAAATGTCAGTATTTGATTTTTAATGGCTCGTCTTGGGAGATGCACTGTTTCTTTCAAAAAAGGCCGAGGGACCCACAAAGAACCTACTGTTAAACTGAAAAATGTGCAATTTGTCACAATCCCTTTCAGCTTTTTTTTTTTTCAGAAAAAAAAATCAATATATTCCCCGTTTGTAATTCACCAAATCCTTTAAAGCTTAACATTTTCTAAATGCTTGAATCTAGATTATTATCTGAGGACAGAGGCACATAATATTTATCCTCTTGTCTTGTTTATGAGGAATGACTCTTGAACTTGGACCAGATGCTTTGAGTGCCAAGTCAGTGACGTACTACAACCCCCCCCCAACCCCCCACCCAGGACTCTGTTGAACATATGCTGTGTTGGCATTGACTCTTCCAGTGGAGATCCAGGAAAACGTGTTGTCCTTGGACACCGTTGCCACAGCAGCATCAGCAGGACATACTTGAGACCAAGAGTCAGGAGATGCGGGGCCAGGAGCTGTTTCATCATTTGATGAGAGGGACCTCTCAACAAGTTATGTTTCCACTCCATGTTGGTTTGCATTTTGGTTCCAAATGTAACCTCCCAACATCTGTGGTTGTTTGGACTCACATACGGACATAATCAGCTGCTCGTCATATGTTCTGGTCCTGCAAGATCTGTAGGCTATTTCCTTCCTCTATGTTTTGCATTTAACCTATACTGACAGAATAATCAGGGGCATTTGTGTCTGTCTGGAATTCAATGTTTTAAAAAAAATATATATACTGTATATGTCTTTGACAGCAGATATTATGCAGTAGTCTGGGACACACCTTCAAAAGCACAACTACACAACTGTGCCTTCACAGTAAAAAGTGAATGAGATTGCTACATTTAAATATTTGCCTTCCCTTCCACCCCTCTACCCAGCGCAGTAGAAAACATATACAGTCTATGAATAAGAGCTGGGGGAGAATAAAAAGCAAGTCACCTCTTCTGCAGGAAACTGTTAGACATTCCAGCCCACTCAGGAAGTCTACAGGTCAGGAAACCTGCACTGTGAGGAGCAAAAACCTCTTGAAAAACAGCAAGGGTGCTATCTCCTTGAAACTGTGTTACTCTAAACATCTGCATCTAGTTGAGCCATTAATTGCAAACACTTTAGTCAAAACTATTAGGGAAAAACCTAAATTCCTAACAATGAAATGATGCATGGGGAGCCAGTATTTCAGAAATACAAAAGTTGCGTACAAAAACAGGAAAATTTCAAATGACTACTCTTTGCTTTGACTTTTAAATGAGGAATGCTCCTACCAGATGCAGTGAATTTGCACAGTGTCTGAGAAGATGATCCTTCAGCTGGAGGGGCTGCGGAGGCTCTTGATCGACGTCATCGACTCAGGTCACACTGGGGCTGGCACCCTGAAGTCCTCTAGTCTGCCAGCAGCAATGGGAGTGACTGTAATATACAGTAGGACAACATAAGCAAGCTAGGATATGATTGCAGAAACGACTTGAAAGAACTTGAAACAGACTGTTGGTAGGCGACAAAATAAGGAGTCCTACTGTAAATATTATTAATTTTTTCTTTTGATTTTTAACACACTGTCGACCACGTTAACACATATTTAAAAGGTTATGCAGACACATTTGTGCAACCTCAATAAAGTCTCAAAAATTAAAGGTTTAGGCTTCCCAATGAGACCGGGCAGGCAACATGAAAACGTGAGAGTGGCTTAACTAACTGTCAATGCCCAGGGCTAATGACACTGAAACGTGTCATGACTCAGCTTCTTGGGTTAAATATGGCAGCCTCAAGATGACACAGTTAACGAACTGGCAATAGGCCTACCCACTAAGCGGCCAATTTTTTCCCCCAATAAAGTAATTTTAGTTCATTATGTTATAAAGAGAAAATACAGTCAAAAACCGTACAGTAGTAACCCTATATTCACCTGAAATCCCTCACATTTACAGTTACTGCTTTACTCCAGCAAACGGCGCCAAATTCTTCACGTCCTCCTAACTAAACGTGCTGCTTTCAGGAAACATGGTAACTTTCGAAATTATATGATCTTCAGCTTTGACCAACAACAATGTGGGAAAAAACGATTACTCTCACTGTCTGCTACTATTACTACTACTACTACTACTACTACTACTACTACTACTACTACCCATAGCCTAATGGTATTAATATTATGATTATTATAATAACATTCTTAATAATAATCTGATAAAATAGCCTATACAGCGCCTGACATTTTGCCTTTATCTGACAGGTAGGTTATGCTGAACATCTCGGGCAAGAGAAACCGATTTTTTTTTTTTTTTTTTAATGCATCACCATTTGCCAATGTTATCAAAATTAATTTTCAACTGAAACTATTTTTTTCAGACTGTCAGTGAAGGCAGCACAAGATATTCGACTCCTTCCCATGGATCTACTTCCATGCTCCTTCCGCGTTTACCTGTAGCGTTGAACCACGGAATGGGCGTTTGTTTGTGTAATGAACGCGGCATTAGATAAAAGTGTAAATTTGTGTCCTAGCACCGGTCGTAGTGGAAACAAAGGAGAAAATAAGAAAGAGAAGAGCACAGGGGACATGAAAAGGGACAAAAAGTTTGACCGAAAATAGTTTTGTTTCGTTGTGGGTTAAAGTTGTCGTAATAGTTCACAATGGGATGTTGTAGCAGTCAAGAGGTAAGTTGTGGCTGCTTTGAAACTTCAAAAGCTTTACTACTCATCTTGTGCAGCATGCGTGCCACTTCTTGACCTCTTCAGCAGGGGCAGCCGCCTGTTTTACAGCAACAACAACGCACTAGCTTGTTTTTTGTTTTTGTCAGCTGATGTTGGAGCAGCAGCAGCAGCGACGCTCCTGCAGCGCCTGCAGACCCAACACAGAGCTGACGGTAACCGCTCCTGTCTGTTCTTTATGCCTTGGCAGAGCAAACGAGATTGGAGTCCGCTGGAGGACCGCAGCTGCACTGACATCCCATGGCTCCTTTTATTCATACTGTTTTGTATAGGAATGGTAAGTCTTTGTACTTTTGCATTTATCAATATGGCTTAAATTGTATTACAGTTCAGTAGCAACACAAAATGCATAAAATTGACCTAAACTTCAAGGACTTTTTGCAGGGCAGTGTGTCTATACATGTCTGTACATTTACTATACTAATCAGCCAGGCTCTTTAGCAATAAAGTTGGAAATCATTGAACTGTCCCTGTAATGTAAGCAGCTAACCTCTGCTGTGACAGCCCTGTAGTAAGGTTTGGTTGAAAGTAAACCAGAGACATCCTGACTGAGTTTCATGGTCATTTTGGAAGTTGTAGTTTGTGGTATTGGTGAATTTCATTGTGTTATGCTCAGCCTAAGAACAACAACTACATGCACAGCCTTCAGAATGAATAGAACGTTGCATCATCTAGTTTTTCATTTATTTTCAACAACAACTCAACGTTATAACCTCCTCAAAGGTAGGATTTATTGGACTGTTGGAAAAAACTGCATTTGTTTTAGTTTACTTTAATTGTACACTAACAGGTTCTGAACCTATGTCAATTGAACTTTCTAAACTATGAAAGCTGTAATTAGTCTTGCACGTCATGCAGATAATGAACACTCTCTACCCTATATCTCATGTGCAGGCATGCATTTGTGGCTATCCAATTGCCACAGGAGCTGCCTCCAGACTTGTATCGGGATATGACAGTTACGGCAACACCTGCGGCCAGGAAAATGCGAAGATCGAAGGAGTACCCCTGAGTGGCCAGGACATGACAGAAAAGAAGTTAGTGTGATTATTTTCAAATGACCTAATTTTTGTGTTTATTCACTGATATTTTCTTATTCAAACAAATAATGATTTTTAGATAGACAACAGTGCCAAATCATTACATTATTGATTCTGTACATTGAAGTATTTATGTTTAGATTTTTTTTTGCCCCCTGTAGTTGAGTGTTGCTAGCACAGAAGTGGCCATTCAATATTACTTGTGTACATGCAAGGATTGCATCAGGTAATCCTAATCTAATTTGATGTGTTTGTAAATGTACCTCCTGTTCTAGCTGACATAGTTGATAAGGTTTAGCTGAGGCCAGGTCATGGCTTGTTTACATTAAAATGAATGATGTGTTGAATACTTATTTTCCCCACTGAATATCTGAATCACTAGCATCATATCAGAGCATGTCTCTAAGTTATTTTCTGCCAGTGTGATGTGATAAACTCATCATCTGGAAAGAAGAGTTACAAATTCTCCTTGTCATAGTTTGTGTGAGGAGTCTTTGATTGTATTCCTGTTTTTGGGACAGCAGATTTCCATTAGCATGCAGCCTGCAAGCACGGTTTTCCCGAAACAATGGGTCATGCTTTATTGATGGGCTGATTGCCCATGGAGGCTTTGAATAAAAGGCGTTTGGCTACAAAGAAGGATCTGTGTGACGGGGGAGCAAATGTCAACAACTTTCAGTTTCTGACCAGACAGAGCAGCCCCAAACTGGCACAACATTTGATAAAGACATTTGTAGCAGCTTCTACACTGAACCGTTAATACAACTGAAATTAAAATGTTCTTCTTCTCAGGTACGTCTTCTTTCTAGACCCTTGCAACCTTGACCTCATTAACAGGAGGATCAAGTCCATTGCCCTGTGCGTCTCCAAGTGCCCTTCTACTGAACTGCAGTCATACAGCGACTTAAAAAAGTTTGCTCTGAATAATGGTGAGAAAACTAGACAAATGGTATAATATTTAAGCAATAAGAGATTTAAGATGTTTAGTATTAAAGAGAAAAGTTGGTTCAGGGTACCTACTTAGAGTTTCAGTTTATTCCTATTTACACATATTTATAATAAATGTTGGACATAAATGGGATATACATTGATGACCATTATAAATGCTTACAGATAGATTTTGGAAATATTTTAATGAAATTGAACATGTAATCTAATTTTTGCTTTTCCTGTCTTTAGGCTCTCATCTCTGTACCTATGATATTACTCCGACAAGATACCCAAGTCATTATGAGAGAACCACTAAATGTCCCAAACTTCCTGTTTCACCAAGGTAAACAAGAATATCCTATAGCTCTCAATAAAATGTTAACTCATAAACAAGATTGTTACTTTACCCCCGTATGTAATGCCATTGTTGTTATCTCTTGTAAGAGGTAAGAGCTTGTCAGGGGTTTAGAACAGCTAATGTGGCAACAATATGTTTAAACGAAGGTAACAACTGACAGAGATGTTTATGTCTCTGGTGTTCACAAGGGACACAGCTAGTCTTGTAAAACTGCCATATTTCCCAAACCATACAGTATAGATATCTGCCTCAGATCTGTTCCTTTGAACTAAATTAACTCCTTTTCTTCATCTTTTTTGTGTTCACAGTAAGGCTGTCCCGGTGTTCCACCGCTGTATACCTGTGGATATCGCCTGCTATGCTCAATTTGCCCAAGGATTCATCACATTTGTCAGCGACAACACTGTGCTGCGCCGTGTCATTGCTGGGGTGTTGGCCGCCAAGGAGATCATCTTTGGCCTTTGTGTTCTGGCTTTAGGTATAACCCACAGTTACATCTGGCTCATCATGTGCTAGTGGATATCTTAGATAAATAATGAATTGTTTTTCTTATCCTATGAGAAACTATGGCTATGTTTTTTGTTTTTCTTTACTGCTGCTCCCACAGCGCTGCCGTAATTGCTGAGGAGGATTCAGTAGGAAGTCAACTGTTTGAAAGGAAGCTATTTTTGTCAAAATAATAACAGGAAATGTCTTAGTGGTTTCACCATTGTATATGCTCAAGTTCAGCTAACAAGCATTAATCTGTGGGCTAACATTACTCATTGGTGCAGTAAAAAAGACAGAACTGATCCTATGTTAATTCACATTTGATCAAAATGTTTTCTTTGTTATCTGGCAATGCTGTGTGAATTTTATCGGGACAGTTTTCCCTTCTTGGGATGTTTGGTCATTCTCACAGTTTTGTACTGTTTACATGAAACACCAGGACTCACACTATGTAGATAAATTGAATTTATTAGCATGTCAATATACTGTATGTTACATTGTTATATATGTTATTATATACTTCTTTTTTATTATATTTCCTCACATCCACTTTTACATCAAAAGTATTTCAACACCCAGTACAGTGAACAGATAGCAAATGAATCAGCATGTTGTTTCTGCAGCTTGATAAAACATTTTCCACTTTTGCAGTGTTTGATATACTAATATGATTTGCTGTGTTTATTTTTCCTCTGCAGTTCTGTCCCTGATCATGATGGTTGTCATTCGTTACATCTCTAAAGTGCTGACGTGGATTCTAACAATTCTTGTAATCCTCGGCTCCATAGGTAACAGTCTGTTGCATTATACATAGCTATGTAACTCATTTTGACATATTTTGAATATATTCAGGCACTCCGGAGTACATCCTGCTGATGCACGTCACCTTTTGCTCTGATCTTTTCCAGGTGGGACAGCCGTCCTCTGGTGGCTGTACGCTGACCACAGGATTGCCCTTGAAAATAACACCTTATCAGCATTTGGGAAAGAAGTGGCTGCCGACAATGTCAAGGCCCTGCTTGTGTATGCGATTGGTGCAACAGTTTTCACGGTATGTCCGAGTGCACATACTATACTACATGTGTTTGTAAAATATCTGCTCTTTAAATGTAATGTTACTGTATCTAACATGACTGAATACTAGAAACCTCTTGGTGTAATCTTTTAGGTAGTTCTCCTGCTGGTGATGTTCTTCCTGAGGAAGCGTGTGGCCCTCACCATCACGCTGTTCCATGTGGCGGGAAAAGTGTTCATCCATCTTCCACTGCTCGTTCTGCAGCCATTCTGGACCTTCATCTGCCTCATGCTCTTCTGGGTCTACTGGATCGCTGTGCTTCTCTTCCTCGGGACTTCAGGTTAGGACAGAAGTTGATTTATATGTATGTTTTTCAGATTCAAAACGACATTCAGAATGCTTCAAACTTTTTTCTGATGTCCGTGCAGCACACAGATTGGTTTTCTAGCATCAGATGCGATAGTGACAACATTTTCCCAAACAAGAAGAATATTAAATTTGTTATTTGTGACATTTTGTCTTGGTTTAGTGGCATGACTAAACTCCCACATCTGGAATCTTGTGCCAGTCTTGTGATGTGGGAGGATGGAGTCAAAGAGCCACTTCTCTCTTCATCTCCCACTTCCCTTTTTTTCTACAGTCGATTTAGAAGTCTGCCAAAATGTTATTTAAAACAAAAGGCCAGCACAAGTGAAGTCAAAACCTCCCACTGTCTTTTTTTCTATGTTAACTGTTCTTTCAGTTATTGGGGTCACCAACCTTTATGAAACAGAGAGCTACTTCAAGGGTACGGAGCAATACGAAGGGCTACTTGTTTGATCCAAGATATAATGATGCAACGTCCATCTTCGATATAATAATAATAACAATAATGATAATAATAATAATAATAATAATAATAATAAACATAGTGTGTTTTGAAACACATGCAAATCAAATAAAAATTAATCTGCACAAAATAATAATAATAATAATAATAATAATAATAATAATAATAATAATAATAATAATAAGACCAGTTCATTGAGAGACCAGCTGGTTATGTTACCAAATTACAGTTGTTTTACCAAAGTTAGAGATATACAGAAACAAGAAGCCTGACATACCCCCCCCCCCAAGCAGCACACTGTGTGTGTGGTTAGCTGGTGGGTATAGGCTACAGACACACACACACACACACACACACACACACACACACACACACACACACACACACACACACACACACACACACACACACACACACACACACACACACACACACACACACACACAGGATGTGTACTTCATCAGGTCATCTTACAACACCTAACAAAGTGCACGAATACCAGTGCAGAACCTACTCACCGGGCCACCTGTTGCAGCTACACCAGTACTCCCGTTTTACAGTGAAAATGCAATTATAGCAATAATTCTCGTGTTACAGTGCGTCTGCCGGGTTTTCGGCCGTGATCGTCTCTAGCAGCGTCATGGGCACGTCTAGGTGGATCTTGTGACCAAGGGTAGTCAGGTCATTTCATTTCGAAATTATTGTTATTATTTGTTATTTGTACCCACCGCTCGTCCCTCTTTATGTGCCTGATCTTACACTCATAATCAAACAAGTGGGGAATGAGAACTCCGCAGCACTACCTGTAGTTTGCTATGATTCGCTGATCACCCTGTGTAGCAATAAAGGAAGAGGTAAACATTAATGAATACAACTGCAGCTGTCATGAGATCTGAAATCTGTCACCTCAGAAGTGTGAGAAAGTAGATTATGTGTGGAGTACTGAAGATATTGTATAATATTACCAGATACATTTAATAAGTTATTTTATGAAATATGGTATATTTTGACATCTTTGGATATCTTTAACCATTTCTGCCATGTTTATTTTGGGCACATTGTCTTGCTTTTGTTTCCCCTTTTTCACATTTTATGCCTTTATTAGTGATGTGGAGTTGTCCATAGTGAAACAGAAGAAAATTAGCACGAGTCACAACCACACCAAGTGATGGAGAGTGTAGAGTTCATGAAGAGACACCATGAGAAAGTTGTGAGCTGTTCACTGTTTGACGCAGATATATATAAATTAAGTCCATCTGGTACAATTTATTGCAAATATCAAGGAAATGCAGGGCGACATTTATTAAAACTAAAGTCAAACTCACGTTCGTATTTTCCTCACAGGGACACCAGTAAAGAACAACTCTACAGGTGCAGTTGAATACCACATGGAGGGTCCTCTTCAGTTCTTGGTGTGGTATCACGCTGTGGGTCTCATCTGGATCAGTGAGTTCATTCTGGCCTTCCAGCAGATGACCATCGCTGGAGCTGTGGTCACCTACTATTTCACAAGGTACAAAAAAAGTCACTGTAAAAGACTGGTATTTTTAGCACATTGTAGATTTGATATCAAATCATAATAAAAACTCAATTTCAGTCCACATGATCTCAATTAATGGTTTCTCCTTGTATCTAATTAACATAAGGAATAAGTCCCAGATGCCAGTGACTCCCATTCTGTCCTCTATGATACGTACCTTGCGCTACCACCTGGGTACTCTGGCCAAAGGCTCCTTCATCATCACACTTGTGAAGATCCCTCGTCTCATCCTAACATACATCCACAGTCAGCTCAAAGGAAAGGTGAGCTGTGAAATCATTATTAAATCTCTAGAAACCACTTGGGTGACAATTCCTGGCACACCTGTATGTATTATTTTGTTCTCAACCTAACTTTTTAATTTTTCTTTCTCTCATAGGAAAATGCCTGTGCACGTTGCATGCTGAAAGCTTGTGTGTGCTGTTTGTGGTGTCTGGAGAAGTGTTTGGCATACCTGAATCAAGTAAGTTATCTCAGGTTGGTGAAAAAAGAACATCAAACATACACAAGACATAAAATGCCAAGTATCTGAGCTAAAGATGGCCACATTGTATCATTTCAGAATGCTTACACAGCAACAGCCATCAACAGCACCAATTTCTGCACCTCAGCCCGGGATGCTTTTCTCATCCTGGTGGAGAATGCCCTCCGTGTGGCCACCATAAACACTGTGGGAGACTTTCTCCTCTTCCTGGGAAAGGTACCAACCAGAGACACATTCTGCTGCACTGTGCATCAAACAGCTTTGGAGTTTTTCATGTAGTGTAATCCCCTAACCCAAACGGACCACAATGTTTTCTAACCAGCCTTGAATCTACGTTCTTAGGTGCTTATAGTCTCCTGTACAGCTTTTGCTGGCGTCCTGGCTCTCAACTACCAGCGGGACTACACAGTGTGGGTGGTGCCTCTCCTCATCGTCTGTCTGTTTGCCTACCTGGTGGCCCACTGCTTCCTCTCAGTGTTTGAGAATGTGGTTGACGTCCTCTTTCTCTGCTTTGCTGTGGATTCAAAGTACAATGATGGCAGCTCTGGACGGCCATACTACATGGATAAGGCCTTAATGGTAAGAGGAAAGCGAGCGGGTTTTGTTGTTGTTTTTTTAAGCATTTCTTATTCACTTTTGTAGCATTGGATGTTTTTATTTATTTTGGCCCAGTGGCTGCCATAACACAGAAGCTCTCAGTGACTCATGACAGTGACCATTCAGGTCATTTTGTTATATTCATGTTTGAATATTTGGCATCTTCTTAAAATCATGGACAGAAGGAAATCATTTTCATTTGTGAACTTAAAGGTGTATTTTTGCTGCAACCCTTTTTCAGATGTTTTTCTTAAGGTACAAGAAGAGAAGGTAAAATAAGTCTGTTTTCCCTCCTAGGAATTTATCGAGAACAGTAAGAAAATGGGTCACTACAAGCCAGACGAAGGAGATGGACGTGAGCTGAAACCCATGGTGAGTTGCACAACCTTTGTAGTATCTTCAGTGTATTGGAAGTGAGCTATGTCAGTTCAGTTACAAAATAAGAACAAAGTTGTGAAATGCTCCAAAAATACTCATCTGTTAGCACATTTATTGGTTGGAATAAGAATTGGAAGAAGACAAAATGAGTGATTACTTCTCTTTTTCCTTGCAGACACGTGGGGGAACTTTAGCTTGACTGTCAGAGACACTGCCAAAACCACTTAAAATGCTCTAAAGCTTACTATAACTCAGAGTTTCACCAGCATTTTACTCCAGGGACATCACTAAGATAACAAGTTTTTTTTATATATATAGAAACGTTACATGACTCATTGAAAGGTGTTTCAAGATTAACTGATTAGTTTTGACAAAGAGGGATTGAAAATTAAAACTTTAAACTAATAGTTGTACAGCAAAATCTTTAATAAGATGGATGCAAAAGGTTAAGACTTGAGATTTCCCTTTTTTTTTAGTTTAGTTTAGTCATTTTTAATAATATTATGGGGTTAGAGTAGGTTAACATGGTTTAACATGTTTGGTTTTCTTCTTTTAATTATGTTAGCTGTGGTTTGAATGACTATGGTGTAAATTTTAAAATGGATAACTATGTTTTGTCAAGGCTGTTGAAGTTGTTTGTTACTTATTAAATTTTATACTTGAATAAAACACAGTTTTATTGTTTGACCATTTTTCCATATTGACAAAACCCTGCAGGGAATAGATCGAACATGATCTTGTCATATAGTGTTTCCTCTCCAGTTGGTCTGCTGCCTGCATGTCATGTCTTTGAACCTCAGCTGAGATATCACACGTGCTGCACTACTGGCATAAAATATAAAACTATGTAATACACTGACATAACATTTCACAGTCAATGATTTTTAAAGTGTGAAAGTGCAATTGTTAGTCCTGAACTTCAGCTCAAGACATTTCAGGGTGTATTCAGCAAAATTAATCATTGTTTTTCTATTATAAATTATTGATTCAATCTTGTATTCTGATATTCTTCTGCTTACTAAAGAGAAAAACTTTCACAAAGAAGCACAGGGCAACTTTCCTCCTACCTTTAGCTGTAGGTCCACTTTCAACCACCTGAGGGCACTAAAACCCATAAAATGAATGACATTTCCACTGTAGATGGCATGCCCTTCAAAAATAATGAAAACAAAATGACATTATTACCTTATATCAGGACTTATAGGTTTAGTGTTCTCTGAATCTGTTTATAAAAAATAAATTGTGTTGACAAATTGATTTGTCATAAACTCCTGGAAAAATCTGGGAGTTTATAGGACTATCATCAAATCATCATTTCATTTACACTGTAGTAAGACTGCAGGAGTGTGTTTAGCTGCTGGATGAGGCAAAAATGTGCTCAGTAGGAAGATTTAGTGATTCTTTGTTTCTAAAATATCAAATTTTCATTTGTTCAGAGCATAAGCTGCATTAAACATTGACAAACACTGGGATATTGATGTAAATTTAAATAAAAGGAGAAATTAAGACCAAAAATCTTTGTTTGTTAGTGTAGATGATGTATTGTTATGCTGTATTGTCAGTCTTTAAAATATCTCGTCTACAACAGTGGTAACATTGGTGTATTTTTATTTGTGTCTCTATGATCTACTGATCAGCACATATTGTGAGTTCATATTTGCCATTGGGATTTTTTTGTAGATGTTGAAGTACTGAATGTGATCACACCCTGAAGTAAACACAGTAGATTTAATGTTTTTCCTTCAAACCGTAAAATGTAAAGGTGTTTTACTTACAGTATAGGTCACCTTGTAGGTTAGAAATGTTTATGATCAGCATAGAGTTTGACTGGCCTACCATCTGTTTTCCCATGAGTGACTTCTCAATCTACTAATGTACAGATTACGGCCTCAACCCCCCTGTTCCTTTACAATCCAGTATTGACCAGGAAAGAATCAAGCCACTAAGCAGTTAGAGGTTATTGATGGGAAAGCTCTCTCTGAGCACTGCTGTTCGCCTCGATAAAACTCAAAAATTGCGAGCAAAGCGGCCAGACTTGGACATTTGTCCATTAATGGCTGGTCAGTCACTTTCCACTTCTTATGCAAGGCACAAACTCTTCTGTTTTTTATACACAGGTTACAGACTAAAGCAACCTTGCTTAGGCTTCAGATGCCACATCAGTGCAGTTTTTCCTTTATGAGTCTCTAGGGGTTATTGAGGAGGTTCTCATAAATGTTTAGGATGTTCTAGTGGTTGTTCCAGGTTTCCACACAAGTGGTCACCGAAGCAGTTCTAGGGATGGTTTAGGAGATTTTAGTAACCATAATGAAAGTTGTAGTGCTCCTTCGGGAGGTTATGGAGGTCCTTAAAGGGGTTTTAGCAGGTTTTCAGGAGAGTTCTTGTCTTCTTGGAGTTTTTAGGTTTTTTTGGTGTGTTTTGTGTTTATTAAGATGTCCTAGAAGTCCATCAAAACGTTTTTGGTTTGCCTTTTTGATGTGATATATAGACAGCCTTCCACACTAAATGAGAACATATGTCCCATTACATCTTCAGTGCTTCTTGTCATAAAGGTGACACAGTGCTCTTGGAGGATATCAAACACTTTTCATAGATAGATATTCCTCATCTATCCAAGGATACTGAGATTCTTTGAAAGTTTTGCATGCTGGGGTTTTCAGAAGTGCATTTCTCGCAACACAGAGCATTTAGGGAAATTGGAAAATGTTGTTGTTGCTTCTCTTTAAGATATTTAATTTAATTTAAAATACATCTAATGTGTTTTTAGAGCCCCTTTTGATATTTTAAACAATGTATCCCAAGGTGCATTTTATTTATTCCCTTGGAAATGCATTATCACCGTAGTGTTCTCACCATAGGAAGTAGGCTACATGAAATAATAATAGAGGCTCTAAATCTCAGATTTAACTACTACATTGTTTACAACCTTTAAACCTGCCCTGTTCTACTGCTAGAGGCATAGGGATTTCTATGCTTTGTGCTGACTCAGGCAAAGTACTGTAACATGAGAGTGTGTATTGACCAACAGTGACTTAACCATTAAGGTGAGCCATACTGCCTCCACAGCAGTTCGCCCCAGAGGCTCCGCGCGGCTCAGACCTTCACAATGGTATTTACATAGTACACAAGACCTGAACAATGAAAGCAGTTCCACAATGTTGCCGTAGACATGAAAGACCATAATCATCATCATTATCACATATCATATTATGTCTAATAACACACATGTATAGTAGTTGATTACTCCTCATACAGCAACAATACCTCATACACCAGAGAGTGGAAGTGATAAAAGAACTTGCGCCACAGATCATTGCTTATCCAAGAAACCTGATTTCCGAACATCAAAAGTGCTTCCTGCAATTTGAGGCATTTCCCATCAGTACTCAGTCACTCTGTCTCCCCACACACAGGCAGATCACTTTTTACTGTTGGGTTGACTCCAACAACAAGCTACACTGTGTGTGGAAATTAGCCAATGAGATGGTATCTCTCCACATTTCTTTCATGGTCAGCACATACAGGCGGAGGATTTGATATTTACCCAGGGACTTCCCTATCTGGTGCTGCTGACAGGTCCTTTTGCCAACATACACACAAACACACATTTACGTATTGTTTGAGTTCCTGCAGCCTGCCTGCACTGGACTGACAGTAAGAAAAAACTGTATTTCTTACCTTGAATTAAGGGAAACAATTTTTTTTCCAGGTCAATGAAATTGGCTTTTTTCCTGTACTGATTTATTTAGTGTGTGACTTTTGCTCTGCACATATTAATGTGAGCTTGCATGTACTGTGTGTATGCATGCCTGTATGGTTTATTGTGTGGGTGTGACTGTGATTCATAAAATATTCACCTGTTCCTCTCCTACATAATGCAGTAATGTTCTTGCACACCGAACTCATTGCCTACAAACAAGCAGTTTGTCACTCCTGACCACTGTCAGCTTTCTCTCCTTTTCAACTGAAGTCATGCATAATTACTTTCAATTTCCACTTATGGCAGATGTTGTTCCAACTAATTATACACTTAAACAACAGCTGTCCATCTTAAAGTAGGAGACAAGTATGGACCTCAACTTTTATCGCACGAAAACCCCCTGCGGCTTAGCTGTCTTTTCATAAATATAAGCACGCTATAGAGAATTGAAACATTAGAAATAGAACAGAAACAAGAGTTTTCCGTCATATTCTCTCCCTCTAGTAAAACACACGACGAAACAGTCGAACAAACTTTGGTCAATATAGCTTTTATTTCAGCAAATCATACATACACTGTAAAAAATGCATCTGTATCATAACTTTTAAACACTATCAGAGCTGTGATGACAGTGTGTGATTGGCTGAGAGTGGCTACAGTGTCTGAGGTCATTAAAATGATTTGCATGTCATCACACTCATGAAACGGCAGACTTTGAGACTGAAATGTTTTCCAGTTCGTAAAGTGAATTGAAATTCCAAGTTAAAAGGAATTAGGGGAGCAAAAAAATAATAAAAAATAATAATTATCATAATAATAATGATAATAACAGGAATATTGGACAGTTAAATGGCACTTTTCAGGTCTTAACATGGAATTTCAACAGATGTCTGATTCAAAATGACAGCTTATTAATAATTGAAAATTAATATAGTACAGCAGGTCCCAGGTCTGCATAACCAGTCACAGGACTTATCAAGAATACACAAATCTGGGATGGGTTTTTGTCATCAACCCTGACAGATATACACTATAAGTAGTTAGAGCAGATCAGGTACAAATCAAGCTTTTCAAACAAAAGTAAAAGCAAAAACACTGTAAGATGATCATCTTTTTTTTTTATATAAAGCTGTCTAAACCAAAGCTTCCTCTAGCCAGTGTACTAATATATAAAACATTTTCAAATCCAGCAGAGTCTAAGTGTTTACTTAACTGCTAAGTATCTCTGTGCTTCTCTACATTCTAGCTATCCTATGTTGATCTGAAATCTGGCCTATGTAACACCATCTTAAGAGAGACCCAAAACACAAGCCATACCAAAACCCAACAAGTGTCTGAGCTTGACAGTAAAGCCACTCTTTATGCAGTGTCATGACAAGCTTAAGTCTGTCAGGTAAGCACGCATCTCCAACTACTACTGCCATCTGTCCTCACCAGTACAAGGCACACCTTCCCCTTTATCCCCTGCCAGACATTATCAGCGGTATCTGCATGGCTCTGTGGTTTTATTACTGTGCAAGAGATTTGCTCTGTTACTGTGTGCTCAATTTGCGCTCAAGTCCAAGACTTTAACTGTATATCTGAAAATGTAAAAACACCACGTCTTCTTCTTTCAGCTCACTGACATATTAAAGGTCAGTAAACATTTTTATCACACAGATTTGTGGCTTAAGCAGTTTATGACTATATAAGCGTAGTTTCATCTGTACACGCTTGGGGAAATTTTTTAACCTCAAGCTCCGTTGTGTTTTTGAGTTCCACAAAGGTTTAGCCTCTGGTTCTACAGACTGAAACAACATCACACAGTATTAGACATGCTACGACAAATCTGTTTCATCTTCTGTATTCATCCAACGATGGATTAGAAAAATAGATATTCTTTTTTTTTTTTTTTTTTCCCCAAACACAACCGCCCAAGCAGTAATTTGTCTTTCCTAGTTGCTGGGCCTTTGAGATGATTTGACTTGATCTGTGTCTCAGTGAAAACAGCTAGCATGTCAGTTCTGATTGTTATCCAACTTGCACTGTCTTTTTTTTGCCTTAATTCCCCTAATGAACCATGTCTAACTCTTATCTTGTTTTTCCACACAGTTACAGTCACAGTTACAAATCGAAATCAAAAGAAACCTAAAGAGTGCAATATTCTCTTATCTACATCATCAGCATCCCACCTATACACAGGAGCGTTTTATAGGAAGGATAAGGAGGGTTGGGTGGGGGAGGAAGAGGATGAAGGAATGAAGAAGGGTAAATCTCTTTAACATTGCGCCTCAGGCATCAACACACTCAGGCATTGGGGTGCTGCACAAGGACAGGACACACTAGAAGACATGGACTGTCCAATGAAGGGAGAGGTCTTTGCACAAGTGACCAAATCCAAAGCACCGGAGTGGTTGTCGAAGGTAGTCCTTGTCATAATTCTCTGGTTGGCTGACACACAAGTGAACACGTGCCATTAACCAATCATATTTTATACTTAGACAGGAAGAGAAATCATAAACCTTTGCCAGGATTGTTTTTTTGTTGTTGTTTTTGTTTTTTAAATATGAACAAACAATACACAGAGAGGAGTCCATAGGCTGTTAGTACGATTAAGTATCTGCCTGGGGAGTCACCTAGAAACGTGCAGTTTGACCAAAAAAAAAATCAGTTTTCACTTTTTCTTTTTTCTCATATTTTTTTTTTTTTTTTTTTTTTTTTTTTTACAATTACGACAGGTATTCATCATTTTCGTCGTCATCATCCTCGTCCTCATCGTCCTCATCGTCCCGCCCAGCATGGTCGGTGAGGACAAATGAATCTTCGTCGTCATCGGTAAAGAGCGAGTCTCCACTGCCGAGGTCTCCGGAGGACTCCAAAATCACTCCTGGAGATGGACATAAACACAAATACAACCATTAGCTGGTTATCTAAGCCCCATACAAAAAACTGGAAACAGGACAGTACAAATACTACATTGTGGTATATAACAGATTTAATGTGACACATAAATGAAAATATATAATATCTCTAAGTTATTTCCCCCATGATGCTTTAACCACAAAAACACACTGCATGTCTTTATTCTCTTATACAAACACATAAACATGACTCCACAGTGTTCGACCTACCACAGTCTGCAGCGCCATGGGTGCGTGAACCAGCCACCTCGTTGCCATAGCGATCCACACACCAGCACTGCCCACTGCTGCTGTGACACTGGTGGGACCTGTAGTAGCCCTCCTCATCACAGGACGGCAAATACTGGCCTACACATGCAAGCCAAAGCACACGGACACACACGGTGAGTCAGGATGAATGCTCCTTTGTGTGTGTGTCTGTGTGTGTGTGTGTCCTGCTACGTGTGCGAGGATGAGTGTGTGTCTCACCAAGGAGCTTCTTTCCTGCTTGCTTCTTGTTGATACTGGACAGCTCTGCTTTACAAGGGGAATCTGAAAAGAAGAGACAAGAGACTCTGGTAACAAACTGCAGAAGTCTGCTGTTCTGTGAATGCATCTGTTAGTGTGCGCTTCGCCTCTTTTGTGTACTTTCTGCTTTTGTCATGATGTTTGCTATCCTGCTGTCTGTGCTTTTACAAGTACAGCGCCAGTGACTCATCACTAAATGCTGTTTCTTTAGCACCCAAAGAAAAAAACAAAGAAAACTCATTTGTATCCTATCCTTGGTGTCACACAATATTGTTTCAATGCATGGCTTTCTATTGTATTGTGCTGCATTTTACTGTATATCACAGATTGCAGTAATGTGCATTTCAAGGAAGAGAATGACATGCTGATTGGCTGGAAGCCGGTGCATATTCTCATTTGCCCAGGTCATAGTATTTCAAAGGAGGTTAAATCGAAAGCAACTGGACTTAGTTATTTGTCTAGGAAGATGTTTCACCTCTCATCCAAGAGGCTTCATCAGTTCATGTACGCAGCTGACCAGGCTGGGACTGGTCCAACTATCTGGTGTGGAGACTCACTATTTAACCTCTTGTGTGGGCGTTTCACAAGGGTGATGATGTCACTGGTTCCCTTTTGTGCTCCAAGTGCCAACGACAGTCGTTTAAATGACTGTCTTTGATGGAAGGTTGGTTTCGACTTCGTTAGTGCCCTATGTTGTTATAACGACAGTCGTTGGAGGCACTTGCCACTTGTGAACAGTAGTTGTTCTTTGAGGCTAGATTGTTGAATCTCCTGGGAAGGGATGAAAGGGCAGCATTGTAAATTGGAGATAGGTGGTGTCTGAGACCACCTCCCCTGTTGAGGGATGGTTTCTCTACTTTTACATAGATGGCTTCTTTAACTCCTCTTTCAAACCATCTGTCCTCTCTGTCTAAGATTTGGACATTGCTGTCCTCAAAGGAGTGGGCTTTCTCCTTGAGATGTAAATGGACAGCAGAGTCCAGGCCTGAGGAGTTTGCTCTCCTGTGTTGGGCCATGCGTTTATGCAGTGGTTGTTTTGTTTCTCCAATGTAGAGGTCTTTGCATTCCTCGTTGCATTGGACTGCATACATCAGATTGCTTTTGTGGGTGTGTGGTGTTTTGTCCTTGGGATGTACCAGTCTCTGTCCGAGTGTGTTGCTTGGTTTGAAATACACAGGGATACTGATACTCCAGACACATATGGAATGACTATGTTGTTTCTCTTGTTTTGTCTTTCTTTCTCAACCACTTTGCTGGTTTTCTTTCTGGAAGCAGCTGCAGTTTTCACAAAGGTCCAGCTAGGGTAACCACAAGTTGTGAGGGCGCCTCTCAGGTGCTTGTGTTCTGCCCCTTGGGCCTGTGAGCTGGTGGGCACGTTATCAGCTCTGTGTTGCAAATTTCTGATAACACGAAGCTTATGTTCCAGAGGGTGGTGAGAGTCGAAAAGTAGATATTGGTCTGTATGTGTGGGTTTTCTGTATACCCCAATGTGGAGGCTCCTGTCCTTTTTCATATGGACGTCACAATCTAAGAAAGGCAGACTATTGTCCTTGACATCCTCTCTGGTGAACTTGATGTTTTTGTCCACTGAGTTAATGTGTTCGGTAAAAGCTTGCACCTCTTTGGTTTTAATTTTAGTCGTTATAACAACATAGGGCACTAACGAAGTCGAAACCAACTTTCTATCAAAGACAGTCATTTAAACGACTGTCGTTGGCACTTGGAGCACAAAAGGGAACCAGTGACATCATCACCCTTGTGAACGCCCACACAAGAGGTTAAATAGTGAGTCTCCACACCAGATAGTTGGACCAGTCCCAGCCTGGTCAGTTGCGTACATGAACTGATGAAGCCTCTTGGATGAGAGGTGAAACGTCTTCCTAGACAAATAACTAAGTCCAGTTGCTTTCGATTTAACCTCCTTTGAAAAAGATTGGCTGGAAGGTGTCTATAAATTTAGATGAAAGTTCTGGTTTATTGCAACCTAGGATGTCTTTTTTCAGCTTTGGCCGTGGTTCCTGTTGGTATTGATGCTACTGGACTCAAAGTAATTGCTGAAATCTGGTAAGAGGATGAGTCTGCAACGGTGACGTCTGACACGGCAAAAAACATCAGCACTCGGATCAGACGGGTTGTAAATCTGATCTAAACCACCTTACTTGGTAGGTTTTTCAGAAAGTTACTGTATGCTGATAATCATTTCTCATTGTGCAAGACAACTGTAAGTATGACACCAGCTATGATCCTATAGTTGGTCTACGTAAAACTGGAAATATGGGTGGAAGCTGTATGTAGTGTGAATGTCCAGGTGTGAATGCCTTTAAGTCTTAGGGATTTTGCGTGTGAGCACATGTGGATTCCGCACCTGTGTACCTCTGGAAGCACGTGCACCACTCGGAGCTGGTTATGACTTTGTCCACATGTGTATCACAGGACCTGAAGAAGGCATCAGAGCAAGGCTCGTTCCTGTCCAGGTAAAGGCTCTTGATCTCCGATTGGTCCAGTTGGAGGTCGAAGTTTGTGTCCAAGCGGGAGAACATCCAGCCCAGAGGGTCCTTACAAATAGGCGATGCCCCCACCTCAAACTCTGCAGACAGAAGAGAGGGTAGTCAGATGTTTAGAGTACGAGTGTGTCGATGCATGATTTCCTTGACGATGCTGATGCCATGTGACTCACTGTTCTTCTCTGGCTTCTGGATCTTAACTCTCTTGTGGTTGCTGTTCTCATGCAGCACTCTGAACCAGTCTCTCAGACGACTCACCACCTCCTTCAGGTCCGGCTCACTGCACACTGAGGAATAGTAACAGTAATGATTAATGATGATGAAGTGATACTTTATTGTCCCTCTCCTCCCTCATGGAGATGAGAAGTCAGAGTCAGCTACACCACAGCTGCACTGAAACCTTGCCACGGAAGGTGTTATAATTAAGAGGAATTTACTGTTTATTTTGCAAAGTATCCCGGCTTGCAGGGTTCAGACATGCGTGCCAAAATGTGTACCTTTCTTTTCTGCAGAACTCTGCTCAGCCTGAGAGGAGCACGGACACATGCCAGGACACTTCTCAGCGATCTTCTTTCCTGTGATGCACGCCTGGTAGTCAAGCTTACACTGAGTAAGGGTGACAGAGACAGAGGCAGAGACAGAAGGGATCAGACAGAAGTGAGAGAAAAATGAGGATGTGTGTCTCATCAAGAGGAAATGAAAAATCTGACATGTGGGTTCAGCTGTCTCTGTGATGAGCTACAGATGATGTGATGGTGTGCATGTGTACCTTGGTGGAGTAGGTGTGGCCATCAGTTCCACAAACGGGAGAGGGGTGAACCACAGGGCAGGGATTGCACTTTGACCCTGGACTCTGGTACAAATTGGGATCCTTAAAACTAGGAGGAGATTCAAAAAACACAAACACACTTGACATTTCACTACATTTAATGCATATGAAACAATTACAAACAAAGCTTCGTCCTTCATTGCAACACACTCTTTATTCTTCCACGCTTCATTCAAAGCCTGCGTTTTTTGCCTGTGAGTCTTGTGTAGCTGTGATTTATCGTCTTGTTCTTACATCAATTTCTGAAATGAGACAAGGATTTAGGATTTATATGCGATTATTTTCCGATTTGCTTGCAATGTGTATCCATAATTGTGTTGTTGCTAAGAATGGGAAATGAGGTCAGTATGGCGTTACTGTCCTCTGTCCAGTCTGCAGTGTCCCAGACAGACACACACACGCATACAAAGCCCATTCATATCACTTGGCAGGACTTTGTGTCCATTGTAAGGCGGTGCCAATGCTGGGGTAATTGGACTAAACAGTAATGTCACACAACAGTCACAAGAGAGCAGAGCAACCAGTAGTCAAGCTGGAAAAGGAGAAAAACAGCCGGCCCTCTGGTGCTGTGGCTTATCCTCCAACACGAAAAAGTGAGCAGGGGAAAAAAAAGATGAAGGAGGAAAGTGATTTTGAGTGATGCATGTGTTCTTACCTAACTCTCCTCTGACTGACACAACTGGGTTTCTTATAATCCACAGCCACGCACACCTTGTGGCGGCCACATTTCACCTTCAGACACGGGTCCTTGGATGGATCAAGGCCTAAAAAAAAACAAACAAACATCCATATTGTATAAGATCTCTTTTAAGTGTATTTATGTGTATTGTTCATTGTCTACGTGACCAGAGCGTAGCCTCCCTATTTGAAGAGCTTTTCTAGAAAGATGAAGCCCATAAGCACAGACAGAGAGAAAATATCCCCAGGTTACATTTTATTTTTACTCTTTGAAATTGTAGATCAATGATTCTTTGTCGAGGCATGTGCGTCCTTTCATTTCAGTGATGTGGACATCTGCTAGAGATCTGTGTGTGTGTGTGTGTGTGTGTGTGTGTGTGTGTGTGTGTGTTACTTCTAGCCACAACTTACACCACATTGGCAATGTCTCTCTCACGGTGAACTCAAAGCCATAATACCTTTAAGTATCCTCAAAGCTAAAAACAGATGGAGCTGGTTATAGAGGCTCCTTCTGACCCCACATCAGCTGGCGCTAAGTGTCAGTCCCACTGCATGCTCTTACTGAGATCCTCAAACTGATCTGGTATCAGATCCTGCAGCCGAGAGCCACATTGGGCTTTCAAGGTAAGAGCAGATTTCAGATCTGAATCTCAGGCAGAGGGTGTGATCCTTGTTGTTAAAGATGAGCTAGCTCTCCCTGGCCGCACGTCAGTGCTCGCAATGGCACCTGTGAGCACAATCTAAGACCCTCAGCTGATCTCAGAACAGTTTGTGAATGACCTCTGCTCTAAAGAACCTTACTGTAATCCCTCGGCAGCTTTGGCAGATTATCCTGCCTCCATCCTCCAACGCACTATCTAATGCTATTGTTTCCCCGACATGTCTGTGTGTGAGTGTGTGTGTGTGATTGTGGAGACATGTGCGAGTGTGTTTGAGGATACAGTGATAAGTGAGAGTGAATGTGCTTGTATCCTGGCGTGGCTAGATGTGTGTGTGAGCTTATCAGAGTCTGTAATACAATGGGAAATGACAGGCGACCAAATAGAGAACCATCCTGTGGTGTGTAGCTACAAAACATAGACACTCGTGTGTGTGTGAATGTGAAATGTTGTCCACAAACTCCTCTCTGTCGTTATTTTACTGTCGTCCGAGTCTTAATGTTAATTGGTCACCACATGTTTCAGGAGACATTTTTTATGGCATCTAAATTCCAGGGAATAGACAACATTTAAGTGAGACACATGGTTGTTTGAGGAAGGTAAATCAAATGTAAAAAGAAATGCTGAGCAGATTTCAATGAAATTTGGTTAGTTACGCAACGCATCAGGAAACAAGTGATTAGATTTTTAGAGATGATGGGTGATCATGTGGCATCTGTCAAGATCTTAACTTTTTTGCTCGTGACTCCAATTTTTGTTTCAACTGTTGCTCTTCTGTTTCATCCACTTTTAATTGAATTTAGTGCATAACATATTTGGAATATATATATATATATATATTTTTTTAACTTTACTTTTCTAATATGTCACACTGTGTTCTTATAACTGGTTGCCAAATAATTCCTTTCTTGACCTTTCTGAAATAAATTTCCATAATTCTTAAATGCAATAAACAAATGAAAAACAAAAACCAAATGTAGATGCTTGACTCTGAGCAATCCTGCAAAATTTGATGGTATTTCATCTGTGGGTGGTATTCAGGGTGCCATTAAAAACTTAGGTGGCAACAGCTCAGTATCAATAAGAGTGACTCACTGTGAAACTTTGAACAGCTCATGCTGATTCAGCCCTGATCTATCCTCTAGAAATCATGACTATGGCCAACCATAACTGTTTATCGCCACTGTTTATCCATATGCAGATGGAACCAAATTGTTTTTTTCTTGTGTGTGTGTGTGTGTGTGTGTGAGTGTGTGTGTGTTCATATCACAGCAGAAACACACCCACCTTGATCAAAGGGCTTGGATGGAGTCCATGTGCCAGGCTCCTAAAACAGGGTAAACCAATATGAAATCATGATATTACCAATCACCTAACACCCATAGTAAATAATACATGACAGATACAGGACCATTAAGCAGTCATACAAACCTCCACTTCCTTTAGAAGAAAGCATTACGGAAACAGAACAAGAAATTCATTTTCATTAGGATGTCTTTTTGAGTGAAAACTTTGCATAATGAAATACACAGATGGAAACACACCAACATACCGTGAATTACAAACACATGGTGCATCATGCATATATTTAGTCCAGATAACACTGATGTGTTGACGGCAGTTCTGTCCTGCTCATGTGCAAAATAAGTGTGACCGTGTGTGTGTGTGTGTGTGTGTGTGTGTGTATGCATTGCTCATCCCCGATTCCACCAAATGGAATTGTGGGTATGTACCATTCATGGCATGTGCACACACAAATGAGAGAAGCTCTGAACTGCAGAACAGACTAAAATTTTACTAAATCGCTTCCAGGTTTAGGTTCAGGTTTCAAAAATGTAATTTGAAGAGGATTTCAATTACTGGCTGTGACAGTCTTTCAAAGATAAATTAATTTGTTTAGCTATTTACAGTCAAAGTAATGTATTAAAGCTTTCAGTGTTTGTAAAGTAGAATTTAATGCCAGACTTACTGTATGTCTGACAAAAACCTTTCAGATTCAAATCATGGTTGGCCAATAAAATGTACATCGTGTTACTGAGCAGAAAAGAATAAATATACTTTTTGGAGCCTAATTTATTGTTTGATTGACTCCTTGTTGTTCTTCATTAACACTAAAACAACTCATGTTCATTTGACAATTTTAAACAATTTGAGTTATCAAAAGCTTAATAATATAGAGCAAAAAATAATCGTGATTCAAATCAGGATATTCCTAGAGATATGTATCACTCCTCCATGTAACATGGCTGTTTCCTTTATTCCCTCAGTTTTAAAACATTCCTTGTCACAGTAAAGCGACTACGTCCTTTGCATGTGGATGTGTTCTCACAGTCTAAGGAGTGCTCACATTAGAGGTGAGTGATTTGGTGTCTTTTAATAGAAGGACAAGATGGAGACACGCCCGTCCTTTCCTCTGTGTCTGTATCCACAGTCTGAATTTAGAGAGCTCACTTCTGCTTTCCTCTCTCCGCTGTCTGTCTCTGGTTAAAAAGACACTGCCCTGTCTTCTCTCTCATTCTGTCACAGTGATTACCTCTACTTGTTATCTCATCTGTTTCTCTATTCACTACACACACTTGTTTTTTGCCACTTGAGAAGCAGCTTTGACTTGCAGTCACTTAACCTGCCCATAACCCCAAGTCTTACACAGAACGACTAAGCCAACTGACTTTAGTCTCTGCTGTATGATAGTTAACATTAAAAGTAAATGACAAAAATAAAAAATGAAAACCCATGTGAGAAAATGAGTCATAAAATAGTTGCAGCAGAGTAACTTGCTAAAAATTAAAAATGAATTCAAATATACACACAATTACTTGCTTATTTCACTAATCTACTTTCTGGTACACTTGTAGATTATTATCAAAATATTACTTGAAATTGCAAGCATAAAGCTTTGGCAGCTAGTTATTGTAAGTAATTCTCCTTCTCTCTATATAGCCTCATTTGTCTCTCTGTCTTTTGGTGAGTCTATTCACTTGGTGGTGTGTGTGTGTGTGTGTGTGTGTGTGTGTGTGTGTGTGTGTGTGTGTGTGTGTGTGTGTGTGTGTGTGTGTGTGTGTGTGTGTGTGTGTGTGTGTGTGTGTGTGTGTGTGTGTGTGTGTGTGTGTGTGTGTGTGTGTGTTGACTCATTCAGTTCTATATGCCAAAACAAATAGGAAAAAGGAGGGAAGTAGGGAGATATTTTGTTTTTATCAGGATAAATCCCACACTGAGTGAACAGTGTTTTATCCACCCAGTAAAAACTCTGTATTGTAGATTTGCACATTCTGCTGTTGTGCGAATCTCCGCCAACAGCATGTATGAAATTCCAATTAAGGGTAAAATTCAGAACTGTTACTAACATTGACAACTCTGTCTTCTGCCTTTGGTTTTCTTTGGGTACGGTTCAATAATTTCTATTATTTATGCTACAGTATGTGCTGCGGTAGCAGAGACAGAAGAGATATGAACTGTGAATCAGTCACGGCACAGGGAAGCAAACCACAATTATAAAGCAGTTGTCTGAAAACTAATCAGCCAGGTCTAGTAGCGGTGTGAATCATTCAAGACACAATTCAGTAAATGTCATAGCAATGCTTTTACTGCAGTGATCACCTCTTTCACTTTTGTAAGTCAAAACAGAATTCATTAGGTACAGTATGAGATACATTCATAATGTATGTATATCCTGCAACTACCAGGTTCACTTTTCAGCACTGGTAGTAGGACTGGACTGGTAGTAGGACAGTGTGAAGTGTGTGTGGGCATGGTTGAGTGGACCGGTCAGTGAATTAACAGGGGTGTATGATTTTATAAAAAATGCACTAATAGCCTACATTGTCTTTGGTTGGAGCAAACTGTAGCAAGTGTTGTTCCTAGGTCCTCAAGCTTCACTAGTTTGCAGTGTTACAACAATTCAGCAATTTAAATGAGGTTTTATGGACTCTTGCATAGTTTTATACATTTAAACATATATGTTTTTGTTTTTTTAGTTATTTTCTAACAAGCTGTCAATTTCTTTCAGGAAGCTGGGGTACATTAACACCTTGTACTTGTCTGCATGAGTTTGTGAGATGCAGATTGAGAAATGTCATTTCCTGTATTGTCACCCTCCGTGGAAACAGACACAATGGCATAATTACTGATCTGCATTTTGTGATATAGGAACTTTTTTTTCTTCTCTCTTTTGTTGTTGCATATGTGGTAGCTATTGTTGCCTAACCTAAAGTAACGGATTCCATTTTCTTTTAGGACATCAGTGCAATTAAATCTTCATAATTTATAATCAATACAACAATGCACTAAAATAATTGCTCTACCAATATGCCTGCTTCCTCATTTGAAAGACTGCATGTTAGCTTTTCACAACTGGAAAAGATACACGGTGACATGGTACCAATAATTTTTCAATAAGCGTGATTTGAACTGTCATTGATTAATTTCTGACCATACCTTCTTTACGGATCTAGAATTACACACATTGCATACTTCAAGATCTAAAAAAGAGGGGAGACCATGTTTATTTTTAAACTGAGCAAAGATAAAGCCAGACAGTGAGGTACTTTTGTTTCTGTTCAGGATGGTTCCCTTCTAGCAATGCAGACTGTGGAGACTGAATAATGAGAACATTGCAGTAATGGGGCCAGGCCCTCTAGACCAGTCAAGACAACAGAAGTGCTTGCGGTCTGATTCCCTTAATGGAATCAACAGATACACGCAAACACAGAAGCACAGCAAAACACACACATATGCCCCCACTACACACACACACACACACACACACACACACACACACACACACACACACACACACACACACACACACACACACACACACACACACACACACACACACTCTCTACAAACAAACAAATGTATAACCACAACAATGACTGTAGTGCCAGAATCTGTCAGCACTACAAAACATCAAATAACTGGATGTGCACTTGACTGCACATGTAACCAGCCACCCACTTTTCCACAGAAACCACAGAAAAACCTAAATTCAACAATAGGTCTAATGGCCTCCTGAGTGTACTCTAAAAATAGCAACTTTTCAATTTATCTCTCCATCTCTTTCCACCTCTGTTCTTCTCCCTCCCTCACAGTCATAACAGGCTTTTCCCCTCATGTGCACATGTATACACAAGCAAAACCATTTGTGTCCTAATTTTGCTACTGTGCATTAGGGCTGAGCAATTAATTGAAATATTATCAAAATCGCAACATGGCCGAGTGCAATATCTAAATTCCTTTTTTTAATTAAGGTAAAATGTGCCTCAACACACCATCATAGCTGAAGCATTGTGGTGTGTAGAGATGCTCCAGCCTACAATACAGACATAGAGGAACATGCTTGTTGTAGCACACAGCTTGGCAAAAATCCATAATTTCTATATTTTTCATCATTCCATGATCCAGTTGTGCATATTGATTTTCTGTGGCTTTGACTGCATGTCTATAGAAACAAGTCCCTGTGAATAGCTGTTCCTAACAACCACTTGTTTCACCTTAACTGTAATTCAGATTTTCAAAGCTTGATCCTTTCTAATTGCGTCCTAATGACTTCCTCCCTGTTCCTGGCTCCTTGCTGCCTGCCCACTAACGTCTAACAGGGAAAATATGTGCATGTTTTCACTGTACTGGGTCTACTTGTCTTGCTCAAGCTTGTCGCATGCATGCACGCATGCACAAACACACACAAATCCACAGTGAGGTGCTTTGAAGTGGAAAAGGCCTCAAGCTCTCTACCTTCTCTACATCATTCACCCTCCACAACACAAACAACACAGGACAGACATGCATGGAAAAAACAGACAATGAGAGAGAGAGGAGAGAACAGGATAGGAGAAGATGAGAAGACATAATTATGAGGGTGGTCTAAACAAGACTCATATACCATACAATTAAGCATCACACACATCATTCATTGTGTTTTCCTATCAGTCACACATATCCAGTGCTACGCTAGCCAAGGTCCAGCAAGACGGACAGAGTGTCTAGAAAAACTGAGGACGCACTGGTGCAGGACAGACAGCCCCAAGCTGCTCTGGCCAGCCTAACAGGACTTACAGTAGGCTCCATCAGTGGCCAAGATCCTATCTAGTGCACTTAGCAGGAGACCCACTTATGGCTCCCACTGAAATATGAAAGTGACAGTAGCCTACATGCCTAAAATGCACATTTTTAAATCACAGTTAAGCTAGGTTTGGCACAGAATACCGATGAATGAGTTAAAAATAAAGAAGAAAAAGAAGCAGGTGCATTGGATTGAGAAAAATGTATACGATCCATTTTGGGTGCAGGATTAAGAAAGTGGCTTGGAAAATAGCATTGAGTTCAACTAAAATTTTTCATTTTGAGCAAAGATTTGCAGAAACACAATACTGACTGTTCTTGAGGTCAAGAATACGCAAGGCAATGGATGTTGTCACATTAGCAACAGTAGGAACGTTTGTGTTCTAAGGCCTATAAACCCATGCTAATAGCAGCTAGCTTGTTTCAAACTAGTGATCTGCTAAATTGTGCTGCAACATTAAAACTTTTTCTGAACCCTGTGTAACATCTTTAGCACAGTACCATGTGTCCTATGTGCCTGTCAGGGTTAACATTGCTCATTCAATTTGTGATATACATGTGATTTTGCTAACCGAACTGTATTTTGACATTTAGATGATATTTAAATAAAAGCTTCTAAGTTCCAAGACATATCGCCATAGTCCTACATCTTTTACTGTTCACTCTGAGCGAGTAATGCAAGTATATTAACTGTAGTAGCAAGACAAGACAAGTGGCCTAAGCTTTGACCTCTATGTAGCTAAAAACTTGTTTTTGTGGTGCACCCAAATAAATAATGAACTACCACTTAGGAAACTTTAATGTTAAAACTTGGCCAAGTTTGAAATTCTTGAAAAAAATTCTGGATTGTATCTAAAAAAAAGTATAATTGACATGATTTGTTCACAGGCTGTTCAGCATAACAATCATTTGCAGCTTCCCTCTGAAAAATGCCCGCCTTCTATACGATATATACAGTAGCCTATGTAACGATATTGTGATAGTATGATGTATGTTTGTTACACTTATATTTGTACAGGGGATATGGCCACTGTGTTTGCAAGACAGTCTGTAAATGCTTCTTTTGTTTTGGTTGAATACATTTATATACAGTTAGGTCTATTGATTAATTCCTACTGTATATGAAAGAATGCAAAAACAGTTGCATACAACAAAGTGGGACATAGCACTAAAACAGGAAATGAAACTCACGCATACATACAGACCACACAATGCTTGTGCTCTACCTTAATCTCTGTCTAAGCCTCAAGGTTAAAACACAGATATGAATGCACACAGATCCTTCACTTTACTGTCAATCATCCCACTCTCTTTCATAATTTCATTTATTACTGTACCTTTCTCTCAGCTATCTATCTATCTATCTATCTATCTATCTATCTATCTATCTATCTATCTATCTATCTATCTATCTATCTATCTATCTATCTATCTATCTATCTATCTATCTATCTAATTCTGGGGTGTCTCTATATATGTCATTCTCTCTCTCTCTCGATCGATTGATTGAACACACACACACTTACTGTATATATACCTCAACGAGTACAGCTCATCTTAAATAGCACAGCAAAAGGCCAATCACATTCCCTCACTAGCATTCTGTCCTGACACCCTATTTGCATAATCCAGATCCAATAGCTGGACCTGAGGTCCATCACATGGGTCCACCTGAGCTGATGGATTCAGGCGCTTATGTGTGGCAGGCAGGGAAAGCGAAAGATGAAAAAGCCTGTTACAAGCCAAGTAAAAGACAGGAAAGGACTCTGATATCTGAAAACTGTAAAGAATGTTGCTCATGTTTTTCGCTGTCTGACACCAAACGTATCAAAGATCCCAATCTTGAGGAATAATCTCTGGAAGTAAAACCACTCATTACGTAAAGCAAGTACTACTGATCACTACTGGCCTTTATCTATCATAATATATATTTTATTATTCCCTAAAGAATGTCTCAAGGAATCTACGAATCCCAGCGGTATGTAAGGGCCAGACACAGCAAAAACAAACATTTTCTCACTGAATGACTGATGTTTAATGTAGAAAAGGAATCTTCATGACACACACTAAAAAACATGACTACATTAACTGTGGCAGCCTGGCTACATGATCAGAGGCTGTATGGTATGCGTCATGACAATTAGCAGCAGCATTACTGCACTATGTGGCCTTATATAAACATGTCAGGGTAATGGTGGCTGACAGCACCTTGATGAAGTCCACTAGTGAAGATGCTCACCAGCAGCATAATAAACGACATCGGGTCAAACCCAATCACTGGTTGGGAGAGGAGACCACTGAGACATATTTAGTTTACATTGGCATCTGTTACAGTAACATTCCTTTACATTTCCACAGTAACACACTCTGTGGGTTTACAGTAGACTTGTTTTTCCACTTTTTGGTTTTTGGAGGCTACCATTTTGTTTACATGCTGTTATATTCCCAATTGAGACGTATATAGCTGATAGACAAGACACAGATTTTAATATAGTGGTAAAAAAAAAAAAACAACAACCCAAAACACACAAACTACCTGGCCTGACTCTTTATTGCGTTGCCCTTCATCACCTCCTAGCAGGTGTTTATTCCTGACTAAACAGCACAACCAGACCAGGCCTAACTGCTGCAGACTCCCTCCATGTACCTGCACATAATTAGGCCCATTTCGGGGACTCGGTTCTGCCTCTCTCGGACAGCCAGGCGGTGCGTGTGCGTGTCTGTGTGTGTGTGTGTGTCTGCAAGGCCTCTGCTATCTCAGTAAAGCGGGGACTGCTACCGCGTTAACACATTCACAGACGGTGATCGTTAGTGTATTTACTGTATTCACGGAGCGGGTAATGAACATGTGACAAACAGCACAACGGGCCCCGTGACGCGTCGCCTGGACACAACGAGAAAACGAGGAGCGCATGATCACAAACCAGCAAAAGGTGGCTATAGGGAGAGGGGGGGGGGGGGGGGGGGGGGGCGGGGGGTAATGAGATAATGAGGATGGGGGGGGGGGGGGGGGGAATAGTATATACCATAAATATTACTCACATCTCTGAATTTATCCCATCTCCCAGGGATCCACTTATCATCCAAGAAATTGTCGGAGCGAGCAGATACGTGTCCAAAGGCGACCGCGCACACACACAGCAAGGCGACGCTCAGCATCTGCGGACACATAACAACAGCACGGCGAGAGAGAGAGAGAGAGAGAGAGGACATGGGATCAGGTTGTATAGGACGCCGCAATCGCATCGCAAAACAAATGCAGTCTAATGTAAGCTGCTGCATCACGTCAGCGATGGACGATGGATATAAAGATACGAAGGTGTTTTTCCACCTACCTTGTCGCATCAGCTGCTCTCCAGACTGTATGTGCTCGCTGCCGTTTTCTGTCACTAGTAATAGCAGCCCTCTCTCTCTCTCTCCCCCACCTCTCTCTCTCTCCGTCTGTGCGCAGCGGAAAACGGGAACGCGCATGGCACCGTGCGCGGGCCCTGCGCTGTGTTTTCATTTTTTTAACCTCTCTCTCTCTCTCTCTCTCTCTCTCTCTCTCTCTCTCTCTCTCTCTCTCTCTCTCTCTCTCTCTCTCTCTCTCTCTCTCTCTCCCTGTGCCTCTCTTCCTCAGTGCGGTAGGAAACGGTCCTGATGGCTCGCTGTGGGCCGTTATCAGGCCACCGCTTAAGTGTTTCCCACTGATTACCTCTTGTGAAAAAGAAACGGAGCAATCATGTGATAAAGATGAAAGGGAAGAGAGATTCATAACAGGAAAAACCATAGGATGTTTCAGAAATCTTTCAAATTAGGCATGGGAAAACAAAATAAAACGCATAACAACCTAATAGAAAGCCACCATTAACTCATTATGGTATATTACATTAGGCTACACTTTACATATATAGGGAAAAAACCCAAAGTGCTGAGCCTGACCTCTTGTGTTTCCTTTATTTATGCCATGATGTTTCTGCTCTGTTACAACCATCACACTGGAGCCGCTCAGGCTTGTTTGTACAGTAATGACTCATGAAAGAGTTTTGCTCACATTCCTGGCAGAGGTTAGCTCAGGACTGTAAATTGATGCTACAAGATAACATGGTTTCCATCAGAAATGCACCTAAATTGCCCCACTCTGGATGATTTGTGGAGGTGGGTGGAATTGTTCCCTGTTAAGTTGGTCCTTTCTGGGACATGCAAGCCCAGAAAACATCCCTCTTCTTCTTCCTCCTCCTCCTCCTCCTCCTCCTCCTCCTCCTCCTCCTCCTCCTCCTCCTCAGAATGGTGTGTTTCAAGAGGGAAAATTTGTACTTGATTGTACTTGGCTTCAACAGGACACCACAGGGGCTTTTGCTGCAGATTTGGCACACAGATAGACTTCAGGGAATTCTTCTTGTATGTTTGAGCGTTGCTAGCTCTTTGTGGGTGTCAAATTAAAGGAATAAACAGAACAACTTCAATGCTCCATATTGGCACTGATTCTCCAGGTCTCTGAAGCTCAGCTGGAGGAGAGAAACTCCTTTCTTCTAAAAGATTTTTCCCTCACATCTGTGTTTTTAACATGTCTGTGGAGAGTGCTATCGAACGTGTTGGGTGAAAATCTCCAATAGACGGTTAACTACACCATAACTGTTATGTCAAAGTCCATAGCTCACAATTCAAACAATTTCCATACTCACCAACAAGCTCCTCAGAGACCTCAACGCATCTTTGTTTTTCCACTCATTTATTCAGTGGTTGAACAAGGTCAAGAAATGGTCAAAAACCATGCAATCACAGAGAAGGAAAGCTGGAGCATATTCAAATCACTAGGCTCTTCACTGAGAAGTCTGGTGGTCAGGCAGGTCACAATGTTATTGTGCACAGTTGCTGTAGAAACCAACCTTGACCTGGGCTTCGCATCTTCATCTTCACAAAAGGCTGTAATTTTAAAAAAGAGGAGTGTGTTTGTGTGTGTGGGCATGTGAAAAAGATGACAGGGTGCAGATATTTGAAAGTCAAATTAGGAGTATAAAGTATGCACCACTGAATCACAGAGACACACAACATGAGCACCATGTGGGGTGTTGCAGCTGAGATGCTAAATGGTCAACTGTTGAGAAGCGCGCACAGGGCGCAGGCAGGCTGAGGTGATGTTTGATGTGTTGATGTGTGTTCACTCCAACCGGAAGTGTGCAGCATGTAAACAGGAAACTGATAGTAGAGAAGCTGCTGTGGTTGGAGGAGCAGGATTGCTTTGTTCACTCGGATCAACCCATGTGGCCTGACCTTGGGTAAGATGAGATACTTGTGAAGACGGTGAGGAAGTGGTCTTCTTTCTTCTTTTTTTTTTTTTTTTTTTTTTTACAGCTTACTGTTTTATGACATTTGTGCAAATGGAAGCGGTAAAAGAGGTGTTTTGAGTGTTTGTGTGTGTGTGTGTGTGTGTGTGTGTCTTCCAGCCCAGGGGGTTCATACATTATTCAGTCTCAGACATTAAAGATGTAGATGTGGTCAGAGACATATGCAGGAGAGACACACAGGGTGCTCACACACAGGCAGACAGACACACAGACAGATCTAGACAGACAGACACACACACTCACGCACAACCTCTGTTGTTGCTTAATGAAAGCCTGCATGGATTTTTCCCTCCACTCTAGTTTAGTTTTCCGTTTTTGTTCTCCTCTAACTACATTCATGGGCATCACACATTGTTGACTCGTTTGCTACACAGGCCACTGAGAAAAGGAAGGAGAGGGGAGGGAGTTGAAGAAAAGTAGGACAAAAACAACATAATGTGTGAGTGTGTGTGCCTGTATGTGTAAGCATGTGTGCGTATTTGGACAGGAGAGCATGACACGTGTCTCAAGGAGTGGAGATTTCACAGCCCAGTGACTCTGTCACTGTGCACCTGCTCACTGAGACGGTGGGAGGGAGGGAGGGAGGAAATGAAAGAAAGAGGGAGAAGAGGGGAGAGAGTTTGGGGTAAAAAGAAGTAGAAAATCCATCACGAGAGAATTAGTGTGAGTACACCAAAGGAATTTAATCAGCATAATTGCAAAAAAAAAAGAAAAAAAAAAAGAACTAAACAGAGAGGTCTTCCATGGAATAGAATATAGCATTTAAAAAACCCCACAGTGTATTGCGGCCACTATGTCTACCATTCAAGCATGACATCCTCGTGTGATATATGTGAATCTCTTTCCAAAACCATGGTTAAATAATGTGCTGCTGTAACAGTCTTCATTTCTCCGGGATAGTTTTCCACAAGATTGCAGAAGCTGATGTCAGGGACTTGCCACAGTTTCATTCCACATTCAGCTACAAGAACATTAGTGAGCTGAGGCGCTAACATTGACCTGGACCACAGTGATCCGAGATCATCCCTAAAGTGCTCAATGAGGTTGAGATCAGAGCCCTCATCAGTTGACATCTCAACAGCAAACGTTTCTTCATTAGATACTCAAAGACATCGTCACCACACAGATACTGTAAAAGCAATGTCATCAGCCTTTTTGACATAGACATAGATGGAAAAGTATGGATACTCCTCATAACATTTATGTGTGACAGTGAGTCAGCCTGCATGTGAGCAAGACCCTGAAACTGAGGCAACTAACTCTGACCATCATTCATTCAATTATATAGGCTACCTCTATGTATTGTGACATGTCAATATGTAATCTGGAAGAAAGTGAATTGCAGCACTGTAGCATTGATCCAAGTGCATGAAAAACTGCTAATGGGATGAGTGTCACTCAGAATGATTAAATTACAATGTTTGAAATAATCAAGCCTTATAATATTGAGTGGCATCCATTCTTTTTCTTTTTCTTTTTCTCCCTTTCTTCGTTTGTCTCTCTGAATAATGATGTAGAAAGAAAGGTAACAAAAGGATCAACTGGAGATAAACTCAAGTGTGACTGAAGCTGTAACTGGATTTCATGTAATGTCCATTCTTCAGGTAAATGCAACATCTGTATGGCTGTTTTGCAACAGGTCTTGTGCTAAATGGAAACAGCAGTGTTGTGTGTATGAAGATATTTCTTTAGGTTTGTAAGTCAATTAAATTGTTTCGTCCAGAACTATGTGTGTGTAGGTGTGTGCGCATGGATATGTAGGTGTGTGCGAGTCAATTTAGTTTGAACTGCCTGTGTGTGTGTGTGTGTGTGTGTGTGTGTGTGTGTGTGTGTGTGTGTGTGTGTGTGTGTGTGTGTGTGTGTGTGTGTGTGTTTAAAGGAGAGAGATGGAGAGCGAGAGAGGAGTGGTGGGGTGGGGTGAGTGTGTTATCTTGCAAAGCAGACGTTTTGAGCATAGCTGTGACTATAAGGTCAGTGTGAGTCCTGTGTTTTAGCCCCAGGATGAAACGCTAATAGCACAATAATGACAGAGAGGGAAACTGCAAACAGAAGATAAGGAAGACAGAGACAAAATGGCCATCGCTGAGAGGGTGATTACAGAGGCAGAGTGAGCATAAGAGAGGAAAAGAGACTTAAGAGAGAGAGAGAGGGATAGAGAAAAAAGTTGTTAGAAGGGAGATGATAAGCTATATGGATGGATGGATGTTTTGACTTGCGGACCCCTGTAAGTTGCATTAGAATAATTTTCCAGATGGCCACCCAGCCACCAAAGAAAATTATATATCTGTCATGGTTGTGTTTATTATGATGTCTGTTTTTTTAAAAGGGAATGACAGCTATTTCTGAACACAGCCATCACGTCCATGTTCCCATGACTTGAAATATATGGAAAAGTCCCACGTTTCAAGTGCGGAGGCCTAATAGGAGGTCTTTAATCTGAGTCTGGAGCCTGAATCACATGCTACATGTTAAAGTTGGTGCATATACAGAGTGTCTTTGTATGTGGTTCAGGGAGTAAAAAGACAAATAAGAAAATTCCAATAGAAAGAGTAGTGAACAGCTGAATTTCACTTTGTACCATGCAGTCACTGGCAACAGATACGCAGCGTTTGTGGTTGATGGTGTTTGTTTTCCCCCTTGTGGTGATTATTGCACATTACACTCCTGTTGTTCCACTGTAACAGCTTTAAGGTGCAGATACTATGTACACACTCAGTGTTGACTTTATGTGCCTATAACATTTAATGCAATCCAATCCAATACCTCAGCCATATATTCTTTATGAATACAATAATGTTCAGTTCTGAGTGACATTGTCAAAGGATTATTGATTTTACAAGTAGCAGAGCTAAATGTTCCTAATGTGAATTTGTGACTGTTATATTAAAGAGATGTTATATTAAATTGTAGAAGTATAGATAATAAACTGATCATTTGGGCTCTAAATCAAGTCCATGTAAACACAATTAAGATTCTAATGTAGATATGCACCACATAATAACAAATGAATATACTCAGTCAGTCCCTCATGTGGAATTTTGAATTGAAAATCAAGGTTGTGTCATCAATTTTGATTGATTAAGCAGTTGGATACACCTACGGCCAACAGCCCTGCAGTGATGTTACCAATAGGAAGTGGACAATGCTGAGTTCAACATTTTGAGCAGATTATGTTGAGAGGTGTTCCTAAGAGGTCTTTGTTATCTCAATTGTTTTAAGCCCCATATACTCTACATACACGAGGGGCTAGCACTGAACTAAATCACAACACCACATTAACACATAACACATGAACACTACAAGACAATAACCACAAAGTCTGCATTTATTAAAAGTCCTTATAGTGTTTAGGAAACAGAGTAAGGTTCATGACCCCATCGCCTCCTTCTCTTCCAAATAAGCCACAAAACGTTACCTCGACAGCTTCCCATTCATTAACTCACAGAATCTCTTTTCATAATAACAGGGGCCTTGTTCCAAATTGTCACAACAATGGTGCACGAGCTTGACTTTCTGAATCCAATGAACATTCTGCATTTAATGCTCCAAAAATGTTTAACAAAATAACCAGTATGGTTTCTGCATGGCTCAAACCTCCTATGTCACATGGTCTCTACAACATGTTCTCTCACTAGGGACAAAAAATAAAATAGCACAAAAAAAGTGAAACTGTTGCATTTGGTGTCATTTGGTGACACGGTTGCTCATAAAGTTGGAATCTTCTTCTTTTTTTTTTAAAATCTCTTCTCATGAAATGATTTTGACAATGTGATTTATTCTTGGTAGATTAAGTGTATACTCAAAACTATACTGATCAATCTCTTCCAAACACATCACTGTAAAAAAAAAATTGAACCACAAATAACCTTTATAATATGAATAAAAAGAAGAATATGTCTGAAAACATTATTCAAATTAATCCAACTTTATGTCCAACCATTTTGATGCTTAATTTCCACACTGATGATAATTTTAAATGAACAGTGTCTTGGTTTTTCTCCAATTTTCTGACTGCTTAGCTACCTCTATAATTAGCTTCATTAGCTTCTAAAAACTAACTCTTCCATAATATAAAACGCAATAGGCTATAAACACACCGGTCATCGCCACTGACTTTTATTTTGTCCCAGTATAGTCAAGAGGTGTTTTCTGTGTTTTTATTGTGCTGGGTATTTACAGTATAGGCTTCTAGTTTCAGTCATCCTCTAAGATCTTGGTAAAATATTAGAAAAACACACTCCAGTCCTTGAATATAATGGATTTTGTACATCCCACCCCTCTCAAGAGGACGGAGCTCTGTCGCTCACTGGGAATTCCTGGCCTTTAAAACATAATGTCTGAATCACTAACATGAATCTTGTGAAGAATCTCAATGTGAGTGAAGACATCTGCGGTTTTCTGAAAAGACCCAAAATGTAGCTTCAACCTGATCCATTCAGGTTTACATAACACATCCAAGGGATCAGAAATATCCGGATTCAGTCCAGCTCTTTTTAAAAATTGTAGTCATTTTCTCTCTGGATTACAGTCACCGCCCTCATTACTGGGCTCCTGGAACAAGTCATCCAGTTGCTCTATCTAGATGGCTGCAAACTGCACTTGTCAAACCTGCCTAAACTCTCCCATGTCAGAGTGGTCAGCTATGCATGTGCGCCCTAGGCTGTTAGAGGATCAGGACCCCGATCAGTTTTCTTTTCTTTTTTTAAGTCACTTTATTCATATTATTCCACCACCAGCTGCTTGAATGTCCTTTTCCTGTGCTGACCAGGCTCATCACTTCACACAGTCATGACTCCTGACCCCTGGCTTCCCAACGGAGAAATATCCTCCTCCCAGAAAATCCAACCCTCAAACTCTGCCAGAGAAATTCATCTTCCATAACTTTTCACAAGAGCCTCTCTCCTCTCTGTAGCTCTCTATAAAATACTCTCCATAAAAACCTCCCCTCTTTCCTTTGATTTTTTTTTATGAATTTCTTCCCAAGTTACTCTGTCTGTGTACACTCAGTTCTCATTTTATTAGGTAAAACAATGCACTCTAATCCTGCAACTGATCCTCCCTTCCTGAAGTTTATGATATTTTATTTGGATCAATTAGAGAGGTGTTGATTCAACTGTGTGGTTATGGTGGAGGCGGTGGTGTGTGTTGCTCTTGAATCATTTGAGATTGAGATGTATTATTCCTAAAATTATGTCCAACCCGTAAGTCACTGAGGGCAGGGAAAATTATAGACAGACCTCCAAGCACCACAAACTACAGCCTCCTAAATGACCATAAAGTTGAATCAACACCTTACTGAACAAAAACTATTACCTTCATAAAGGCAGCGGTTATTGCAGAAGTGTGGTATTAGACTGAATTAAGTGCACTGAATATATTTTCAACTGGGTGCACATAGGCCAGGGACATGCTTGAGATAGTTGATCATGATATGAATAATTAAAAACATTATTTTCCTTCCCATTCTTGTCATCCATTTCACACTTTTAGTGGCATTAACTTTTGTTTCAGCATAGCAGTGCATTCCACTTATGACTCCAGGAGAAATAAATGAAATGGAAATTTACTCACTGATATTTTAATATCTGGCAAATGTCTAAATGCCCATTGTGGAGCGTACACGAAGCAGCATCAGCACATTTGCATGAGCTATTTAGAATAAACTCAGGGAATTCCTGCCTACTTTTTTTTCTCTTTTAAATCAGAAATATAATATTTGGCCCCTTAGGGCATCCCAACTCTGTCAGCAAACAGATACCTTCCAGACACTTTTTTTTAAGGTCAGGCGTTTCAGGAATGGATGATTGGGGAATAAGGGATTCTTACATTTTAAAGTATAACTTTCAATAACACCAGTCTCATTACTGCAGCAACAACAGCTCTACAGTATGTTGTTGTTTTACAAGTCTGCAATTAATCACAGCACCACAACTGACATTCAAGTTTAACCGGAATACACAAGCGTTTAATCCAAGTTTGTTTATAGAACAGGTAAATTCGCATCATAACTCATGTCATAAAACAGACAGAGCTTATGTCAGTCACTACCATTTCATATCTGTCACCAGAATGAGTTTGGATAAGGTGTGGTGGAAAATAAACATAACCATGTTCTTTGTTACTAGTGTTAGTCAAGCAAATATGGAGGATCTCAGCATGTTTATGTTTAGGACTCCATAAACCTGCATCCAATACACAATCCCTCTAGAGGAACTGGTCCCATCGGAAAGAATGAGAGGACAACCACAAAAATAATGATGAATGGAGATCGATGCAGTTGCCACAAAGACCACCATACATGATCCAGGGTGTAAAAGATGACATTTAGTCATCATTAGGATTTAAAAATAGATGTTGTATAGTATTAACAATATGAGAAGAGCAACATTTTTTGTAAATCCTTCATCTTTTCTTTTTTTCCATCTGGCCAGTGGAGCTCTTATTAATGAATCATGTAGCTAGAGGAGTCTTCAGGTGAAGTCAGTGTTATGTGTGTAGCCCCTATCACAAATTTGAGCTTCACAATCTGCAGGGCATGTGGCAGTCTACATCTCCTTCTAATCACCCCTCACACACCACAGCAGAAAAATGTGAAAGAAGAATTCATCATCCTAAGAATTATAGTACCTGTTGATCACCTGCTGTAGGTCAGTACCTCAATAATATAATATTAACTTCTGTCTAAGTGACATTAGTGCATACAATAGAGTTCAGAGCCATAGACTGTAGAGCTCACTTCATTGCATACTTTGTCCACTAGGGGACAGAATAGGGAAGCAGAGTCATCTAAAGTTTAACCCAGTTCACAAATAAAACAAACAAAACAATTGAAAGATATTGGAAGCCTACATAAATAAACTTGTTTCTACTCTCCAAGTAATCCATTTGATTAACTGAGCTGCAATGTTTCTTCAAGTGCTTTGTTCTCCTTTTATAATTATATTTTATTCCTAATAGACAAGCTCAAAGTAGTGGTATTACAGTTTTTCTCGATTGTTTACACACAATTTCTGGTTCTTGAGGCACAATGGCCTCAACATCTAACTCATGCACCAACCCCCTGAACCAAGTCTGCTAAACTACAAGCACAATTCCTGCTTTACACTCAATTTGCAGTTCTATAATACACTTTTTTCAAAACACTACACACAATTCTCTGCATTTGGCACAATTTTCATGAAGAAAATCTCTTGTTTTCACAAGTAACACACTGTTATTCAAAATTCTAAAGTTAGTTTCCCTACTATTCACACTGACTCATCACATGGGTAAACACCTGTCACACAGTTTTACAATTAGCAGTCAGAGCTTTAGCAAAAAAGGGGCAACAGGCAGTGATGGACTGACACCAAAAAGAGAGAAACCAAACAGGAGAGAGGCCACACAACACAAACACACACACCGATATATATATATATAGCAGTGATCATAATGATGATGAGAAAAGAAAATGCATTGATCACCAAAATTGCATGTCGATGGAAGGATTTGAACCTAGACTAGAACAAAGTCTTTGACTACAAAGAGTGCTGCTCTACTAGGTGAGCTACATGTTACAGTAGTCTTATCTTGTCAAAATTATGTGTTCAGTCTTTAACAATTGTTTGGCCGTAAACCAGCTGACCCCGACCGACTCTTTTTTTTTTTTTTCTTTTGTGGTCAGATTAGCACGGTTGCATCGTCACACGACCACCTTGGTCTTGTCTTACTGTATTTCATTTGTTACCGTGTATTTGAGTGTTCAGAGTATCAAAACAATCTTCTAAAATTTTACAACACATTCACAGTATATATGTACTGTCTGTAGTTGCAGTAAAAAAAAAACCTAAGTCATTATGATGAATGGAGTAGAAGTGTTTTCCATTCATCCTAGTGTTTTACACTGAGCACATTAGTGTTCAACTGGTTCTTATAAATGTCTAGTCATATGATGGTTTGTGTGTGTCATTTGAGACTAAAATAGCATTTTGAGAATAAATAACATTGTTTTGAATGTAAAGTTTCATTTTGCAGGAGAAGTTAGGGGTTTTGCCCATTGTGTGTGTTTTTTTGGATTTGTGTGTAGAGTTCTGAGAGTATGAGGCATGCTTTCAGAAAATGTGTGTAAACAATCAAGAAAAACTGTACTATAAGATTAATTATCAGTACCCAAACTGTGACCTTATATTTTATTGCGTTGCCCTGAACAATCCAAGCGTCCTCTGCTTCCTCAACATTGTCCATGTTTTTCCCTTTTTTTCCTGCCATCTCTCTTTGTTTGCAGTCTCCTTGTCAGACTTTGCCTCTCAGCAGCTTTTGACTTCTCTCAAAATGTGCAGGTCTTAGCACCCCCAGCCTGCCCTCACCCCCCTCTCTCTCTCTTTTCTCACACACGGACACACACCGTGACCCACCACAACTCTCCACGGGAGAGTTCTGCCATGCTCTGTATATTGGGTGTCCCAGGATGATTAACTATTGATACGGAGCTCAGGTAACACACCTGATATCTCAGGGCGGGGGGTGGGGGTGGAGGAGTGGGGGGGTGGAGAGAAAGAGAATAGCATAGCAAAAGCAAGGGTGAGGGAGGGGAGAGAAGAGAGAGAGTGAAAGAGAAAGAAATAGCGTATGGGGGCAAAGTGAGTGAGAGTGAAGCCAGGAGCCAGACAAATGGTGAGAAAGCCACAGCAACAATACGCTCCACCTGTACACACAAACACACACACAAACACACACACACCTTTTTGGATTGGTGGGACACTGAGGCTGACTAACCAGTGGTTGGGTGGCACACTGTATTGTGATGACTCAGGGCATAGCTGAGGAAATGGGATGGTGAAGGCAGTGAATGTATCGAAAGACAAGAACTGTGTGTGTGTGTAGGGCAGATGCATAAACAAATGGATCACTGTTAGAGAAGAAACATCCATTTGTCCTTAACTACACTGACATTATGGCTCCGCTCTCCAACCCCCACCCGGCCCTTACTAATTACTTTGCATCCCCTTCAGGTTAAGTGTGTGTGTGTGTGTGTGTGTGTGTGTGTGTGTGTGTGTGTGTGTGTGTGTGTGTGTGTGTGTGTGTGTGTTTACCATGTAAACAGACCTACTTTTCTGTGTGTGACAGTTAAGTCCCTGCACCAGCATAATCACAATGAACTGACTCCTTCAGTCCTTTATCTCCACCTCTTCTCTGTGTGATAAGCATCAGTCGTCCCCTGGGTGTTTGCTGGTAGGGAGTTAACCCAACCCTGTTCCCAACCTTCCCTGGAGGAGATTTACAATGGTGCAACAGCTTTTTTTCTTTCTTTCTTTTTTTTCCACTACCACACACCTAGAGCACACCTGATTGTTTTGTGTTTCTGTAAATAAATGAGTGGGTGGATGAATAAAGACTAAGCAATTTATAACACAGTCTTTGTGTTGAGCCACAAAATACACATTGCACACTCAGGTGGTTTAATAATGTGGCTCGGCACAACAGTTTAAAGTGGATAGCTCATTATCTCAGTGATTACATATTACACAGCCTTTTCCAGGATATGGTTTAGGAAAACAGAGCGCTGAATTCCAGCACCATTGGGAACTTTATCTTCTGCCCTGAGTCATCAATCTTTCAGAGGCGCGTGCCGCACACACACACACACACACACGGTTTGTGAGTGGGTGAAATTAGATAGACAGACAGACAGACAGACAGACAGACAGATAGGTTAGAATTGAGAATAAATAGCAATCATTTCACTGAATTTAGACTAATCAAATTTGATTCAGAATAGATAGATCTATTGTGGGAAAAACTGGTAGTTGCAACAAAATCATTTACCATTGTTTCTGTTTTTTGTGCTACCAACACCTGGGATATAAAGGAGCAGCCTAATACATTATATATTACATTCACATTTCAAGAATAATCCAACAGGTATGAATGGCAGTGAGAGATGATGAGGTCAGCTCTTTTATCAACAGACCTATGACCCACAGGCTTCACTCTCTCATCCCACCTGCTGACAGTATCAACACGGATGCAGTCAACTTGTTGAAGAGGCAAATAGGACCTGTGGGCCGATACTCCCCCACCCTTACGGACTACCCTATGTAGGTTTGTCCCCCCTGTCTGCCACTCCCTTCCTGTCCATCTTGAAACGCCTCTTTCAGCCACTGTGAAAGACGCTGCGACTCAAATGTTCCCTCTGTGCTCCACACCCTGGACCCGTTTTATTTTGCAGCCGCTTTTTGTCCCCCTCAGTCCTCATCACTTTTTGTGTTTTCCCTCCCCGACACTTTAAATCCTCTCGGAGAAAATTAGGAGTATATACCACCCCTCTCTACTTCTGCTGGGCGACGTCCGAGTAACAAGGTAAGGCCAACACACAAATGAGCGTCGCAACAGGTGGACCGTAAACACAACCTGTTGTAGGCGACTCTACAACATAATAGACTTTTTCTTTTTCTTTCTTTTTTTTTTGCTATTATATTTTGTCGCTTTTACATTTTCACACGGGTAGTCTAAACTGATATTTATCGAAGAACTGTTCCGTGCAGCTCGGCTATTTTCACTGAGCGCTCAGGTGAGACGGTCGAAACCCCCAGAGACACAGGTTGCTGCGTTGCGTTCACGTCCTTTGCGAATTTGGAAAATTACTATGGGCGATACATTGTCATGATGATGGTTGTGAATTCAGAGGTTGTTTGATCCTGGTATCAAGGAGATTATCTTTAGGATGTCAGTCTAAATTACATGTCACGTGGTCACATTGCATATTGGCAGTAGCTAAAAATGATTCTTGAAGCTTTTTTTTTTTTTTTCAAACCGGACTGTCAGCATAGCACTTGAGCTAACTTACATATTTTGGGTGTGTGTTCAGCTCCATCAAAGCAAACATTGTTATAAAACATGCCTTCTTGCCAAGTTGCGCTGTCATAACACTGTACTTGAGATATGGAAATTGTAATATTTATGACTGAACGACACCTCTCGAAATCGGTATGAAACTCCACATGTCCTGTGGGTTTTTAAAATATAACAGTATTGTTTTTAGGTTTTACCTACTTACACTAAGGACACCTGCGCGGCCGACCATGTTGCATCCATGCAGAACGATCACCTGACGGTTTTTGTGTGTGTGTGCTTAATCTTATTTGTCTCTACAGGCCAAAGTTGAAGAAGGTGATCCTGTTGTCTGATATGTTTTTGTGTACAGGGGTCAAGAATTGTTGCAATTTGCTGAATATATTGTGTAAGGATATTTTATATTTTCATGTATTCTTTTATATTTTACTAGGCTACTTACTGAAACACGGTTTCCTAGGGTTTTATTTGCAGTTGCTACATTATGGTTATTTAGATACCACTGACCTGCTCCTGTTTTATTTGTTTGTTGGCTACAGCAAGTATTTGCTCATGGAAAGAAAAGAAGTCTGTCCAACCTGTTTTTGTGTGTTGATGGTTGTGCTGTAGCAGAGGGAGGATGAGAGGAAATAGTAAAGTAGGTAAGCTGACATTTCAAGAAGTAAGTCAAATGTAAGGGAGGAGGTCTGAAAGGTGGAATGAATGGGGTTGAAGAATACAGTGAATTTCTGTCGGGTTTGAAGTTTTGTTGAAAACAGCGAGTGATTCATTGAGTTAGTATGGAGGAGCAGAAGGCCTTGTAGGCCCCTTTCCAGTGGCATATCCATTGATATGTGCCTGTGTATAGTATTTTGTAACAACTGGTCCGGATGGAAAATGAGAACAATTAATTTTAAGATAACATATTTAAACATGTGACATGCACGCAGTTAATGAGTAATGTATCCTCACTGTAAATTAATCTAGACACCTTTCTGTCAAATGCTGATAAAGCTTGAAGAGATAAGGGCACACAGAGACCATGTTGCTATTATAAACAGCTTCTCATGTGGCTTGACATGGGAAAGTCTAGTGTTTTTTTCCTCTTTCAGTCTGTTTTCACCAAAATTGAAGATACAAAGGATCTTGACTTTATCTTAACAAAGAAGGATAGTCCTTAAGTCTCTGTAGATGTTGAGCTGCTGTGCCTTTTCCACATCCAAACACTGTTGCAGGCACCTTGTTGTGTGTTAATATCTTGGATTAGAATTTTATTTTTAATAGAGTTGAATGGTACAGTACAGTTCAGGATCTCGGTAACTTATACAGCCATTTGTAGATTCCAAGTCTGTCTCTGACCTATATGCTCTTTGATCTGACAGCAAATGTGAACTGTGCAGCTAAGCACTTTTACTTAGGTCTACTTACTTTATATTTCCCTTCAAATTACTTAATTTGGGTTCCAACTAAACAAAGATATTTAAGATTAAGTTATCTATTTTAAAAAACGAGACAAAACAGACAACTTGGACCGACTTGTGTTTAATTAATATCAGCTCTTGGAAGTCACAACTCCCCTCTCAACAGGGTGTACTGAGCTAATGAACCCCTGCTGTTTCAGCAGCCAGGCTGGTCCTCCTGCTGTGCTAAATCAAGAAAATGTTAATCTAGATTATGGTATTAGAGAGCAATAATTACTTTATAATTACTATCTTGTGTGGTTTGAATAGGCAAAAAGTCTCTCTGCAGATGCTGTAATTGGTTTGATTTTCCATTATAAACAACAGAAAGAAGCAATGGAAGTCAATTAATTTCAGATTATAACAGAGTTATGGTCAGAGTCGGAATTACTTATGTTTTGTCTGTTCAAAGTGGTAGTTGGTTACTCTGAAATTCCCCATTATGTTCTTTTCATTCTCAGTCTCATTCATTTTGCACAATAAACTCATCTCTGATGTAATTTTCAACAAGTGTTTTTGCAGTCGGTGACATTTCACCAGTTGGTGTAAAATGCCAGGGAGGTAATAATCAGTATCACAATAGATAGCTTGCATCACAACATGGTACAATATACTGTGATTATACTATAAAATACCCAAGTTGGTGCTGCATTACTGCCACACATGTGTAAATCAAAACTTTTACGGACTATGTTTTTCTACAGTTTGCTGGTAATAATAATCAATACATTGGGCAGTGGTGTGTCCAAATTAATGAATGAATACCAAAAAGCAGCATTATTTATCACACATTTATTATTGTTGATATATTCACAAATTTGACATGATCGAGAGAGAGTGAGATTCTTGGGTGAAAACGTAAATGCAGAGTATAAATCATCAAAATAACAGCTTCTGTCTGCAGGTGACTTGTGATCTAAGTCTTATGCCTAATATACAGTGCTAATTAATCAGCTGTAGAGGATTGACATTTAAATATCATAACAATATTAATACATTGATCTCTTGGGTGTCACCTGCTGACCATTAGCTGCTATACCATGTTAAAGGCTTCTCCTTACAAACTTTAGAATAGTTTTTTCTGTCGTTTTAATTTTTGTTAAATCTTGTTTCTCATCCTCTCTTCATCCCCACATTGTTTCGTATCTTTTAATTCTCTTAATCCAGATAATTTGCTCAGCTCTCCCTGTGCGCAAGGTAACCAGACCCCATTGTTAGTAACTTAAGTCATGACGCATCACAGTCCTCAGTAGACAGTGGCTGGTTTCTATAGTTACCATCAACAGTCTGGGCTGAGAAGTGTTTGAAATGATATCCTTGGGATAATGCTAAACAAAATTGTGGCCGCCCTGATTCCTATTCCTATCCGGGCCCTGCTGTTTGTTGGGAGAACCTTCATACTGAGCAGAAGCAGGTGGTTGGTATATGCTACATAATCCTGTGTAGATGTTATCAGGAGATGCTCAGCAGAAACAATATGCGCCATGCTATTTGATATAGATTGAGATGTAATGAGAATGAGAATGGAGAGGGTAATCATCTGATGATAGAATATGATGTGATAACCGGAGGGACGGCAGGAGAATATAACCACTTAGAGCATTCAGGATGACGGGTACAACATAAATGGGTCACCGGTGGATCATATAGCCTACAGACGGAGCCATAACAGTCACATCTATATCCACACCCCTGTTAACATGCCACCTGAAAGGGACTAGGTCAAAGTTAATGCAGATTTAAACCTAATTTTGTTGCTTATCTAACTTTCACAGTCCATTTTAAGGCTCAAAAGTGCTTTGCACACACATTTGTAATGGTTATGCAAGACACTTCCTTGTACCTTTGTACATTTTCCTTGGCTTTGCATGAGATTAAGGCACGGTTTGAATAGTGAGTGGAAGAATGGATAGAAGGATGTGTTCTTTACAAGGAGATGTTAGGCTATGGATATTGTCCAAGTAGGTTGAAACTTTATTCATCTGCTGCATATTGTTAGCATTGTGTAAAAAACTGTGTACAACAAGATGAAGGAGCACTCTCTGTTCAGGCCATAGATTTGTTTGGTGCATTGATTACTTAGCTTGTTCATGCGCCAGTTCAAAACCATGATCATGCATTTACTTGTGCAACATTTCATTATTTATTTTCCTCCAAAGGTCAAAGCATTCCTTAAGGTGTAACGCCCTGTGGACGGAGAATGAGAGTTAGTCATTGTTGATATATCAAAAAAGACCTGGATAATTGATGGTTCTCCGTCAGAGGTCCAGACGTGTTGATGATTAATCCAAGTAAGAGGGAGAAGGAGTGTAGGCATATAGAGCACAGGCTATGACATGGTGCAATGATAATGGTTCTTTGTGTTTGTGTTTGAGAATAGAGCGGCTGGAGGTTTAGAATGACGCTGGTGCTACCCACACCATGTCAGTGACGACTGTGCACAATAAGAGGGACCAAGAGGTGGAATTGAAATACACAGAAAAGAAAGGCAAAGGTTAATTAGTGCAGGTTGAAGTTGTATTCTCTCAATAATGTCTCAGTGTAAGGCAGAAATCAATTCAGTTCAGTTCTTCTTGAATTTTAATGTGAAGACTTTTTAGCCCCCATCATGAGTGAGGTAGACCAGAGTGAAGTTCACAGTTTAGATACAGGTTTTAAGACAACAAACCATAAACATCTGATGAACTGTTCTTTTTATTTTTTACCTTCATTGAGTCTTTTTCAGCCACTTTTCTGACCCGATGTTAGGCTCTGCTGTATTTTCCCATATAATAACCACTGTTAAATGTGTAATGTATGTATGATCATGTAAATCATCTAGGATGTTTCTCTATCTCTGGAGCACCACTGGCAAATACTGTCCTATTGATGCTTTTTGATGACTGTCCTCTGTTTTCATTTTGAAGTGCTAACTTTTCTCCTTTCTTTATGATTTCAGCCATGCTACTACCTTTTTCACTACTCGTCCTCCTCGGCCTCCTCACCTGGAGTCCCAGTGCATCATGCTCTAAAGTAATTGTGGTCCCGCCCATCATGTTTGAATCACACCTCTACATCTTCAAGACTCTGGCCACGGCTCTGAAACAGGAGGGCCATGAGAGCCATTTCCTAGTTTCTGAGGGTCGTGAGGTGCCCCCGTCTCCTCACTACCACCTACAGCGCTATCCAGGGATCTTTAACAGCAGCACGGCTGACAGTTTCCTCCAGTCCAAAGTCAGCAACATCTTCTCAGGCCGTCTTACATTTCTGGAACTGTTTGACATTCTTGACCACTACTCTCAGAACTGTGATGCCGTTGTTGGCAACGCTGAGGTAATGACCCGCCTCAAGGAGGCTAAGTTTGACCTGCTGCTGGTAGACCCCAATGAGATGTGTGGTTTTGTGATAGCTCACATCCTGGGCGTGCAATATGCCGTGTTTAGCACAGGCCTGTGGTACCCCGCTGAGGTCGGTGCTCCAGCCCCGCTATCTTATGTACCTGAATTCAACTCGCTGCTGACAGACCGCATGTCTCTGCTCCAGAGGATCACAAACACAGCTGTTTACCTGGTGCAGCGCTTTGGAGTCCATTATATCGCATTACCCAAGTATGACCGGATTATGAAGAAACATGGAGTCAAGCCTCAAGTGGCCATGGCTGACTTGGTGCAAGGCAGCCGGCTGTGGATGCTGTGCACTGACATGGCTCTGGAGTTCCCCAGGCCCACCCTGCCACATGTGGTGTACATAGGAGGAATCCTCACCAAGCCCCCCAACCCTCTGCCACAGGTCAGTACTGAGAGACACACAGACGGCTGATTACCACATCATGAGACAGACAGAAATAGTAGTTGTGTTGTGTCATGTACAAAAGGTTGAACACATCCTTTCACCCCTGAGTATCTGTCTTGTTGAAGTCTTTCCAGACATTGGTAACATCCTTGATAAAAAATCCTTACAGTACGTTATTTTAAATCATGCTGTCATTATAGATTGCAGTTTATAATTTTCTGGAAAATGAATTGGTTAATTTAAAATGGATAAATGACTAACCTGGTACTGAACCACATCGATTCAAAAGTCATATAAAATTCCAGTGGAGCCAGTCTAACGTTTCCTACAGAGGCCTAATACACCCAGGGATGTTCAAGGGATATAAAAAAGGTTTTCTCCTGTTTAGTAAGTTATATTTCTTTCTCTCTTACATACGGTCACATTGTCCAATCCTTCTATGGAGTCAGTGTCTTTGTGTCTGATAAGTTAATGCTCATTTATACTTATACAGGATCCACATGCTTATGCTGGAACATAAAACGACGGCTCTGTTGCACTGGTGACAAAGGTCCTGCAACAACACAATGACCAATTCATAGGGACCGAGTTTGACTATGACATTATGCAAATATAGGGTTTCACAGGAGCGGTCAAAAATCCATATCGTTACGCTTCTGACTGACTTTGGAGAAGTTGATCCTCTTTGTTACTTTTAGCCCTTTTCTTACATTCCCTTATAACAATGCAGTTGTGTGTATGAATAGTTCTGTAAAACTGGAAGAGCCTGTTCCTACCTTGGTTTTATTAACTTGCATTTATCTATCAATTTTCAGTCATCTGTTTAGTTCAGGTAAACAAATTATTCAAAAGCTATTGTGAAAGAATTCACTCATGGAAAACATGGTGGCGGCTCTCATCTCATCCATCCCATTCCTCAGAAAAGAATCGTGAATACATTGTGTGATGATGCACACTGAAAGTTCACGTAGAGTTACTGCACATATCTCAGTTCATTTATTGACAGCCTGTCTTGCTGGTTTCTCTTCTATTCATATTGTTGCCCGCTGTAACCCTAACCCCCCCCCCCCCTTCAGTCTTAACGGATTGACTGTTTCAGTATTTTTTGTATCTACCCTTGCTTGTCCCCATTGTCTCTCCAATCACTTGGTATCTCTTATTATCACAACCTGCTACAAAGCGGGCCTTCATCAAAGATGCTGGGGTGAGGAAGGGTTTGAGTTGAATGTACACGGAAGGTTTTTTTTTTTTTGAGCAGAGTGGGAGGGGAGCCATGGAGCGCAGAGGCGAGTGGTGACGGGGATTTGTCCAGCATTCGAAAGCCAAGAGCGCGGGCTGTTGGTATCTACTGCAGAGGATTCTGGAATGCCACTCCAGCCAATAGGGAGCATTGTGCCATGTTGTGCGGAGGGAGTCATAATGGAAGTGGAGGGAGAACGAGGCGATTGTTCGGCGCAGGGTGCTGGGGACACTGAGACTCTTTTATGGGGTCACTGAGGCTGCGTTGTAGGGACAGTAGGGTTGCACTGCTGGGACACAGAGCCCAGTGTGCCCCTGAGGCTGCTCCGTGCCAGGGCCGACCTTAGCTGCTGCAGCTGGACCCCACCCCTCCATCCCCCCACCCCCCTTTCCCCCTTCCTCTTCTTATCCTCCACTTCTGTCCCAACATGGCTGCTCTTTAAACCAGGCTCCATCCACTATCAGTCCATACATCCTCACTTACCATTCTCCGTAGATTATCTTTATCTTACTACACAGAGCATCTCTGCCATCCTTAATGCACTTTTGACACACACACATCACACACTTTACCAATCTATTTTGAGCTGTATAGTTCCTCTGTTTCTTTTGACTTCCCCTTGACATCATCTGTTAAGTGACAAACATTTTTGACCAGCTTATGGCAGGATGTCTTACCTCCCACTATCCCAGTTTGCAGTCTGTTCCAAGAGGCAGGGTTATTAGTTGATGTAGAAAGCTCTTGAGTAAAACCTAGAATAGGTCTCCCGCTTCTGAGAACAAGGCCCTGGAGAAGGAGGTCACGGTTTGGGTTTCCAATGACTCAGTGCAGCACTCAGTTGGTAGAAAACGATCAGAACTGCAGGCTTCCTTTCTTTTTTCTTTTGTTTGGTCTATCAGTGCTATGTTTCACATCAATAGAGCACAAATAATATTCAGGATTGCTGCACTTCATCATGTAAACAGTATTTAAAGAGTATTTGTTTGCCAGTTTAATAGTTGAAGAATTCTTCACTGCCCCTTTATCTGTGCAACCCAAATACAGTATAAGGTTTATGTCAATATATCTATAGGCTAAGTAGAAACTGTTGCTGTGAGCTCACATTTATCTGATTTTGCTCAAAATAATGGACACTCAACTCAAAGTGATCAATCGCGTGTTTTCTTAGGACATCAACATTCCTTCTTTCACCTTCATTGTACTGAGGTGGCAGCAGAAGCCTTAGATGTCTCAAACACTCAGCACATAAAACCAAACTGTCTACATGGTTAGAGTTTTTTCCTTGTTGAACTTGGCACTGTAATGTGTTGATCATGATTTATTGTGTATAGGATTTTGTCTTGTCTGATGGCTGAATGACTTGTGTTGACATTTTATGGTATTTGGTAAATTATTGTTAAATCTTCCCAACAGAGCCAGTAAAATATATCTGATTGCCCGTAGCAGACCAGCAGTAGACATTTTATACAACACTCAAACTTTGTAAAGAGTTACTGATTTCTTAGGGATACAGTACACAACTTGTGAAGCCATACATTATAAAACAAATAGCTATAGACATAGAGCGGGGCCCAGTGGTCTGAGACCACTTTCTCATTCATGAAATGAAATAATGATGAGACATAAACATTGATGTGACATCATCAGGATACTGTAAATCATGACCAGATTGAATGTAAATGACTATATTTTATGTATTTTCGTGTGTCTGAAAAAAATCATTAAACAGGAAAACAGGAAATGTAGGGAAATAAGGTCATCGAGGAATGTTAGAGGAAAATGATACAAGACCATTAAAATTGGTGACTTTATAGGTTATAAGTATTGCTCATTAATGTCATAATATGAAATGATAATAATGTATAATGCAGCAGTGGGCACCAGAGTGCAAAATGTAAGCTCAGCACATCCTTGCTTGAAGTTCTGAGGCATTAACTTGCATATATTTAACAGCTTCATGAATTAGACATTAGAGCTGTCTTGCTTTATAAACTTCCACTGTGGACAGTTTTTTTTTTTTCCACGTAAAAAATATTTCTGGATTTGAATGTGAGTAGTCTAGAAATATATTTACAAGTGGTACCAGCAAGAAATTGATTTGTATATCATATCCATAGTCAGTCAGTCAGAGTCAGAAACAAACTCTAATGAATCATATAAACCTGGCTATAAAGCGATCAAAACAAAACAAAGCAAAGCAAACAAAGTTTATGTTAATGGCCTGTTGTTTTAATGTTGGGTTTTTATCTTTAATGCATTCAATTAATCAAAGTCTGTAATTAGGAGTTATCTACAATTTTGGTCCTTTGAATGCTACCAATACTGCAAAATGTTATTTAACATTGTGTCTTTTTGTCATATCTCCACAGGATTTTGAGGCATGGGTGAATGACACAGCAGAGCATGGCTTTGTGGTTGTGTCGTTCGGTGCTGGGGTCAAGTACCTTTCCCATGACATTGCTCACAAACTGGCAGGAGCTCTCGCCAGGCTGCCCCAGCGTGTTGTCTGGAGGTAAAGTATCTATTTTCTCACTGTCACTCTCATTATACACATTTGTCAGTATGACAGATGTGACCTTTCTAACGTGTTGCACTTCAAGTTACAGACTTTCTTCTGCTAGGCACTCGGGGGGGCTCTGCATGTTAGATGGCTGAGTGTGTTGATATTAAGCTTTGGGTGGACCCACGTAATCGGTCAATCTGCTCAGTTGCTCATCATAACATACACATGTTGTTCCTCTGTGACAGGCTTCCTCTTAGGCCAAAGTCCAAGTTCTCACCTTACATTTGCTTCAGGGTATTATTTTAGGTTATCTGATAGACCAAACAAGATCAAGTATGTTATGAACTAATGGAAATAGAATTAGACCAACAAATCAATCAGGCTAATATAATGGCCAATATTACAGTAGTTTTATTACACTACATTATATTGTGTTTGTGTATGTAGACTGATAAGAAGAAATTGCAACACAGACCAGGATTGTTATTATGTCTGTGTGCTCAGGGTATAAAACTAAAACTACTGCAGCATCTGTGTGTGCATGCATCTGCCACCACTGGGTGCATGTGTACTGTACAAGTTCAGGTTGATTCACTGACAAAAGGTCTTTCACAGTTATCTAAAATATGTGTGCCTGCCCAGTGAGAAAGATAGGTGTGATTGAAATCTAATCCTTAGTAATCATTTACACAGAGTCCCACAGCAATTATCCACCGTCTGTGACCTGAGCAGGAAAAATGCTAAAAATAACAAAGAGGGAAAGTGCACCACACGGGCAAGTCTCACAGAGCTTTTAGATTTGATTCATAAATCTGTTAATCTTCTACTCACATCTAATATCTTATTATCTTAATATTTTAGTAGTTTCTTTACTTCTTATAGATTATTCATTAATAGCTAGACATCCAAACTGACTGATGTTGCATGATATTTATCAGACAATAGGATTTATATATAATGTGTAGCTCAATCTATTTTGATAGAGTAGTGTATAACGAATGCAGACTGCAAGAACAAAACCATGGTTCTTGTTCGTAGATACACATTGCCCCCAAGCCTGACCTTTTCTCTTGGGGCTGGGTTAATGGTAATGGTTAACATGCCCCTCTGTGCAGAGGTTGGTTGGTGTGTAACATGTATAAACACACTCCATAGTTGACAATGATTTCATAGTCAGTGACAAAATGGCAAAAATAACCTTTCGTTAGGTGTGTCTTTGTCAGAATAATTACAGTTCCAAAAATGTGTGTTTTGTAATATCGTTTAGTGTTAGTTAGTTCTCACATGACATGTGCAGTGCATAGACTAGTGCAGTTTCAGTTTTTTATGATTTTTCAGTTTTTGTTTGTATTGTTTAATGTTTAATTTTCATTTGATCTCTTACTTCAAAGCATACATCATAATCCTCACCTAATAATCTGGTACTATCCCATGCAAACCTGTGGTTTATATATATTTTAATAAAGATAACGTTAGATAAGATGAGATAAGGAATTTGCTAAGAACAAAGCAAACACTTAAGATTGCAGTGTGGTTTTAGTTTCAAGATCACACACATGACAAATAACTAACGGCGAGAAGTGCAAGGTTCAAAGAGACAAAACCGTTTCTCTGACCCTAGTAAGAGACATGAAAAGAGAGGTGCAATATAAAGGAATAATATGATGATAATATAATATATAGAATATGAGATTTTTTTTTTGTTCTGTTTTCCAGAAATAAATGTGTTATTCGTAGAGGAGAAAATGAAGTTGATACTGTATGAATACAAAGCAGTTTTTTGACCACTTTAATTACACACACCCACAGTGTTTATTTAACAGAGCATCAGGGCAACATTTTGACTTCAGGGGTCTTCCTTGGTTGCCAGTGCCTTGCCTATTTGGATGTATGTGTGTGTGTGCAGTTATATTGCATGGGCGAGGTTACGAAACATGTGATGACATGTTATGGAACCACGTTAGATCATGCAAGGAGTTTGGTTCAAAGCAAGTTGCTATGCTACAGAATTTGAGCGGTTGGACAACTCAGTGAAATTCAGTGGCTGGGGCACAGACTAAGAGCTGGGAGGAGTCACTGGAGGGGATCAGATTGTGGTTGCAGTGTCAGTTTGGAAACAGGTAGGCGGTTGTAAAAAAAGAAAAAAGAAAAAGAAGCTTGCCATGGCTGTGGCAGTCTGTGTACTGTGCTGTAATAAGGAGTTTGGCTTGCAAAATGTGTTTGCAATAATTAAAGTAGAAGTAAGCGATCCGGTCGTTTTGGCTAATGCTGCGTTCCAGGCAGACTTTTGAAACCGTAAATTACAGCTTCAAGTCACAACTTACGACTTTGTAGCGTTCCAGGCAACCCACTCGTGTTTTTCGGACCTGTTTTACCTGTGAAAGTGCACTATAACGGCCACTCGTAACTTCCGACCCGTGAACTCGTACCAGATCGAACTGGTACAACTTCACAGGTCGGAAAAACACGAGTTACGGGCTGCCTTGAACGCACCATAACAGTCCTCGTCCCTACGTCACCACATTCACGGCGTCCCTTGGCTGCACACACAGCCCTGCATGCCGTTCTCTCTCCTCATTGGATAAAAACTGTAGGATACGAGAAATGTTTTCTCCTCGACTCAGAGCAGAGCAGAGTGACTGAGAGACCCGTGATTCAGACCAAACACTCTATGTAAGTGATTGCTGTCGGAAGATATAACTATTTAAGACTTATATTAACACAAATATATCACTCACTTCTGCTTTAATAAATAATTATCTTTGCAGTGTTATTGGTCACGTGTCAGCTCTACTTCTGAACACTCTTTAACTTTAAGCCACAAACATTTGATCTCTGATGGCCTCCGGATATTGTATGTGACATAGAATAGGAATCTGGCCTCTATTGGCCCCTCCAAACTGAGAAGATGGAAAAAGGAAGAGGGCTGATGAGAGGGACAGGGACCAAGCCAAATGAATTGTGTCATTGATAATTGGCTGCATGAATGTAGGCTTTGATTGGCAGAACAGTGAATTGGTGCTTTGTTGACGAGAGAAAGAGAGATGAAAGAGTTTAGTTTAGCGAGGGAAGGAGACAGAGATGGACAGATGGGGGTCGTGATGCAGCATGCATGTGTATTGCACGCTCAAAATTACAGACACTAGTAAACTTCTCGCAGTACTGTACAAGTTCACCAGCAGCAGTGGAAAACAAAGAGTTGAAAGTTAACTCTGTGTGTGAACAAACAGAGCTTTCTTGTTATTAACTTCCTTGACTTTTTGGCTGCCAGGCAACCAGCCAGCAGAGACTTCAGAAAGCCCGCCACACTTGTAACACTGCGACAAGTTGTTTTTACACTTACACGATTTTTGTACTGTAAAACAAACGTATAACATGACATGTTATGCAATGCATGTCATGTTATATCATGTTTCCTTCCCCTCATTATTTCCCTTTTCCCTCCTTAGGTTCTCTGGAGTTCCACCCAGTAACCTTGGCAACAACACCAAGCTTGTTGACTGGATGCCTCAGAATGACTTACTAGGTGAGCAGGCGTGTGAGACACCACACTGTAAATCTCCTTTCCTTATCAAAAGTCAGATACAGTAGGGCTCAATTACTTTATTATACAGGATTATTATTATTATTATTATAGCACTTGAGAAAGCTTTGAAATCAATCCAGATGCTTGAGAACATCTTCTCTAAAATCTATTTCTTCATGCATCTGGTTCAAGGCAGATGTCTGGTGTTTTTATGCAAGATGTTCCTTAGGGTGTGGCAAGGCAAGGCAATAGACCCTCACATCGACTGAGGAAAACCCTTTTAACAGGGAAAAATTGGAGAAACCTCAGGGTGAGCAACAGAGGAGGGATCCCTCACCCAGGACGGGCAGACGTGCAATAGATGTTGTTACATACAAGAAAACTGTTTATAGTTTATGACATAGAATGTGGGAAACATGGAAATGTTAACAAGAGTTGATGAAGGCAGCTTCTGGTGGGGGGGGGGGGGGGGGGGCAGGATGGCGGCTGGTGCAGAGAGATCGGGCTCCGGTGGATCTGCGGAAACACAGAGAGAGTGCGAGACACCAAGGCCAAACTAGATTTTGCGTGTGAGGTTCCCTCCCATGTTTCCTGATCAACCACAGCAGAATGTGGTTACACAGTTAATACCTGTCAGGAATGATGAATGTGCACCTTAACACCTACCCAGACATTGACAGCTAGCATTGTATAATGTTGCAGTGTAATAGCATTTTGGTTTGCTAAGACTGCAAATATTGGCTGCATTATGGCTGTCTGGCTTTCTGGTAGGCCAGTAATAGAGGCAGGCCACCACAACACCACAAGATCTTTCCCTTTAGCTCTGTTGTGTCTCATGCTACCACAGTGCATTTGAATTAAATGTAACATAAGACTAGGGATGCACAATAACCAATACAGATAACCGATAACTATAACTGATAATATATATATATATTTTAAAGTATATTTTGGGGGGCTTTTTCGCCTTTAATGGACAGGACAGTTGAGAGAGATGGAGACAGGAAACGGGAGACAGAGAGGGGAGGAATGACATGCAGGATAGGGCCGCTCGACGTGGGATACGAACCAGGGCCGCCTGCAGTGAGGACAATAGCCTCAACACATGGGATGGGTGCTATACCAACTGAGCTAAACACCAACCCAACTGATAATATGTTTAATAGTTTATATATACACCTGAGATTAAGAAAGGCTAATATGTAATGAGTAACAATGAATAGAACATTATAGCTCTGCATATGACTAAGCAAATAAGACTAAGCAAATAATATAACTGACATCACTCACTACTGTAATCACAACAAAGATAAGTTGTGACTCAACAACATTTGTTATTGTTTTGAATCAATTTAAGGGGCAAACAAACTGAAAATGAGTGAAATCAAGGCAGTGTTGGCTACTGTAATAGACTACTGTATAATTATTGTATTATTATTATTACTGTATTTTGGCTGATAATTATCTGTACTGACAGTTGTTGTGCATCCCTACAAAAGATCAAACTGGCAAGTGGGCTCTATTCTATATACTGCAAATAATCTATAAAAAAAGGTCAAAAAGGACTAACACAAAGCAACATCCCTCATGCTTTCTGTCCTCCAGGCCATGCCAACACTAGGGCCTTCCTGAGCCACGGTGGCCTGAACAGCATCTATGAGGCCATGTATCATGGGGTGCCGGTGGTAGGTGTGCCCCTCTTCGGAGACCATTATGACACCATGACTCGTGTAGCAGCCAAAGGTATGGGTATCATGATACACTGGAAGTACATGACCGAGGAGGACCTCTACACGGCCCTGACCAGCGTCATCAAAGACAGCAGGTTAGATTCCCCTTTCTTAAGGCTTTGTTTATTAGCATCATTGTTAATTAGTGCCATCTGGTGAGTAGTCATGGCATCACACAACTCTTATGAATTTTTTGGTGACTGGGATCTTTTTTCCATACTCAGTTATTTTCTGATGTTTGTGTCCTTTGTATTGCCCATTGAGACCTGTTGTGTCCCCTCTGTCTTCCTGTGTAGGTACCGCCAGCAAGCACGTGTTCTCTCCAACATTCACAAAGACCAACCAGGCCATCCCGTGACCAGAGCCGCCTACTGGATCAGCTACATCCTCCGTCACCACGGTGCCAACCACCTGCGTTCCGCCGTATACCAGGTGTCCCCCTACCAATACTTCCTGCTGGATGTGATCGTCACAGTGGGAGCTGCCTTGGCTCTGATTGTCTTCTGCTTGCGCCGACTGGTCCGATTGTTGAAGGGGAACCAGAGCAGAGGAGGCGGTACCACTAGGGATGATGGTAACATGGCCAACGGACATTGCCATAATGAGAGCATGGCCAATGGGAAACACAAACGGAACGGCTCCTTGAAAAACGAGAAGAAGATAAATTAATGTTTCGAATGGCTAAGAGGGACGAGGAAGAAGTTGCCCCAGGGACTCAGCTCTAGGTTTGGAAAGCTGGAGGAGAAAGCTGTTCTTAGGTCTGTGTCGAGAGGCAACTGCTACTCAGAGCGAGCAAGAGGCTGTAGGAGAATACACAATGCATCGTGTGAGGACAGAGCAAGGCATTGGGTGCTCAAAATCTGTGTGGGTGTGTGTGTGCGTGTGTGGATATGTGTGTGGGTGTATGTGTGCACTGAGGCGAATTTAACGAAAACTCTTAACAGCAGCAGCTACAACAAAACAACACCAAAATTGGAAAGTCATTGAGGATGAAAACACAGGAAAGACACATTGGAGGACGTTGTTTCTTACATGTTTGTCTTCTCTCCTGCGTGTTCTCTGTTGTCTTCCTGCCTTCCTTACCACTGGAAGGATGACGAAAAAGGGGAAAAAACCTGAGCGCCAACCCCCGCATCCTCAGAACAAAGCAAGAAAACAAACAGATAAAATTTTTAAATATTTAGGATTTAATGTTTTTAACTCAAACTCTGCTTCAGAATATGTCCAGTAAACTGTAAATAGAGGACAAATCTATTTATTACTGTACAAAAGCATTTTAATTATGGATCTTTTGTCTTATTTTAATTTATTTCATGTGTCAGTGATGTGATGGCACGATGGTAGATGTACGCTCCCTCCACTAAGCCAACATCCACACAACACTGTGTCCCTCATATTGGTGAAATCAACAAAATTAAAAGTATAGGTCTGTGCTTCCCATCCACAGTGTAACAGTGGTCATGCTCGAGTTGAACATATTTTCAGTGTTGCCGTTTTCACGTGGCTCCGTTTTTTTTTCTGGTGGAGAGTGACTTAACTGAGCTGTTTGGCATATTGGTATGAAAAGGGTAATTGTGTTGAACGATATGATAATGAATACTGCTGTGAATACTGTGGATAGGCAGGAGCAAATCAGAAATGTGCTTCAGCTCATCCAGTCAGGTGATCATCAGGGATGAGTCAGAGCACTATTGATTAATGATTACTTGCTTCGTCAGTCCCATGCCTTCATTCTGCACCTCTCATCTATTTATTATTTAATAAGGATTCATCACTTGATTGCCATTTTTAGTGCTACATTTGACTTTGTACATCATACCTCTGAGATTTATGCATTGGATAATTTCTAATATGTTACAAATGACACTGCTCATCCAGTGCTTCTCCTCTGTTGGTTAAAGTCTTTAGCTTTAGACGTTCATGTACAAATTACACAGAGCTTACAGTATATTGATATTAACAAAGAGTGAGAATGATTCACATTCTGTCTGTATGTGGCCTTTTATAATGCAAATATGTGTGTATGCTTGAATACCAGTGTGTATGAGTGCTTGTTGTTTCAATTGCGTGTATGTTCTAGATCACTGTACAGCTTTAGTTGGAAGTGCATGGATGAAACAAAGCAGATGAAGTTGTTTTAGCTGCTGAGAGTCACATTTTTGCTTATTCTCTGAATTCATGTCAGCATACAAAGTACATGCACATGCAAGTGACTGTTATTTTCTTTCTCAATAAGACTGAACCTGCCCTCAGCTTTTTTTTTTTTCTTTTTTTTTTTTTTTATAATTTCATATGTTAATTCGCTCCACATTATTTTACCCGTGTTTCTTGGCCAGCGTTAAGCCACCATGTCTGTTTATTCTAAATGCAGATGGAGGAAGGGAGTACTGGGTCGACAGGAAAGGTGAAATCCACTACTTCTACAATGAATAATAATGCATCAAACTGACACTGATCCATGCTGAGAAATTCTCTTTTCTTGAACCCCTGTCAGGGAGATCAAAGTACAGGGCGAGCTAGAAGGGCATCTCTGGAGTTTGGAGGGATTCAGTATCTTGCTAATGGACATTTCAGAAGGGCAGGTGCTCGTGGACATGAGACTTCCAGTTGGTTTTTCAAATAACCAAACCACACATAACGGCTGCCCTCTATTGTTCCAGTAGCACAGTCCAGACTTCTTTCTAAAATTTGGAGAAAAAAATCTTAACTTAATACCGCCTCATGCACAGACCAAAAACAGTAACTTCAATTTAAAAGGAATCAGAGAAAAATGCCATCAGTTAACCATTCAGAGTTGTTGAGGACCTAACATCCATCCAACCATGTTCACAAATACTGTATGATAATGGAGAAAAGCTTCATGATCTCTTCTTTCCCTGTGAGCTACAGTTAAGCACGCACAGCCTGACCCAGCCCTGCTGAAAACAGACACTTTTATACTTGAATCATCATCATCACCAATAACATCTTCAGCTGCTGGGTATAGGAGGGCCTGTGGTGCTCCACAATGCTATGACCAGGGTTAGTAAAGACAAAAAATAGTTGTGAGGACATATATATATATATACTGTATATTTTAGTATTATTTCAGTATTAATGTTCTTATAGCCTAGATAGTGAAATATCTACTCATGTCCATCCTCCTAATTCTCTTGTATGTCACTGTACTTACACTGAAGTCTGTCTCCGTCCTTTTGACGTTTGTATTTCATCAGCTTGAATACTCTTCTTTGTTCTGTCTTCTCTCGTGTACTTCCTTGTTCCATTTGTCTGCGTCTTTTTCTTAACTTTTAATTTCCTGGTGTGTTCTGGTGTCTTTGTGCTTTTGTCTTCTTCCTCCTCCCTCCCCTTAAATATAAGATGTATGTTAACTAGCTTGTGTTTTTTTTTTCTTGTTTCATGAAATTTCATTTTACTTTGATTTTAAAGTGACATAAAGTCCTCATTTTTCCTGTCATGTGTGTCCATGTTGTAAATAGAACAATGTAAACAAAATACTAATGCTGAATAAAAATGAAATATTTTGTTTGCAGAGATGATTGGAACTGTTTTTTCACAAAGTTTCCCTGCTACCCAGTGTTGTCTTGAATATGAAATACACATTCAAAGAACAATGAAAGTGAATGTGGAGAAAAGGTTATACTATAATTTCCAATGTATGTCTAACAACTCAACATATTTCCCCTCTGTTGAAGAGGGGTGTTTTTGAGACCCGATAAGTCTGATGTTGATTACAGCAGTTGATGCTGCCAGTCTCAGTTTGATAGGGGATGTATAGGTTTTCTGTCGGGAATTGTTACCAGGCAGCAAGAGGTTTTGTAGGTATCAAATGGTAGAATCATCTAAAGTAGCCAATTGCACACACACACACACATGCACACAAGCCGGGTAGGTAGATAGGGTTATCTAATGCTGTATGCGCGTGCTGAGTGAGGCTGGGGTAACAAAACACCCAACCTGGTACCCTGCCTTGCTCACTGGCCATGTTAATTATTCATACCACCTGCAGGGGCCCGCAGACCTCACACACACACACACACACACACACACACACACACACACACACACACACACACACACACACACACACACACACACACACACACACACACACACACACACACACACACACACACACACACACACACACAGTCAAAAGCATCTGCAGGTATGTTTAATTTACGTTCCTGAAGTTGTTTTCTCCTTGTTGTCGCTGGTGGCCAAATTGGGCACTGCTCTGTTCACTGAGACAGGAAGAGGAGAGAGGGGGGGTGGGGGGTCAGGGAGGCCTCTGCTGATGAGGAATCTGATATCACAGAAAGCACAGTGGGCATCATTCATGACATCCTCCATTCACTCTCAGCCACCACTCCCTCTTTGTAAGTGCCTATTATTTACCTTCATCAGGAGCAATTAACCACTTAGTGTTGAACCAAGTGGGCTTATGAAGCTCAGTGATGGATCTGCCAGTGGCTTGCACACTGACGTTTGCAGTGTTTCTGTAAAAAAAAAAAAAAAAAATTGGCCAAGAAGATATAGCAGGATCTGCATATATACTGTATATACACTACACTGAAGACGTTGGTCCCAGCTTGTGTGAGATTGATGCCTAAGGGTGTGTGGTGCCAATTTTCGAAATTGTTGACTTTGCTTGCGCAAGCTTAAATGAATGATGGTTTCACTTGGTCTGCCATGTTTATTCATCTCTGTCACAGTATATACTATATATTTCAAGTGCTATGTATTCTATCCCATTCTAACTATAGTACGTGAGGCAAGAGCTAAAATGACCTTGACAGCATACGTAATGGCAAAAGAGGAAAAAAATCAATTATTTCAGTGGAAAATAAAATTAAGCTCAATTAAGAGTTGAGATCATTACTCAGTGGGAAAAGCGGCTTTATTATCTTCTCAAGGGGGACTGACCTAATGGGCTGTTTGATTGTCCTCACACACTAACTTTCACGTTTCCAAATTCAAACTATGTCACTAGTGAAACAATGTGAAAAACAGCCTTGTTCCCTTGAACAGAAATAGCCTAAAAAAAATCCTAGCACATATTCTGGGATGTGGCTGGTCTTATTACAGCAGAGTGAGGTGCTACAGTGTGTGCAGTATGTACTTTGCTCTTAAAGCTAAAAATATTTGCTTTTCTACACAGAGCTCTGAACTCATAAGCTTTGCGCTGCGTGTTGCCCTGTCACCCTCGAGATAAGGACACAAGGAACAAGTACAGTCCTCGTGCATGTAATGAGAGGACTCATCGCCATCAGAGAGGCCTGCTGCGACATACTTGACCAACGGCTTTCCTTTGGTCCTCGTGTAGGCTACTCTTTGTCTTTCATTGACTTTCTTTGCCCTTTTTTAGCCCAGTGAGAGGGAGAAAGTAGGATCAGTCATGTGTTTCTATGAGTCTGTGTTCTGAAAGGTTAGGATCAATACAACCGAGGGCAGTGTCTGCTTGATGGAAAAAAAACAAAAAAAAAACTGGTCTGCCTAACTACTATAATGTGTGTGTGCAAAGTGGAAAGAGAAAGTGAGACAAACGTTAAGCTGCAGGAAACCGCCACGTCCACTAGAGGGTAGTAGTATTCCATTATGAACTGCTGTGGTCACCTCATGCTTCAATTCCTTTTGCTTTTTGCCTCTCTTTATTTTTTTATTTTTTTTGTCACCCTTCTGCCTCGACCAACAGCTGATGGACCTGTTGACTAAAGTTTAAACCGGCTGTAAGTGAGTGTGCCTCACCGCTGCTTTGTGTGTTATCATTCTGGTCAGGTAAATTTCCAGCTGTAACTCCCATTACGTAAATCCTCCCCGGCTTTTACTGTAAGATCTCTGGTCCCAAACTCTGTGTGACAGATGTGTCCTGGCCACCGTTGGGTCAGGATAAACCTTGGTAGAATGGAGTTCAAACACTAGACTAGAGGCCTTCAAGTGCCATGTGTGTGTGTGTGTGGGTGGGTGTGTGGAGGGGGGTGGGGTGCACAAGACTTCAAAAGAGAGTTAAATGATCCGTGTGGAGAAACAGGGCCCTTTTAACAGCCTCAAAGATAAGATAAATCAGAAGGGGATGAATGGAGGTGATAAATTGCAACAAGAAAACATAATTGGCGTGTGCTATATTTGTGCACACAGGCTGTATGAGTGCACATGCGTTTATATGTGAATTTATATGCATGTGCGTGGTTGTGTGTATGTGTGTGAATGTGTGTGAGTGTGTGTATATGTGTGCGTAGGTGTGTGTGTGTGTGTGTGTGTGTGTGTGTCAGGGTGTTTGGGATGGATGGAGTCCTGTCACTGTGTCACCATGGAGATAAGAGAAGCCTGACAGCAAGGGACAGAGACTGACAGCTTTTATATCAATCATAGTGACTTATAAGTGTGCATGGCTGTGTGAGTGTGTGTGTGTGTGTGTCTGTACGTTATGGGGTTAGGAAAGGGTATTAAGCTGGAATCAAAAATAAATCAATGTCATGTGGTTTGTATGTCAACAGAACAGCTGTTGTCAGTTTGGCCTCACCTCTTGCTGTAATCTCTAAACTCCAGTGACCACACATACACACACAGACACGATGCACTGACATACAAACAGACAGATGCCAGTGTGTGTCACCCATCTCTAAGTGCCTGGACACTGCCCAGGAGGAGAGACTTGGCCAAATGTTGTTCTGGCATAGAGATCTACATCTTTCAGCTTCTCTCTGATCTAATTCTCTCTCTCTAATTTACTTTCTGCTCCTCTCTGTATCCTCTCTGAATTCCTATTCCTCCTCTCAACTTTTCTGATCTTTTTCCCCCCTCCTCATGCTATTTCTTTCCACTTCTTTTCCCATCCACTCTCTACATATTCACTCACCAAACATCATCCAACCCAGAGTCTCAGTGAGTCTGTAAGCTGATGCAGCGTATCTGTGAGGAATTGGGAATTCAATTGGAGAAAATCAGGCTTTTGAGTTTTCAGCCAGATATTTAATTATGGGAGTGAATTATGGCTGAGTCGCTGCAGGGACACAGCAGAGAGGTAATGTGACTAAGTAAACAATAAATAAGCACCAAATAAACATAAAGTCAATGCCATGCTTGATTAGAAAGGTAACACCCACTGCTGCCCTTGCTAAACCAAACAATGCCTACTTTAGCCAGATTTCCAAGTGCTTGCTAGCTGAGAGAGAGGCCAGTAGATAGGGCGATATAGGGTGGGGTGGAGTGGGGTGGGGATGGGACGGGGGGCATAGTAAGATAGAAATCTAACCTCCACTGTGATTAGGTACTGACCTCATAGGCCTGCTGTCTGCCCCGATAAAGAAACAGGAAGACAAACACACACGCACACTCATACGCACACCCTCTACCCCGTCGCTTATTTTGAAGCCAGTAAATCATTTGATCCTTATCGGTTGTTCATTCATTTCATTTCTCTCTTGTCTCTTTCGCTCTGGGTTTTCTCGCTTTTCATATTTCTGTCCATTCTCCCAGTGGCTAAGGAAAGAGATAATCTTGCTATGATCTGTTCTTGGGATCTATTGTTCACACAGTTTCTTTCTCTTCTTTTGTCTCCACTGCAAATATGTATTTTTTAAGTTCAAAAATAAAGTTCAAACAAGGTAAACTCTGAACATGCTGATTTTTCCAGACTCTACTAATCTAGTACATTTGTGCGTGGATGAAAAAAACAACAACACTTTGCTGGTGTCAATTGCTGATTCACCTATAAAGACACAGAATGAAAAAATCAATGACTGTTGGCATTCTAAGAGGAATGCGCACCTGAGGAGAGACTACAGTGGACACCTATCTGTATTAAGTGATGACTGATAACTTCCTGTCAGTGATAAGACAGTGATACTGACACTAAATTTCATGAGCCATGCTCTTTGCTGCTGCTGTGTTCCTGAAGGCCTGATCTGATGTCAAATAACTGTGTTACAAGACTTGTCAGATATCAGATATCCGTGCTGTCAAACATAACTCATTTTAAAGTCTCAGTTAAAGCAGGGGGATAACACAGTTATCTTCTCTTATACTGTATATCTGTTGCATCTACGTATTCATGCGTGCACGTGCATGTGCGGACAGACACTTGCACACACCTCCATTGAGTCAGTCAGCGAGCTCTCCATCACTGCCAGCGGTGGCCTGGTGCTCTTTGGTTGGTTGCAGGTTGATGGATGAGTCTCCCTTGAGCAGCTCTGTTAAAGCGCCTCTCTATCAGGCTGCAGCCGCATGGGCCCTCACATTTGATTAGATCCCAATGGAAGCCAGTTGCTCCCTGTCATCACTCATACAGCATAGGCCCGAGATGCAACAGAGACAGCCATTGGAGCACGGAGCTTGACACGCTGAGGAAGCCATTTCGGTGCAAAGAGAGGATATTATGTGACTCATGTACAACTCTGTCTCACATGGGTGGCGCTGCACTTGGCTGGAGAGGAGAGATAGTGTGAGGGAGAGGGATACTCATAAAGAGCAGAGTGTTATTTCCATTCTTCATGCGTTATATTCAGAATGAAAGCCTCATTCAAGATTCTATCAATCAAATTGCCCACCTATTCATTTAAATTACACCTGAATGAGAATCAGGACCATTACAGCACTTCAAAACTCAAAAGGCTTTGACTCCGTCTCTATCTGTCTTTCTGTTTTTACCTCCTTCTCGCCCTCTCTCTCTTTCATCTCTCATCTCCCTCCACTGGTATTTACATGTCAATGACTTCTGTGTAAGTGCCTCCCCCCCCCATCTCCTATTTACATGTCAGTGGCTTTTGCTGCTTGATGGTGCTGCGTTGAAATGAAAGTAATTTGCTCGGTGACAGTCAGGCCATTTTACCAGCTATTACTCTCATCCATTCTGGTCAGTGAATACTGATGACAATGAAACCAGGGGGCTGTGAAGAAATTTTGCAAGCTTTTGAGTTAGTGACGCTGGTGTGGCTTTCATGTGGTGGCAGTCCACCTCTAAAAGTTTTTTTTTTTTTCAAATGCCATGGAATATCTTAGTCCCCCCCCCCCCCCCCTATTGTCTATGTATGGTCTATACACGCTCATTTTAATTGTTACCATGTTGTTTATTGCTCCAAAGCTGCCTGGTCACTACAGCCTAAAGTCAGGCCTGACATTCTTTATTAACTGAACAACAATGTGAAAGCCATTCCACTTCCAGTAAATTGCTTTGAAAACTTGATAGTTGCACAAAAAAAAGAAGCCATTTCAGCATGAAATCGTTGCGCTTCCCAGAGAGGGCCTGGAGATAAGTCTCAACTGATGATGCAGTTTAAAAATAAAGACTAATTTCCTTTTAATCAGCAGCGTAGACTGTGCCGCCCAGAGTGTTAAATCACTGGGGCAGAAGTGATTTGAGGATTGTAGCTCACAAATCATGGAAGATGGGGATGAGATATAGTGATGAGAGGGCGCTGACGTGCCCAGGGTCAGCAGCTCATGTGTGTGGAGGACAGACGACGTGCACACGCACGCACACACACACACACACACCAACTCTCTGCTGTGTTGTTTTTAAGAGTTCCGCTGGCCATTAATGATTTAGTCCTACAGGCAGGACAGAAATATGACTGCTTATGACTGAAATATTGATGGAGTTTCATGAATTATTAATAAGGCTGATTTCTGGAATAAAGATGCAGTTGACCTACTGTAGTCAGAGGTGAGGTTCAGTGGTCCTACTGTTTTGTTCGACGGTTGATTTAGTGCTCACCGCCAAGATTTCACCGGGATGTATTCAGCGTGCATCACACTGTCTTGTCTTGTGTTACTGTGTGCAGCAAGTGTCTCACCAAGTGCGACAAATAATCATCTCCTCCACAAGATATGCATGAATGAGAGCGAGTTGTACCGAGGTCATCCTGCCAGTGATATCTTTATTTTTTAAACAACTACATTGCCCACAGATTGTTAAGATAGTCAGCTAACAAAGTAGCGCCCCAGCTACCGAAGCACTGCACTTTCTTGCCAAAACAACCTGTGCGCTTTTAAATCTGTTTGTGTTTGTGCCGCTTCCAGATGAATCTAATTTGGCACCGAAGAGCGGGAGTAGTTAGTGTAAATCTTGGTACGCTCTTGGATCGGATAAACAAAGTATTGGAGTGGAGACATGGCAAATAAACAGTCAAAGAATGGGTTGTTTTGATAGAGGTAAAAATGAATTAGTTCTCGCTGTGAATTTGAGTTCAAATCCTTTTCTAATATCCTCGTCTCCTTGCCTTGCTCCCTTAAAGATTCATAAGCCTTCAGGTAGTCTTTCATCAGGTTGAATATTCACTGTCTCCTCTTGTCTCCTCGTTTCCTCACAGTTAGTAAACCATCACATTAGTTTCACTGCTGGCTGGTTTCTTAGGCTCATGACTGTCCTCTCTCGACTCCTCACCTTGTCCTTATTCCTCTCGCACAAATTAGTGAGGCATTGGATTGATTTTTCACCCTCTCGTTTTATCTTAACACGACCCTCTGCAGAGCATTTCACTTTTTTTTTATGGAGTCATGATAGATAGATATGGAGTTCTGGAGATGAGTTTGACTTGATGCTGGAGGCAAAGGAGACAGTAATACATGCTAATGACTCGCAAAAATGAGGCCCTAGAGGTGCACAAAGAGTTTGGGCAACAGGAAAAAAAATGTCCAGCGCAGGCATGTTTCAAGGAAGGACAAAGAACAAGAGGGATTATTCTTAAGCATTTAGGCCTTAGCTAAGTTTGCTGGCTTGGGCTGCTTCGCCCTTCACATGGGTCAAGAGGACAGCGATGCAGTGGGGGTGGGGTGGACAGATAGTATCTCTCTCCTCAAGGGATGGAGGGAGGCTGAGGGGATAGAGAGGTATAAGCGCTGTGAGGAAATGGAAAGATGGATGGATGGAGATATGAGTGAGAGGAGGAGAGAGGCTATGTAGTGGGGTGAGAAGCAGAGATAGAAACCTGGAGGAGGAGAGAGTGAGTGAGAGAGAGGTGTTTTTTATTTGACAGATAGGATGGTGAAGACTTAGTTATCCATCAGCTCTGATTACATTTGTTTACATTCACATTTTCACCCAAATAGATGGGGCATGTAATGCAGGAGGTGGATAAATATATTTTCTGCTTACAACAGTCTTTTTGCAGAGCTTAGTGTTTCAGTGATTCAGTTGCATTGTGGGCCACAGGGTGAATACCTCAGTATAGATGGCAGGTATAGATGAAACAGAGTTAGGGCTATAAAGAGATTAGCTATAATCTATTGCAGAGAGCAGGGGGCTTTGAGTAACATAAAGCGCGATGGAAGTCTGCAGAATTTGGATTGTGTGGGGTTGAAAGCAGTGTGTGTGTGTCTAAATGATGAGGTTGGGTCCCAAGTCACCAGCTAATGGTTTCCATAGATTTATTGGCAGCACCGTGGGTACTTTGTTTTGGACTCACGAGACACCTTGCAATATGTCACCCACTCAACCAGCCTACAGTGATCAGAGTTACCACCAGATCTGTCTGAATGGCTGTCAGGATGAACATGTGCATGTGTGTGCAGCAGAGGAATAAAAATGAGAAAAACAGGGCAATCTAGAATCATAAAGTGTTGGCTGATGTGATCGACAGCGAGCAGCATTAAACACTGGTTCAGTGCAACCATGACTGTTGTTTAGTGGTCAATTCCACCCATGGATATTGGATATGCCTCACTATGACCACCTGTAAAATCACAGCACAGAGCATTTCAAGCCTGTAGGCAAAGTACTTGTATCTCCAACAATAGTGTTTTCATAACCAGCCAACTGGGAGGAGATCTAAAGAGAGAGGCAGCAGCACTAATCAATAGGAGAGGGCGGACCAGTGTCAAACGGCAAATAAACAAACAAGCCATTATCCTTTCTCACACACACACACACACACACGGAGATACACAAAGGGACACTCTTGGTAAACGTATGATAAAAAGTTAATGTGCACAATTGTATGCAAGTGGCAGAACAGAAACTAACTCATTCCTATTCACACTGACTCCCCGCGCCGCTTTTATGTGTGAATATGTTTGTGCGCACCTTTCACATGCAAACAGGCCAAATATTACAGTGTAGCCTATCCGCTTTGCACATCTATGATTAATGTGGTGTATGTTTTTTATGTGTGTGTGTGTGTGTGTGTGTGTGTGAAGGCAAAAAGGTGGTCAAAAAAAAAAGTGGGCGCAGAAGAGAGCGTGTATGGTGTAAACACTGATATTACTGTATTGATCAAACTCTCATATCTGGTGGCAGTTAGATGGCCCACAGGTGTGACTGCGTGTGTGAGCATGTTTAAGTCATCTGTGCTTCATCTGTTGTGTATGCATGTGCACATTTGTCTATGTGTGTCTGTGCTTTATCTCGCTCTCTGTCAACAAATTCTGTTTGCGTGTGTGTGTGTGTGTGTGTCTGGAAGTTTGTTCTGGGCAGCACTGGTGACAGAGCGAGGGAAGGGAGAAGTGCTATTGATTTTTTAGCCCAGCCATGCTACAGAAAGATCTGTTTGGGTGGAACTGTGATTACGCCCACCCCCCTCCACCCCAACTCCCCCACCCCGTCTCTCTCCTGCTCCCCTTACCCTTTCACTTAGCATACATGCTGTATCTATCTATCCGTCCACCATCTCAGGCACAAACAAAGCGTGTGATGTGCTCTCGCTGCTGTCTATTTCTGGATGCTGGCACGTCTGGGAGAGAATATGTTTCAAAGTTTTTGTAGCTTGGAAATGGTGTGTTTATATTCTAAGTATACCGCGTCTGCCACAAAGGGATTTTGTGTGCTTGTGTGCATCTGCACGTGTAGTGTTTCTGTGTGTGTCTAAGTGTGGGTAAGTGTGTGCACTTTCTAAAACAATGACAGTAGTATCTGAGGTTTTAAAAGATTTAGGAGTGAATTAGTTGCCTGGTAACCAGTCTGTTTGTTGGGTTGCAGTTTGCATGCACACAATTGCAGACAACACATGACCACACCCACATGTATGCATACACGATTATATACTCATACAAACAGTTTTCATTTTCAGACATCATGGAAATGATGTAAAACTTGCCCCATTTCCTTTGCCAAACTTAATCCTGACCGCTCAGGACGACTGGACGCAGTGGAGCATTCTGAACCCAGATCAGTGTGCAACTGTTTTTCTGCACATCTGTTTGCGTCTATGCTCCCCCGGCCTGTCAGTCCTGCTCTTGGCCTGTTAGGATGGAACAGACGGCTACACAAAGGCAATCTGTGTTTCTCAGTGTGTGTCGTGAGATAAACAGATAAATGATTAGTTGCAATAGAGGAGAGGGAGTCTTAGTGTCATCATTATGAGGGAGAGAGGGATCGGGATTAAAAGAGCAGCATTGTGTCTAACAGATTATTGGGTCTGTGTGTGTGTGTGTGTGTATGTGTATGTGTGTGTGTGCGTGTGTGTGTGCGTGTGTGTGTCTGCATGTGTGCTTGGTTGGCTCTTTTTCTCATTACAGGATTAAAGAGCATCTGGTTCAATGTTCCTACTCAACCCTGCCATTCAAAGCCACAGGGGAAATAATACACTGTTGTCTCATGTAGGTGTACTGCATGTGCTTTGCTCATGTGTGTCCATGTGTGTGTGAGTCTCAGTGTTCGTGTGTGTGCCACATACATGATTGTGCATGCATGCCAACTGGGAGAACAGATAGGGAGCTGGACATGGGCAGAAATGAAATTGCTGTGTCTAGAGGCTGTGTCACAGAGAGTGGAGAAGCTTGTATTGTTGGCTCTCTGTGTGAAAAACTCTTGACTGAAATCTATTTCTGGTTATATAATGAAAGGTGGACTGCGAAGGGCTTAGCTGGATCTTTTGGTGAGTATACAGCCAGGAAAGTAATGGTAGAGTTAGAGAGAAGACAGGGATCCAGAACTTCTTACTGTAAGATTACATAGATAGATAGATAGATAGATAGATAGATAGATAGATAGATAGATAGATAGATAGATAGATAGATAGATAGATAGATAGATAGATAGATAGATAGATAGATAGATAGATAGATAGATAGATAGATAGATAGATAAATAGACAGACAGACAGACAGACAGACAGACAGACAACTGTTAGTTATTTTTCTGTATGGGCAATTAAGACGCTAATAGCTTTACAGATTTCCTGTCTAGTTGACACAGTGTTGGACGTGGCATCACATTGCTTCCCATTATCAGTGTCCAGCATTAGCTCATTTATCTGACCCTAAGGGTATGTCCCTGAACTATGTGTATTTTCCTGTTTTTTTTGTTGTTGTTTTTTTTATTTTATGGCTGCAGTCGCATCTCAAACAGAATGTGGAGACTGAACATGAGGCATATTACAAGATGGTGCAATGTACGTAAAGAGAATGCACAAATGCGACTGAACATAAATCGATGCAACTTGTCCCTGGCAGTGCAAATTGAGGCAAGAACGAGATGACAATGTCTCATCTTGAGTGAAAAATGGATGCTAGCAAGCACTGTTGTGTTTATACTGTGCACATGTACAAGGACTCACAGGTGTCTTGGTGTACTGTACAACCTGTGACAATGAAAGATGTCTAGTCCATGTGTTAGATTAGGCTAAAACTCATGTCTTTATGTGTTAGAGTTTTGTGTCACGACACCTACCAGTGATGGTGGTGTTGATTTATATGAGTGTGAACTCCCAATGTTCTGTTCATCTTAAAGTGAATTACAGGAGGATACAGGGAGCAGTGAATGATTAATTGATGACCTAGCCCATACAAAACAGCCTGCAAGAGGCAGTTCTGCATGATTAGTACAAATAGTGCTGGGACCACATTTATGATTAAATGCCACCAACATTTTGTAGTATTGAGCAGTTTATAATCAAAGCATAATAAATGGTTTATAACACAGGAACACTTTGTTGTAAGCAGGCTTTACAGCTTAATAGGCTTTGTAATGTATTGTTCAACAAAAATATGGTGCATGGACAGTTTCTGATTGATTGGTAACATAACATGATAATTTTATATAATATTATGTTTTCATGACTCATGAATGATTATACACAGGTTTGTTCCTAAGTATAATCCCACCACTAGAAAAAACAAAACAGATTTATTAATTATTCATAAATTTACAATATAAACTGCTATAGGCAGTAAACACATGTCATGCCATAAAAAATAGTTTACACCTACATTGGAAAATGTATAGCCAAATGTAAAATATCAGTTACAGTTTTATCACTGATGTATTGTAAGTATTTAGCTCCCAATAACCAAAATTTTAAATTCAGCACCCTGTACTGTTTTTAAATTGTGTACATTTGTTATAAATAGAGAATCAAAGAATGAATGAACCTAAGAGATAGTCTAACATAAAAAAAAAATCTACAATTAATTCAGTTTGTTTTCCACTCAACCGGAACCTTACTCGGGCAAAAAAATCAACAACAAAAAAACCAAACAGAATAAATGCATACCTTAATTGTATAAATTGTATTTTCATTTGTGACCGACACACCAATAATACATCATTGTGATTGTGTTGTTGATGGTGGTGCTTGGCTAATAAGAGTGTATGTCAGCATATCTGTGTGTTTGTGTATGTGTGTTTATTGCCCGTGCCCCTATTAATCAGAACCTATCACTTGTGCCTAATGGAGATAGATTATCAAGCAGAGAGACGTGACTGTCCCCAGAGAATTCCTGCTCTCTTTGTGCATGTGTGTGTATTTGTGTGTGTGTGTGATATACTAAATACCCCAATAACAGCATCATTTTCTGCTTGACTACTGGAGCCACCATTGTCACCTGACCCTGATCAGCGGGGCCAGGGTGATGTTATGTTTCTGCAGACACAGAGGTTAAACACACAAATTTCTTACTTTTTCAGTGTGTCTACATGTTGGTGTATATACTTTACATTGTGAGAATATAATTAGTAGAGATTATGCTTGCTTTGCTTACTCCAAATTTATGCCCCAAACAAACAAGACTTTAAGCGCATCTGTACAGGCTTCTTCTACATGCCTCAGGGTAGAAAAGTTTGCCACCAGCTGCAGCAGAAGGCTTTAATCCCTCAGAGACACTTATATTATCCTTGCCGCTCAGGGTAAAATATCTGCTACATACTAATATTCCTCTCCTGCTTCCTTGAAATGTGTCCTTGCAAGGCTCCCCAGGATACCTTTTGGCCTCTTTTGTATCTTGGAAACGTTTCAGGTGTATTCAGCCGAGCAAAATTACCACATCAAAAGGCAACAAACTGCAGATCACATTAATTCGACAGTAGCAATATAACGCGCATGGTTTAGTGACAATGATAGACCTAAACAAACTCCAACTGATCCTTGCACACGCATAATCCCATACTGCCATGCTCGCACAAGGAAACACACACTTGTGTAAACCCATTTTACTTTCATTAAGTATCACTCAAAATGGATGAGAGCTCTCATTTCATGGAGTGCTGCCACGGACTCGATATGAATGTCTCTTTAACACGGAGACACACACACACACACACACACGTACACACACACACACACACACACACACACACACACACACACACACACACACACACACACACACACACACACACACACACACACACACACACACACACATGCACAAACACTCATAAATATTCCACAGTCTGACAGTGGTATTAGCAGAGAGAGATATATTCTTGGGGCTATGGGCTGATAATAGATTAAAACACTTCGATTACATGCTCTTCACAAGAAAGAACAGCTGCAAGACTTCGGATAAAATCTTGCATCAGACAAAAGAAAGTGAGAGATCATGCCAAATGCAATTTTTAGAAGATGCTATTGTGTCTGACACAAAGTGAAAAAAAAAATATATATTTTGAAAAGAAGAGTCAAAACCACTTATTGTTTGTATATTTTAATCTCATTTTGACTTTGATGGAAAATGTAATGAAATGCCCTCCAATGGTATTTGGGCTGCTCATGCCATTTGAAGGTCAGCTGAAACATCAACTAAGTTTTCTTGTCTCTAAGGGAACAAAATACTCAAAATACTGAAATTGCGGTCCTCTTGCTTATTGTTCCATCTTTTCCTTTCTTCTATTGATTGCCAGCTGTCTTCTGCGTAGTCAGACTTGCGGATGACCTTTAAATTCTAGGTTTGTGTGGCCAATGCGCGTGTGTGCCGGAGTGCGTGCACGTATGTGTGTTGTCATTACCTCAATGTCCAACTGCAGCATGTGCTCTCTTTGTGTTCTGTCGTGTTATGATATTTTCTCCTGTTCTCCTCATTGATTACCTGTCATCGAGGCTGAAAAGTGGACTTTTGTTTCACCGAGTTGGCAAATAGTGTGCGCGCTCTTCCTCCCCGTCTCACTCTCTGTCTTTCACTTACTGTCTCTATTTTGTCTGTCTCTCTTAGTTCCAAAAATATTCTCCTGTCGTTGCCAATCTCTGTCTTTACTTTCCTATGTTGCTTTGCAAAATAACCATTAATTGTGATTGTTTCTTTTCTTTCTCTCCCTCTCGCCCTTTGGCTGCTAAAGTTGTCGGACAAAGTTGTGTGACTTGTTAAATACGTCTGAAAACCAGTTTATTTTTTCAGTGCCACATAGCACCTCATATCCTCGACAGTGAAATCATATCAGTCCTGTCATAACACATCTGTTATGCCTGACTTCATTTGTTTATTTCTTTGTGTGTCTGCTTTCGCATGTCGATGTGTGCTCCTGTGTGCGCCCTGCATGTGTGTTTGTAATGTTGGCGGTACGCATGGCTGAGCACGGGCTGGCTCACTTGCAGGGAAGCTAAACAGCAGAAGAAGAGAAGGTTAAGTAGGAAGGTCAAACAGAGTGGAGTGAGGGAGATATCCATCACAGAAACCAATACATTTCCGCGGACACTGTGGCTATTTATTTTTATTTCTATGGAAAAGAAGACAGTTTCTGCAGGTAAGCTGGCAGCCTGCCTGGGGCCAACTTGACACATCCTCTGCAGACATTTGGAGGAGAACATAGAGCCCCGGAGTAAACAAACTGACTGGGCAAATCAGCTTGAAAAGTTGTTTGCTTTGTTGCAGTAGCAAGTTTATTTATTCTTTCAAATACGGGGTCATTCTGTCAAAGTTATATGTATATCATTGGAGAAACGGTTTTCAGCCCCTTAAGTCCAAAACCTAATGGCGAGGATTCCAACAGATTTTGGTCTGTTTTGATTTTTTTCACCCTAACATCTCACCAATTAGCCAATGTGACAGACAATAGTCTCCCTGACTGCACAGCCACCTGAATGCCAGTTAGTCAAGACACCAATATGTGTCACCTTAAAAGAGAGACCTTGTTAATAGAGAATGTGTTACCCTGTACTCCATTTAACGTGCCTCACTCGTATTTATTTTTTTATCTTTTACCCAATTTCGGCATGAATAAAATGATGTGATCTTGGCATGTTATGACATCATAGTTTCACAGGAGTGTGACTGACAATTCATGTCAACACAACCTCAGTCAAGGTTTACAAAAGAGACCTAGAGGGAGTTAGTTGGAGAATAACCTGTCAGAAAACAGAGTGGCTTGATTACAGCAGCCAGCAGGTACGGATCACCAGTTTACATGAAGGGTCAGTGAATCTGAGAGTGAGATGAGCTGCTTGCACAAATGGTGACTAATGCCCATTCCAGCCAAAGGTGAAATCCATTAATATTCAGTGTAAGATCACAGAAGGCTAAGAAAACTACCAAATGTTCCTGTTTGGAGATCTGAAACTACTACATTTCTGCCATAATTTCCTTAAAAACATGGCAAAACTGCTGGTTTTCAAATTTTCTCTGTTGATCGATTCACTGATTAAATATTAATTTAATCTCTAATATGTACTTCTTCTACTTTTATAATGTGGCAGCTCATTGGTTTGGGTTGAAACTGTTTTCTTCAAGTCAAACAACTTATTCGCTCCCCCGTTTCATGACTTCATCTCTCTCCACCTCCCTCCTACATATTCTGTCACTATACCATTCTTCTGTGTTTTTTTTAAAATATATATATCCCCTCTCTCTGCTGTTCTCCTCTCCCCCTCACCTCCCGTCTCCTCCGCCTCTAACACCTCTTGTCATTCTGGCTAACTCCTGCTATGACAAGCCACGGCTTGATCTATTTCTATCTCCCCTCAGACAAGTGCTACATATACACCAACTGCTCATGCATGGGTGTGTGTGCGTGTGTGTGTGTGTGTTCTAGGGACAGAGAGATGGGGACATCTGTGTGCATGCACATTTACTGCTTGTGTGCTCAACAGGTGTTTAAATTTGACCATCAGTGTTCAAATTCATAGCCGGTGTGTGGACGGTGACAGCATCGTCTTTGATGCCTTTGAAAATGATGAATTGACAACAGAATGGTCCTTCATATGATGAGTATCTAGTACACGGATGTGAACAAATTGACACAACAAACACATTCTTAAAATATAACCACTCTTTCTGACTTGCTGACTGAAATGTCTCTGCTTATTTTAGACGTAATTAATTCCCGTGTTAAGATCCAGAACACCTCAAGACATGTTCATCCGATGTGGGCAGGCGCAGGTCAGCAGCCAGCACTCTATACTAGGTATTATGGTGCCCTGTTGCTAATGATTATGTGAATTATATTGAGCTGGAGTGAGAGTGACCTAAAGCTTGTACAAGTAGCCATCCAAACAGCTGGAAGCTCTTTGGATTAAATCCAACACAGTCAGTTCGAAAAGCCTGTTGCTGTGAATCAACAGTTCTTACGTAAGTTTACCTTATTGGTTTTTAGGGCAAGCAAATTGACCGTTTTGGTTCTCTCTTACTGTATCCAGACACAGCTGTCGTTATGCAAAAAAGGAGGGCGAAAGAGAACATAGCACAGCGCAAGTTTTACATGGAGCTGTATCACAATACATGCATTTCCAGCTCAGGAGGCAGAAGGACCTGCAGATTGTGACTGGAGGAGAGGTGGGAGATCAAGAAAACACAAAACGATAGGAGGAGGAAGAGGACAACAACAAAAACGAAAATAAAATACACCTGTGAATACTGGACTTAGCCAGACAGCCATGACTTGGAATGAATGTTAATGTTGCTGTCTACTGTACCCATGCCATGCAATCTTATTGATAATAGAGTATTGGTGGTGAGAACTACAGATTTATTGATTAGGCTAATTGTGTGGTAACTGTATTCTTGTTTTTTTCCCCAAGTTCTTCAAGCATGTTTGAACATTTGTAAACCATGATAATCAGACTTTTTTTAAAAAAAATATATATATATACGTATAGATACCTTTCAAGCTTTTTCCCCTATTGGTTTCTATTTTAAAATAATTAATCATCTGATGTTGTCAGGAGCTGATCTGTCACAAAATGATATTTTCTTTTGACAGATGTTTTATGCAGTGTTCACCGCCTGGTGACACTGCTTTGTTCACACTATTTTTTAGAAAATCTTGAAAGGCGAGAAGCAGGAAAGCAAAGCATGTACAGGAGACTGGAACAAAGCCAGTGTTCCCAGTGCCACACACTGCTGATTGATCCTGGGTAGCTACTTTAAGTTGTTGAGGTCTACAAGTTTGGTGTGTGTTTGTTTGCTGTTTGTGGAGGCTATCACACACTTATGTCTTTACTGTTCCCTCTGTGGGGTCATCAAACACTTCAGCGTAATCTCCCTGGAGACCTTGATGTATTTAGTGTCTGTGTATGTGTGTGTTTGTGTGTGTGAGTTAATGCAGGACCCCTGTCTGCACTAGCCAAAAGATAGCGCGGATTTCTTTTTGACCTCCCCTGTACCCTTCCCTCAGGGGCAAACGATCCAATCAGAGGATAAGCCTATTTCCAGACCCTCCCCCTGGGACTAAGAAAGATCCAATCGGATAAAGGTTCATCTCAGATCAGAATCAACAGGGGAGGTGGATAAGAGACCACACAGACACACAACCATTAAAAGAGAAACAGGAAAGAAAAGGACAAACACACACACACACAGAAATGTCTACACAACAATGAGTGTCAGAATACTCCAGAACAGATGTTTTTTTGTCATATAATGAGTGAGAAATCCACCATACCTTCTCTTAACACGCTCAACGTGTGATGGCAGGCACAAGAGTGGGCTCCTGTTTCTCTGCGTCAGTCTGCAGCAGAACCCCTCTGTGATAATTCCATGCAAGTGGCTCAGCAAGCAGGACAGCATACCCACTAAAATGACAGAAATAAGAAAGCGCAAAGCCCGATGATTAAAATAAACAAAAATAAACACAGGAGTCTTGGCTGGAACATACAAACGGGGTAAATATCATGGGGATGATGCTTTAATACACACAGAAGAGGCAGCTTCTCCTGCTGTGCGTATCCTCAGACAACATCTATTTGCCTTTTCTTTCATAATCCAGCCCACATTTTCCTGAAACATCTCTCCCTGGCTTTGCTCTTGCATGCAGCAGGTTCAACACACAACACCATGTTGAGTGTATGTGTGGGCTGTGGACGGGTGTCTTTGTGTGCCTCATGGTGAAATTGTCACCAATGTCACTTTCATCTGTACTCTTCACTAATGCTTTGAAGATACAGACGGGACTACAATTCTGTTGTGCTCACCAGTGACACCCCGATGTGCACACAAACACACATTCATTGACTGAAACACTCAGCACTGACGCTGAAAAGCTTCATTTGCATCCATCTTTTCCCCCCAACAGGAACAGTTGTGATCTATGAAGCATCTCCGTCTGTTTAATTGTTTTGTTGCCCAGAGGTTGTAATGATTATGCATGCTACAACATGCCTAAGTGATTGTCTTTGTGCACATGAGTATTTGTGTGGGTGTGTGTACGTATGTGTGCGAGAGCTGTTGTTGTGCTCCAACAAAGTCAAAGTCTGAAGAGAATGCAGCTGTTGGGGGCTTTTACTTCTTTGTCCCTGCGGTAGCTGCCTCCTGTCAAAGAAGTACATCTTCAAGAATTATATCAGGAGGACGTGGGCGACGTAGAGAACTTCTTTTGTTGCTGTACAGATGTTTGTGGATCCAAATGCTCGTTTTATTACGTTGAGTGTTGGTATGTATTTACATGGCTGCGTTTGTTTTTCTGCATTGCCGAGGGCAACAAATGTCCTTTATCACTGTCAAAATGTCAAATAAGTTATCAGCACCTCCATACAAGCTGCTGTGACATCTATGCCCACACACACACACACAGTCAGCAGGCGGACAGTATTACTCAGACACACAAAAATCAACATGTGCATATTATTTAATCAAGGCATAAGAAAACAATGTGGCATTTGAATAAAAAGGATCATTTGTCATGAATTGTGTTTTGGTGTTCGTGTTTGTACACTTGCCTCACTGTTTTGTATGTGGATATTAACACTTTGGTAAGTCATCACCGTGAGTTAAAAAACAGTTCTTCGGTTTAAATGTATATTTTCACCTGTGTGACACATAAACAATCGCTCAGCTGTACAGACGGGCGTCTTACGTAGAAAGCCTGAGGCGGGTGAGTGGGTTGGTTCTCAAAAAGTTTCTCCCAGGCAATTTTTGATGGCTACTTTGGGCCCTGATACAATGAATTAATTAGCAGTAACTGAAAGGGAATTGTCCTGAGATTTGGCAGATTAAAAAAAAAATGGCGTTCTCAAAGTCATGGAAAATCCCTCTCAGGCAAACAAAACAATATGCGTACAATATAAGCACACGGTTATTGAATTTTAATTTCACTTCTGTCTGTTTTCAAACAGAGCAGAGCAAAGATTTCTGTTGCACCACTGCTTATTCACAAGACAATAAATTGAAGGAATAGTAATGAAACTTACAAACTTTAAAAAAAAATGTGTTTGTCAGTGAGAATCCAAACAAACGTCGCCACAGCACCACAGCCTGGAAGAAGACCTTTGTCCTCGGAGCGCAGCGGTGGGGCAGTGGTTTAATTAGTTTCATACTCCAGCGGTAATGCTGGTGCCTCCAAAGGACAGGATGACATGAGGATATTCAGGAAACCTGAGGAGAGGAGAGTTTTGTGTGTGTTTCTGTCTCATATGTGTGTTTTTGTCCTTGAGTCTCACTATCTTTGAAATAAAAAATCGCTCTGGTCACAATCAATCTGTTATTGGTCCTCTCTGTGCATTATGTTTTCACTTAAAGGGATAGTTCACCCAAAATTCAAATTTCACTCATTATTTACTCACCCTCATGTCGACTAAGGGCTGGGAGAAGTTTCAGAGTCCTCCGTTCCTTCTCTGAGTTACAGGGGGGCTCGGCGCAGCACTGCATGTCCATATGACGGTTGCGAATGGGTCTCACTTTTCTTCGTCCAAAAAGACACACCAAAAAAACATCCAAATACCTCCATACTGCTCGTCTGTAATGTCCCTCTTGTATTGAAGTCCCAACATGAGAAATTGTTCCGAAAAAAATTAAATAAGTATAGGTTTTAAGCTTGATTGTAGCAGAAGCTCCCAGTGTTGTTCTGCCGGAATCTTGCGCGATTTGTGGAGCTGTGAACTGGGTGTCACTGCAAATCGCGCGAGATTTGCATTGACACAGGAAGAGCAGTGAATTGAGACACTGGGAGCTTCTGCTACAAACAAGCTTAAAATATAGACTTATTTAATTTTTTTCTGAACAATTTCTCATGTTGGGGCTTCAATACAAGAGGCACATTACAGACGAGCAGTATGGAGGTATTTGGATGTTTTTTTGGTGTGTCTTTTTGGACGAAGAAAAGTGAGACCCATTCGCAACCGTCATATGGACATGCAGTGCTGCGCCGAGCCCCCCTGTAACTCAGAGAAGGCACAGAGGACTCTTCTCCCAGCCCTTAGTCAACATGAGGGTGAGTAGATAATGAGTGAAATTTGAATTTTGGGTGAACTATCCCTTTAAAGACTTAACAGAAAAATCTTTACAGTAACAGTATTCCTGCAGGTATGGCCTGTACACACATGCTATTTCCAAACACAAACACACTAGAAACTTTTGTAATGGAGGGTCTTCACTGTTTCACTCCCTTGGCAAAGCTCCACAAATAAACACACAAACAACAGAACCACTTTTCTGTCATATTTCAACAAGCAGTGAAGCCATTAGAGAGTATTTGTTCATAAATTCCACTGGTCTCCGATGAATGGTCATTAAAGTGAAGTAAATGTAGTAATGTAAGTAATGTTATGATGGATTATAAATAATATAATAAGCCAAAGTGATACTGTAATATTGCATGTAAGCAAGTTCAGTGATAATGGAGTTAACCACAGTGTTTTACATTTCTTACCATAACAATACATCAACTATAGTTTATTGGTTTCTCTGACTTAAATAATGATGTATAGTTAAAGGTCCAGTGTGTAATAATTAGCAAGGTTTATTGGCAAAATCTGAATATACTACCCTTAAATATATTTGAATAAGTGTATAATCGCTATAAAATAAAATTTGTTTGGTTTACACAGCCTTACAATTATTCCATATATATATACACACATATAGCAAGGTTCTTGCAGTAGAGAGCATTGCCATATTGTGCCGCCATGTTTGTACGGCAGCCCGAATGGAAAATCCAGCCAGCCAGAGAGCGTGTTTAGCGAGTTTTGTGTTCATTGATAAACCAACAAAGAAGAAGGCGGATGGAAAGAAGAATGACGAGGAAACATCAGATGTAAAATGGTTTAGATTTTCACCTCATCACTCCATGCTCCTGAAATACTCCCAGTCGTCCCAGTTGCGGTAAACAAGTTTTTTTGTCCTCGGAGGCCACCGTCACTTTGCAGACAAGAGGGGTGCATGCGAGCGAGCGAGTGTACACTGGAACCTAGATTCTGAACGCTAGATATCACCTTTTTCCCCCCATTTTACACACTGGACCTTTAACATCCATACAGCTTGAGAGAGAAAAAAAATACATTAAATAACACTGCCTTGAGTGTATTCCACAGTTTGGCAGAATAATCCTAGGGATTGTGTCGTTGGTAGGTGTATGTGTTTCTTGGCATCCTCATCAGGAACCACTGTAGTGTAATTCATCACTAATTACCCGAGTCTCATTACTCATCACAGCTTAACCACAGAATTACATTTAATTACAAAGCATTTCCTGTAACAGTTTTTCAGTTTTATTTTTCTTGCTCCTGCGCCTACTCACAAACTCTCCCCCTCTGATACCAAAAACTCAAATTACTATCAATGATTTAAAAAAGAAAGGCAGATTCACCAAAGCACAGCGGCGTCTGACCCGTGTTCAACCATGGTCAGCAAAACGTTCATGAAGTCTGGCTGGACAACATACCCTGCAGATAAAGCATTAATTCCAGACAGTCTGTTGCCAAAGAGCAATATAAGAATATAAAGGTCAAAAACATGTAAAGAGTTGGACTTCCAACATCTTCACCCTTATACCTTTAGATTTATGCTAATGAAATGCAAATGTGACACAACGTAAAATGAGGTTGTATTCACATGTAATACAAAGCATGGGTGGAGAAAAAAAAATCAAGTTAATATTTAGTGTAAGTGACCAAGTTGTTTGCCTTTAAAACAGTACCAGTTCTCCTTCAGGCTGTCTTCATGTAATCCCACACTGACTCCATGGGGGGGCAGAACATCTGTTTCAAGGCTCCTTGTTCTTCTTGTCTGTGAAGATGGAGCTCTTAGTGTGTGTTTGGGGGTTGTCATCATGCTGCCGAATTAATCTGAGACCAATCAGACGTCTCCCTGCTAGTTTTGTGCATTGGATAAGAATCTAAAGAGCCTAAAACCTTTTACAATAATGAACACTAGACCTAACGATGAGGTGTCCACAACCTGCACCTTACATCAGAGGGTCAACCTTGTAACAACAGGGTAAGATCCAGACATCTTTTGCAGTTTCAGCTCATTAATCCCTGTTGACTGTACTCACTGTAAATGGCCCCATTATGTCTTGTGTCACTTTCCTCCTTCATCTATGATGCTCCTTAAGAATATTCAGGCTGAATATTCCTCCACTGCTTCTACAAACACAAGACAAATTCATGATTTTTTTTTTTTCAAGAGTCTGAAATGAACTTTGCATGGTTACGGATTAATAAATCAAATTCTTTTGACATTTTGTAGAAGACCCTTCTGGCTTTGAGAATTATTTCTTCAGTATGCCATGGTGTTATTGAAAGCTTTCCATCAAGTTTTTAATATCTTCTTTCATCATAAATGCATGTGCTTGATGTGAGTACATTAATGAATTAGAATGTGCTTCGTTATTCCAGTGATGCAAAATCAATGTAATACTCGTCTAAATATTTTGAGGGCGAACGAGCTGTGACAATTTGAAAACTACACACTCACACATACACCTTTTCTCCCTGCACTCACACACATACACATGAGCAGAAGATCTCTGTCTCTCCAACATGTATAATTATCAAGCACAGTGGATCCTGGTCTCTGTGATCATGTGGTGTTTAATTTATAGACCTCTTCACCGTGTGTGTGTGTGTGTGTGTGTGTGTGTGTGTGTGTGTGTGTGTGTGTGTGTGTGTGTGTGTGTGTGTGTTTGCCTTTGGGGCATGTTTCTGTGGATACAAACTTAATTCATCAAGGGTAATTTTCATTTTTTCTTCACAGTTATAGGAAGTAGTCTCACTTAGTCGTTAAGCAAACGGGAAAAAAAATAGTTCCATGTCGTGGTGTGTAATGGCAAATGAGGCAGATTCATGATAATGGCTGAAGCAACTGATAGCAGAAGTGCATCTATGATTTAAATATATAGGTCAGATCAGGGCTCATTAGCGCTTCATATCAAGTGCCTTTACTCTGCGGGGAATAGTAGTAACAGAGCACATGTTTATGGATGAGCTTTGCTACATGTATGTTCAATGTAGCTGCGGCGTGGCATGGGCTGGTGTCCAGCTGTTCAGGCAAATGTGACACTGGTAAATTAATGAAGAAGTGATGCAGCTGGGGTGGCAGTGGTAAATAAATTAGGCCCTACAAGCGAGCTTCCTTAGAGGTTTCAGACTTCAGAAGGAAGGGAAGAAGAAAGGGACAGAGGCAGGGAGGAGTGAAAGCTATCGAGGAGGAGTGGGACCCACTGAAATAGATGAGTACAAAAAAATTGGAGATTTTTCTCTTCTTCCTCCCTCCCTCCCTCTCTCTCTCTCTCTCTCTCTCTCTCTCTCTCTCTCTCTCTCTCTCTCTCTCTCTCTCTCTCTCTCTCTCTCTCAATTCAAATTCAATTCAATTCAAATTCGCTTTATTGGCATGACAGTTAAAAGAACTATGTTGCCAAAGCATTAGTAATCAATGACACAGTACAACTCATGAATATATACAACAATATACAAATAAATAAAAAATACATAAAATGATTTACCCTATGCGTGTGTGAGAGCATGCATGTGTGTGCTGATCAAGTTCTCTCTCTCTCTTATACATAGTCTACATCACATGAAACAAAAAATAAATATGTGTGGTAAGATTGGGCATCATTAGACTGTTGCAAGTTGTTATATACTATATAAAACATACACATATTGTTCTTAAGTGATGAGAGTAACAAATGATAATAAAAAAAAAATGATAACAATATTAAGTGACATCAATAATGGTTCTGATAGTAACAAATGATATGATGAAATGATCTCTCTCTCTCTCCCATTTCTCCAGATTTTCATTTCTATCCCCTCTCATTTTTTCCTCACTCTTTCGTCTTTCCCTCTCCTTGTCAGCCCCACATCCCTCCTCCCTCCTAAATAAATGCTTTTCTGTTTGGCCCAGACTGCACTCAGAGTCTGTCAGTTCTCCTTTGAGAAACCAGGAGGTGAAAAGGAGGAGGGAGACACAATGGGAAAGAGGGGACAAGAGATGGAGATGGAAGATGATGGCTCTCAGAATGTAGATACAATTTCAATATTAAGATGGGTTAGGGTTTCAATAATAGAATTTGACCTTAGATCTCTTCCTCCCTGCCTCTCCCTCATTGAGCCTCGCTGTCATGTTGTGTTTTCTCTGTGACGGGTTAAACTGGGGGCTAATCCATCTTGCTCCTCTGAGGACACACACGCACAAACAACATAATCTGACATCGCGCAGCCTCTTGAACGCTTGGAAATTCAGATGAAGATGCCTACAGCTGAGAAAGTCAGTTCCCTCCTCTGAGAGTCGGTCCTGACTGTCTGCTAGAGGAATAAAAATAACGGTTGGGTTGTGCACACACAGTCAAGGTGACTTACACCTTGGTGCACACGGAGCACACACATACACACGCTGCACTGTCTTCTGAGTACTTCCAGGATGGTCAGTGTATTTGAAAAGTGGTTTGACTCATGTGGTGAGACTGCTCTTCATTTACACTTCCTGCTCTCCATATCACGGTGTGACAGAAATGCCTCTTCTCTCCACTGATGTTTCATCCCAGTTTCTCCTCGTTGGCATTCTAATTCATAAGTCTCCAGTTTTTGACCAGCTGTGCTATAAACCTCATCTGCAGGTACAAGCTGGCACTAATGGAGTGAGGAGCTGAGACTAATTTAAAATAATAAGTCACTGTGCTAACCCGGGCCCTGTAGGAGGTTGCACAGTGGTCTGTGTGGAGCTGTATCTGTGTGGCTCAGGTAAAGTCACCATTGCCCTATTTCTTCCTTTGTAAAGTGTACTGTAGCTCAATTTATTAGCATAAGTTAAAGAAGGAGCACATTTGCATACAAACTAGCTATTTCAGGTTATTTCTGTATGCATACAAACATCAGTCACACTCTACAGTATTGTATCTACACAGAAATTATGTTTGTTTAGTTTGATTGATTATGAACAGAATTTTATTTGTACAAAGGGAAGAAACCCAGTTCAGTCAGTTCAGCTGTGCTTTGGTGGATGTGGCTTGTACTAGCTGCCCAGTAGCATTGGGGTTTGGAGCATCTACAACCAGCCTGGTGTTTAATATTTTGTCTGGTAATCAGATGAGGATTATTCCTCCCTATATGCCCTTTATCTAAAATTTATGGGAACTCCTCATGGTTTTTTAACTGAGGGGGGCCTTTCAGATGATAGGTGAAATGTCTTCAAGAGTCCCAAGTCCTGTTTCCTACGTAAAGCTCTCATATATACCATGACCTGGATGGCTGAGATCCATAAACTGGTCCATAAACTTTTCTTTTAGCCCAATATAACGACAAGATACACAAAAAAACATTCACATCAACATACAGCTCAGTTAGTTTGTAAGTAAATAATTACGGTAATTAAAAAATCATATGGGGAAACACTGCTTCAAGTATCATTTCTTTTAAATTAGGAAACATCCCTGAACCTCTAGATTACCTCATTTACAGTATTTTATTCCTAAAGCGCCTTAAAAAAAATTAATTACCTTCTACACAGTAAAAAAAGAACAATGATTAAGCATGAAATGCATTATTGATTACATCTCTGTGTTATGTAGGCGGCAGAAGATGCATTCTAATATACTGCGGGACTGCACTGAAAATGTAATGTTACCCACCACCAGTATCTCGTAGCTTTATAGCTGAATTTCCAATACTTGGATTGCATTATCCATTCGAGGCATAAAGAAGACGTTTTTACAAGGCCAAAATGAAGAGGCACTTGAGAAAACCTGCACTTTATAGCCTGCTTGTTCTGTTTGTGTGAAAGACACATGCATTACCCTGGTGGGAAGTACCATAAACAAGTACAAAAAGTCATTTGAAGCTGGAGCTCTACAGTACATTTACATTGTGATACTTGAAGTTTTCATGATCAGGTTTCCACTGAAATCCTTAACATGATCTGAGAAATGAAAAGCAACAGATGACATCAGGATGCACCAACCAGTGGAACACTAAACACACACAAACACACACTGTGAACACCGGGATTGTACGAGCTAATCGCGCCAGTTTACCACCATTACATCAGCGTCCATGTTGTCCTCTTTCATCCTTTCATCCCATTTGTCCATTGACTCCCAAAGCAGGAGCCAAGAATTCCCCTCTAACTGGAGCAGAAAATTCTGACTGTCTGCCTTATAGCCCTTATCCCCCCTACCTCGTGCTCTCAAACCTGCACACACTCTTCCTTTGCCCTTGCCCTTTAGAGCTGGAAATAGTGTGTGTGTGTCTGTGTACATGAGTGTGTGATGCAGTTTGTGTGAGTGTGTGTGTGGGTATGTATTTAAAGTGAGAATGTCTGTGTGTGTGTGTGTGTGTGTGTGTGTGTGTGTGTGTGTGTGTGTGTGTGTGTGAGGAGAAGGAAAATGAGGACATATGGCTGTGAATTCCCTGAGATCCCACCTAAAACACTGCAGTATTCAAAGCATAAATCACCCAGATTGCTGAAACACACAGGATAAGGCTGTGCTTAGGTTTATGCATCTGTGTGCACACGCGCACACACACATGCACACAAACACACAAACACACACCTGTACAAAAGCCTGTGAGCATTTCCCTGCAAGCACACTTTGGTCACCACGATGATCACATACACTCATTTGCATTTACGTGCCTGCACACTCAGAGAGACATTGTGTGTGTGTTCTCATGGACTCATGTGTTTTATATGTGTGTGTGTGTGTGTGTGCATGATTTGCATACCTGTGTACCATAATGGGACTGCTGTACAAATCCTGGCCTGTAGCTGTGGTCCACCCTACCCCCTTTATCTCCCTCTGTCTCTTTTTCAGGTTCAGCGCAGGTTCTCTAATGCTATCACTCTAACCATATGGTGGGAGCATCAGTTAAATTGCTGCTGTTTCAGCGGTGCCTGGCCTGCGTACAGATCAAACACTTGCATGCACACACACAGCTGTAGGCCCACACACACACACACACACACACACACACACACACACACACACACACACACACACACACACACACACACACACACACACACACACACACACACACACACACACACACACACACACACACACACACTCACACACTCTCTCTCACATGCACACATTCTGCCTGGCCTGTGTACAGATCCAAACAAAGCCATATGGCCCTTCTCTTTCTTCATTTACTGTACGTAACCCTAGCGCGGCTGAAGGACAAGAGGAACCAGCAACACCTGTTTCTGCAGGCCGTTCTACACAGGAAGAGGGATAAAGTGAAGCTGCACACACGGGACTTTCCATTTGGTCTAAAATCAACCCAGATCCCTGGCCTCCTGCTACCCAAAAGCCACTTATCCTCCACTGCCAGCTACACAGGAAGAGAGAAGAATGTATGAGATTAAATTATAACATTAAATCAAATTCTGCATCTTATCGGCACTGCAGTGAGCTGCAGATGCGTTTTACGGAAAAGTTGCCTATGCCTGCTTCGTACTCATGTAAAAAAGGTCAGAGCTGTGCCCTCAGAGGCCTGAGTTGATTCAAGAGAGGACAGAGCAACATCACTTCTAACTCCCTATCTAATGCCTGTGTATTTGTGTTCATGCCTATGTGTGTGCGCATGTATGTGTGTCTATTTTGTGGGAACATGACTGTGGATGTTTCCTCTCCTCCTAGCCATTAGAAGGGGCTCATATAACCAGCCTCTGGGCCTCAGAGAGACACACTCTCTATAAATACACACCACTTAAGGGCCTGTGGGGGACTTGATACACACACATACACGTACACGTACACACACACACACACACACAGACTCACACCACGCACCCAGTACTTCCATGACTCTCTATTAAGCCTTCAAATGGATGTTTATGCATGTGCCTAATAGGAACAGCCCTAAAAACTATATGCTTCGAAATTCAGCAAGGTAAAAAAAAAAAAGAAAAAAAAAAAACTTTATGCTGAGCAACAAATACATTCTACCTCTCCAATGCCCCATTTAAGTGCTTACCTTACCTATTCCATATGTGTGACTTTGATTAACTAAATGAATACAATTTGTCGTCCACAAAGGGCTTAAGGGAGCGGGAAGTGGCATTTTTAGAGTTCAACATTTTTCAAAATAAGGTTAGTTGTTGCTCTCTTCATACATCACACTGTGCCTTTAGAACATCCTGCTAGGAAGGAGATAAAACTGTGGAACAGATGTCCCTGTTGTCCTTCTGCCCTGTGTGTTAGAGATTGTATGTGTGTGTGTGTGTGTGTGTGTGTGTGTGTGTGTGTGTGTGTGTGTGTGTGTGTGTGTGTATTGGTGTGCATGAGCGCACAAATCCTTTGCCATTAGTATTTTGAGTCTTTTAGCACCTTGTTTTGGCAGCATGTTCACTACTTTTATCTCATACCTCAGTAATGGCCAGTGCAATATTAGACACACAAATGCACATACACACAGTTTGAGTAGAACCCCCCCCCCCCACAGACACAGACACATCTGCATACACACTTTAAAGTTGAGTCCTTCCTCATGTCAATGGTCTTCAGAGATAAGACGTCCTCTCTTCACCTGGCCCTCGGCATCGCAGCCCCATTTCTACATCAGAATGTCAAGCCTGTTCATTTTCCTGTCTTCCCATTTAGTGCATCCCAGTAGAGTTTCTGTCGGTACTTCTGTCAGCCAGTCTGATACTGTGTTAGTCCATTTCATCAAAGCTTTTCCTGATAGAAGCACCATCTGTCTATTTGTCTGTCTGTTCAAACTGTCTGTCCATCTGTTTGTCCACACATATGCATGCCAGTCTCTCTCTCTGCCCTCTCTTTCTGTCTGTCTTTCTCTCCAGTTATCAATCTTGTTGTTAATTTATCAGAGAGTCCGTCCGCCTGTTTGTCTGTCATCGGTCTGTCCATCTGCTTGTCTATCCGCATGAGAGCGGGTTATCAAAATGAATTTTTGCATCCCCAGTCCAGAGAGCTTCATAATTTACAGTACAGATGCCAATGAAACAATTTCATGTTGTCTGTGGTTGCTGCGGAAACACAGGTTGTTTCAGCGCTGAATACATAAGATGGTATCTGTGGATGGTTCAAAAATCCATAAAATGCTATGTTAGATTTATTTGGAAATTAGATGATGCTATTAACGTCCCCCTGGGGATGTTGGTTTCCTGCTGTTGTCAAGGAATTAATCCACGGAATAATATAAAGTGTTTGTAATCAAAGAAAATGTTGAGAACAAATAACTGAATAAACATAAAAGCAGCTGGAGTTAGCTGTTTCCAGGTCAAGAGTTACAGCATATGCTGAATATCCCAAACTCATCTCTGCCTCTCTATTAGATTTTCAAGAAGATGCTCTAGTGTGAATTACAAGCTGCTAACTAAGTGATACAGAGGGAAAGTAGAACATAATGTGAGGGAATATCTACAAATGTGCATTATTAAAGTAACTATTTGTAAGTTTAGAAAGTAGGTTTGTTTCATTGTTTCTAGTATATTTATATATTGTTCATTGCAATATAATTCAAAATAAAATCACTTTTTAATGCAGAAGTGACAAGTAATGTTTGCTAGAGAATGAGACTGAGTAACATAAGTTTTGCTTTCAGTCTGACTCTATGTTGCTGCTCTCCTCCACTCAGTGAATGCAGCTGACAACTCACAGCCACAGCGAGCAGGAAGAGTTGCAGATGCACTGAGTTTCCTATTAGCGGCTCTGCTCAGTGAAGACAAGCTGGTGTCGGCCCAACACTCCAAGTTCGCAAAATAAAGTTGCTATCAACGCCGGCAACACTGCTGTGTTTCCAAGGACACCTCATTGGGGCTGCCTTAAAACAGTCGCACATTTCAACAGTGTGTCTCTCTTTCCTTTGATTCAGACAGCTAATAGCCCACTTCACATAATGGGCAATCTTTAAACAGAAAACATACTAAAGTTTGTTTTAGTCAAGGTAATTCACCGCAGAAGACACCTTGAAAGTTTGCTCATAAAAAGCTTTGTTGTGCACATAAACACGGATTCACATTTAAGGGGTTTAATGAATACTTTGACATTAAATTGAGCGTTTAGTGTTGCGTTTGCACACAACAACAATCCACAATGTGAAAAAGGACAGCTTACTATTAGAAAAGCGTCCTCGTATCCACAAAGAGACTTTAAATTGAATCACTGGATAAACAAACGAGCAAATGTGAAAAGAGTCATCATAGGCTAGGTTATTATCAAAAAGGAGAACTGAAACTTCAACTCAAATAATTTTGATTTGTTTAAATGTTAAAATTTTAGTAATTTACAGAGCAATGCAAAAGGACACACAGTATATGATATCATTATCGGATCATATTATCAAATGGAAGGAGCAGAAACTTAGTGAAATATACAGTGGCCTGTGGCCGGGAGCATGCATCATTGCTTATAAAGTTACAGTTTGTTGTGTATAGGCTGTGAGCATGAATGCAGGTCAAAACTATCCGAGCACAGCGGCGGCACAGAGCGAACAGAAACAATAATAGCCCAGAGCAGTACATTGAGACAGTCCAGGCAGCATTAATTCATTTTCCATACCCGCTTACTCATTTTCAGGGTCACAGGGGTGCTTGAGCCGATGGAGGGAAGGCAGGAAAACACCTCGGACAGGTTGCCTGTGCACTGCAGGCAAACACATAAACAGACAAACAAATTCAAACCTACGGGCAATTTAAAATCTTCAATTCGCTTGACTTGGATATGGTGGGAGGGAAATGAGCACAAACAGAAGAAGAACATGCATGCAAGCCACACATGAAGGAAACCAGGGGCCCGTTGTTCGAAAGTAGAATAAAGATATCCAGGATAAGTGGAAAAGCCAGGTTGGACAAAGTCTCATAAGTCCATCCTGGTTTAGTTGGTTGTTGGAACGCCGAGCCAGGCTGAGGAGGAGCAGCTTTGTCAAGCCAGGTGTAACTAATTCTCTCGTCAGTAGACCACAGAGATTGATCACAGATTCACCGATGAGAGGACAGGTGTGGCCACTTTCCTCCAATCAACAGGATCTTAATGCTGATGTCAGGGGACACACCTCTCTTAAAAAAAAAAAAAAAAGCACCGCTGCTGTCGTAAAGCTCAGAGAGAGCACGGCGGACAACTGCGGACTAATTTAATAATCCAAAATTATAATCACAACTCAAATTCTTTCACAAATTAACAGTTGTGCACTTTGCCTTAATGATGAGCAGTGGAAGATGATTAATTGCACAAATCTGAAGTAAAGTTTACAGCACATGGCCAAATGTGCAACAGGTGAAAATTAATTAAATATTAGAACATTATGCTGTTTGGTGCTTCAATAAATTGCCGATAACAATGATGACGAGGTCTATAAATTATTTGGAAGGTGTTCACACTCACTCAATTTTATTCTTATTTTCTTACCTCAACCAATATTTAGGCCAATATAATCGTAACATATTTTATGAAAATAAATTTGAAGGCCTAATTATGAAAAAAAAAAGCCTAATAAATATTGTAAATGTTTCATGTTTTTTGATTATTGTTATGCATTTTATTTGTTTATAATTCAGGCCAATATGTAGGCTACATAAGAACATGTTTGAAACACATTGATTTCTGATCAGAGTGACTGCTGACTTCACAGATAAAGACAACAGAATCAACTAAGCCTGGCTGTTAGCCTGGTCTGGAGCAGGCTAGCTGCAGAGAATAAATCGCCATAGTAACTTGACCAGGATAAAGGTATCCAGCTTTCGAACAACCGACTTGAGGCTAAATTAGGCCAGGATAACCAACATATCCCGGCTTAATCCCTTATCTAGGTTTCGAACAACAGGCCCCAGAGCTGTGCTTTAAACCTCGCTGTGAGGTGACGCTATTAACTGCTAAGCACAGAGCCTGGTCACACATTATCTCCTCATTTAAGACAATTTAGATGAAGTCTGCTGCGGCAGGGATCACGGTGCAGGGGTATAGAAGTCTGCACTGATTGGTACACCTCAGGGGTCTGACACAGAGGTTTAAGGTGCTCTTAAACTCCATCAGCTCAGCTTAGAGATGTTGGCAGGGCGAGTTCCTCGAGGTAGATAGACAGCAAATAGTGTAGCTTCACCTTCATAACCCTTGGGAAATTCAACAATGCTTCCCGTGCATGTATGTGCACATACTTGTGCACATGTTAGCATATTTAATCCTCTAGTTTATCCATCCAGTTCAACAGATGTCACAGTTTGAGATCCAGTCTTCAATCAGTAACTTAGCTCATGAGAACAACCTGAATATGCACAAACACACTGGCGCACAATTACTGATGCACACATTTTGAGAGCTGCAGCAGCTGCAACACAGGAACCTCTGTGATGCAAACATGTGCAGGTTTTTGAAATTGTGCTCTTTGTCTCCCTAATGCACCCTTGTCTTTTGTGTGAGTGTGTCTAACATGTGTGAGTGTTTTTTTTGTTGTTGTTGGTTTTTTTTTTTGGTTCTGCACGCAGTGATCCATTACTCTGTCAGCTCTTTCCCATGATGCTTAACAGCAACAGGAACATTGTGTCTGGAGAAAATGACTTCATTCCTTGGAAGACAATACGTACGCACTCCTTTATTTCCCTCAGACTGCCTCTCCCTCTCCTTTGATCCTTCACTCTCACTGTTATGGTCCACTGTATAGATCGCCTCTATCAGTGTCTGCCTCTCTACCTTTCTGGATCACTTCTGCTCTTCCTATTTTCTGAGTATGACTCATTTTTTTCTCCTGCTGTTCCTCCCTCTCTCCTCTCCAGCTCACTCTGTCTGCTTTAAAGATATGGTGTCTGTGTCTTTTTGTCTCAAACGCTGTGGTGCTACGTCTCTTGGACTACGGATGAGAGAGGTAGCAGATTTCTACTTTTACATAATTGTAATGTGACACAAAGTATTCTCTGTCTGTTTCCTCCTCTTTCTCTCTCTCTCTCTCTTACACACACACACACACACACACACACACACACACACACACACACACACACACACACACACACACACACACACACACACACACACACACACACACACACACACACAGAAGTACATCAAGCTTGGTATGGTAGAGTTATTAGCATTAACTCTCACTCTACTAGCCTCAAGCTAACTGACCTTGGTTGTCCATTTTCATGCAAAGTGAAAATAGTGAGTGTGAGGTTCACTGACAGCCTCAACATTTAGTATTTTACAGTTCTCTCAATCTGATTTCTAGACTTGCATGTAATTGTAATTGCGTTGCTGTATCTAATCGCACAATTTTCACTCATATATACAGTACTTGTACAATAAGCACAAGAGTGGTATTTGCTGATAAACCTCTCAGCCAATCACATTGCTTGTGTCATTTATATTAAACAGCTGCACAACCGATATGATGGAAATTGGTTACAGTGAAAGGCAGCACCAGCAGAGATTTACTGCGCAGGGGATGTTGGCCAAAACACCCTCTCCTTGCTGCAATGCATCTTCCAGACCTTAATCCATTCCATTTTCATAACACTTGAAGACACAATTTCACAAAAGAGTAACACTAGATTAGAAAATAAGAAACAAGTTCAGATTTGAGTTGACCATGGTGGAAAACCTTTTGTTTTTCAAAGTGGGAAATATTCCCTCAGCAATTTTTTGAAACAGAACAATGCATTTCATTTTTAGAAATACTACAGCACTGGTTCTCAACCTGTGGGCAATGAACCATTGGTGAGCTACAGAAGTAATAAAATCAAATCATGAAATTATGTTAAAGACCACACCATTTTTTTCTTCTTCTCATATTTAGGCCATATCACTGCTATAAAACTGTGATGTTGACATGTGGCATTGCCACATTGTATAGCTTACTGTATGTCTTTCTTTGTCTAATTAATTCTGTCAATCTTATCTATGTCAGAAAGGGTAACTACTGTACTTAGCAACAGGAAGGATTAAAAGTAGACAGAAAAAAATAAATTGAGCTTCCTTCATGTAGCGTTTTTGTTGTAGTTATGGGGTTGATTTTGGGCCAACAATACTTTTTTACTGTACATAATATGCTATGCTATATGCAAAATTGCATTTAAATATAGACAGTATGTGATTACCGTTTCCTCTATATCACTAAAAGCAATCACAGGAAATGTTGTTTAAATGTGCTCAAACCTGAACCTGGCTCTGAATTACTTAGGAAATTAGTACTACAATCACTAAATGTTCATTTTCTTATAATAAGAATGAACATGTAGTGTGGCTTGGGAGTGTTCCTGTCAGTATGCAGTGAGACATACTTGAAAACTGGGACTGTCCCACTTTAATTGGGACATCTAATCACCCTGCTGTCCCAAATCTGAGGGGACAACGTCCCATGGGAGTCTGGATCTATGATCTACATTCTTTATCCTTGTCCTGCTGCTTCTTTTTGATTTGACAGAGAGCAGGAAAATAGTCAAATAGTCTTTGTTCAGATGATTACACCATTTCTTGGCCAGATAATCAACAGGTTTATATAATAAAATTGATTATAATCTGCAAAACAACAGTGAGAGACACAATCAAATATCCATTTTAATGCAGAGAGGGAGAAGAGTCAGACATAAAAATTCAGAAAATCTCATGTTCAGTCTGATCAGTGTCATCTCAGCTCATGCTACTTCCTGTCTTACTGCTATCAGCGTGCGCTGTTTGGGTGTTCTGTTGTCCAGGAAGTATTTGGTCAATTAAATGTGTGAAATTAGTTTCAATAGGGTTTTGATTGCATCTGCCTCAGTGGGTCATTTTTTCACCTTGAATAGTGAGCTGGAGGGAAGAGACATGCATTCATGCATTCCTAACACTGCCATGCACACACTGCTTTAACTGAGGAGTTATGTTTTTATTCTTCATTTTTATTACTTTTAAAACTGCTCTTTGTTCTTGTGGCTCTGCAGTCACTGCACGTCTCCGGAGTGAATCCTTTTTGACTAGTGGAAGCAACAAATTATCAAATGGTTGCTGATGCCCTGAGAATGGATGTGGTCTTTGGATGAGGGGGAGTCATTGCCATGACTTAATTCACAAATAAATACCAACACCTTGCCTTTTGATGCCTCATTTACATGCAGCTCACTGTGTACCAGTTTACTGCCTTCCCTCCTACCTTTGTGCCGCAGCCACACCATGAGTGCAGGGCGGTGCAAAAATACCAGTTGAATAGGAGAGTGCACATCAAGTTGATGTAAATACCAATGTGTCACAGGCAGAAATGACGGACTGAAGCCCAGGAGTCACTGCCACCTGTTTAGATTTGGACACATGAATAATAGTAATAAGCTAATGTATTTACAAAGAATGAAATGAGTATGAATTCAATTGACGTAATAGGTGAAATAAGTCGTGGATGATGATGATCAAATGATTTGTTGGAAAGAAAGTAGGTTTTTGTTCAACATCCCCTGAGAAGCTGCACAGTAACATACTTGTCATTAGATTTGGACTGAAGCTTCATCTGTTTTTTAATTACGTCTTTTCAGTGGAAGCTTCTTTAAAAAAAAAAAAAAAAAATTGCTACAAAGAAAAACACAGAACAAACAGTGCATTGATTTGCAGTGAATGAGCTATATCAACACATAGTGCACACAAATGTTTTGAAATTATACAGTTTGTTGCCTGTGATGAAAATTCAGGAATTTGCCAACACCGTGGTTAGCATGTTAATGTTTATGTGTGAACACACATGTGCATCAGCCTCTTCTCTCTACAGTATTTCTCCACACAATGACAGCCCATTCAAATCCAATTAAAGCAGCACAGAGGGCTTCGCAGCATCACTCATTCATCTGTCACTCATTCTCTCCCCCGTCCCTCTCACTCTCGCTCGCTCTCTTTCTCTGCTCCCCGTGGACGACCGGGTGGTAACTGGGTGGGTGAGCTCTAACTATCACTTTTATCTCTCTGTCTCCTCCTTTTATACTTCATGTCATGACTGGAGACCTTTGGGTAAATGTGCTTCACTTGGCAAACTATCAAGATGTTAGAGTGTGTGTTTGTGTTTCAGAGTTTGTTTTTGGATTTATACTTTACCCTGTCATGACACATTTTAATTTGAATTTCAATTTGTATCACATTATCTCGAGCCGTGAATTTAACATCACATTTGTAAAACACAATACAGAATTAAGATATTAAGTGTTTACTAGCGTCATCAACACTTCCTGAAGTATTTATAACTTGGATTCAAACAGTTGATGAATATTCGGCACACGCACACACACCACAGGTGTCATATATAAGAGCTTACTTATATTAAACACATTCATTAAAAGAAAAACTCAAGGTCAACCTACTAATTTTTCACTAATGAGAAGTAAGAAAATTAAAGGAAGAATCTGAACAAATGTGTGTGAAAAAATGCTGAGCAGGCACAGGTGAATCTCATTTTGTATCACAAGGGTTCATTGTGGGGACACAGATGGCAGGAGCTTCAGTTCGTGGAAACAGGCAAGTGTCTCGGAAAGAACAGTGATGAAAATGGCATAGATCTGCATTTCAGTCAGGACCACTTTGTCAAAATAATCTATATTTACTTGCACAAGTTTAATTTGGCAGTATGGTATTGTTCTGGGACCCCCTGCTCTTCCACGCGCTTGCGTGGAAAGCCTGAGGCAGGAAGAGCACACCTTCCTGCCCTTCATGTGCCATCATGAACGGCATAAGCAGAGAGCACAGCAGCAAAGAAAACCCCCAAAACGACCACACCAGTAAATCCCTGGACCCTCTTGCTACGAAAGATGTCAGGAGGCTATCTGAGTTGTAAATAAAGCCTATGTAGCCTATTTAAAGGAGCATTATCGCAAATACAGCAGTAATAGCATAAAATAAGCTGAAATATGCAAAAGATGGGTCGGGGGGAGCCATAACTAAATTTACAAAAAAAATCGCCAACAGTATAGTGTCCGTGGGGCAAATGCAGAATTTGTCTTTGTTATGATCCAAGCCGGCCCGGCGCTTGCTGCGTTCAATTGCACTCGGAACTTGCAAATCCGACCTCCAAACCGGAAAAATGCAACAGTAAATTGTAATGTAGCAGTGTCAGGCTGCTTACGCCGGGTTCACACCGGACGCCGAAGCGCCGCGAATAGCCGCGGAGCGGAGTCCGCTTCCATTCGGCGCCCTCGTTAACTGGTGTTGTAGTTCAGACTAGACGCGGAGCGTCGCGGTCCTCCGCGGTCGGCTCGCGCCGTGGAGCGCCAGTTTCGGCGTCTGCTCTATTTTGTGCGCGAGCCGCGAGCAATCGCGTCAATCTTGGCAGGAAGTCACACATGAAACAACGAGAGAATCCGGTCAATTTTCAAAATAAAACACTTTTCAAAATAAAATACAGCGATTGACAAATGCGACCGTATTTATATTTGTCAGACTCTCAACAGAGAGCAAGAGAGATGAAAACACACACACAGGATAGGGAGGCACGGTGGGCTGGCTGCAGGAGGGAGGAGGGGAGTGGGGGGGGGGGGGGGTCAAAACACACAAACAAACAGGGAAAGAGAGAGAGAGAGAGAGAGTAAGAGAGAGAGAGAGAGAGAGAGAGAGAGAGAGAGGCAGAGACGAGTTGTTGTAAAGTGAAGGAGGACGTGAAATTAATCTTGGAAGTGAAGTACAGGGAGTTGTGTGACCCACAGCACATGGTGTTATAATTATATGAGGTTATTTACTTATCCATGATGTAAAAAACACAGCTCTGAATGTGAGTGAACAACAGCTGAGGAGCAGAGGCGCTCGCGACCGCCGCGGAGAAATCAGCGTCTGGTGTGAACTGGAGGGACGCGGCTCGCGCGCGATTTCCGCGGCCGCTTCGCGGCGCTTCGGCGTCCGGTGTGAACCCGGCGTTACAGTCACTGAATCGCTCGGTAGAACACTTTGTCTCCACGTCCCGTGTCTTTCTTCAGCTGTCCTCTCAGCGTTATTAAGGAGGAGGAAGTTGCAGTTGCTGTTGTTGTCGTTGTTGTGGTTGTGCGCGACGTAGAGCTGCCGCTTCCACTAGCAAGTTTTCTTTTTCCTGCGATTGCACGTTCATTCAGCCTGGTGAGGGATGAGGAGGGGGGAGGAGGGAGGAGGGAGGAGGAGGGGGGAGGGGGAGGACTAAAGGAGGCTGCTCTCTCTCTCTGACAGCTGCCCACTTGTTTAAATCTGATAAACTCCGCCTGGCTCCATCTAGTGGCCGAATTAAGAATTTGGATTTGCGATAATGCTCCTTTAAATAAGAGAAAGTTATTAAAGAACCTCCCAAAACCCATGAAAGGAGCTGCATCGGTGAATAGGCCAAAGATGATTCTGTATTATCGCTACGGAGGTCAAAACCTACGGCAAATTAAGAATAAAGCAAACCGTTCCTGGTGTGACGCTCCAACGCCCCCAAGTGGCAACATCGCTAGCAAACAGAAACTCCAACAGCTTTGGAATTGGCCGTCGTCAGTCAATGGAACATCTGTGATGCCAACCCATCATTGAAGGAGCCCCCCCATTGTCGCAGATGGCTTCCTCCATTCCAGAGCTTCGCTGAAACCCCATGACACGTCACACCGCCACGGGATGGGGGGCGACGACGTCAGGAGCAGCAGGGCGAGCACGAACACGAGCAGCGATCCTTCCTTCATGCGGGAGCCCGTCTTGCAAAGAAGCCAGCAGAGGAAGCAGCAGCAAGGGAGGTGACGTCGGGCTAGAGCAGTTTAAATAGCGCGCTCTGAATGCAATTCCCCAATAGGAAGCGGGCACGGGGAGTCAGCTGAGCCATCAGCTGATCTGCACTGGTGATGACAGCTATGCTGTTGATGCTGATTTAGAGCTTGACGTCGTAGCCTGCCAGAACTAACGCTACGCTTGATTTAGCTCTAAGGGAAAGACGTCAGTAAAGAAGGTAGGCGTTATGGCAGTATCCTACATAACAAGCACATAAGTCTCCCTCAGATGACTGTGAATGTCGACGCAAGGTATGATCAAATGCCCTCATTACAAAGATAAGACTCTAAACCTCCTTCGTCAAAACACCATGACTTACTTACGACTACAAAGTAAATGCCTTGTTAATTGAATATACGTAGTTAATTGCAGATTTTACAGTGTGCATCATTCACGTTGCTACATGTTGTTGCAGACACACAGCTGCAAGTGTAGGACCTACTGCTAAGCAACAATGCTCACATGGCAGCTACAGGGTGTCCCTTTTGGCAGAGAAAATACTGGTCCCGTCCAGGACTGCTACACTATCGCCACCAAACAGAACAGTGTCCCTTTGCCAAATGTCACCCCTCAACCCACATCCCTTGGAAAAACAAACCTCTTTGAGGGCCATAACTACACAATCCATTAGGGTTAGCTACATCACCAGGACGGACATTGACCATATGGGAAAATTAATTAGCCGCAAAGGCAATGATGGAGCAAATATGTCTTCAAAAACAGCCCCTGTGAAACCAGCCTCATACCGATTTGCATGAGCAGCAGAGAGGTAAACAGTTGTGGACTGTAAGTGACTGCAGAATATCTTCCATCTGGGGGTATTAGGCGAGAAGAGGTGTTGGGATCCTTAATTTGTACATCATTTTTAGACATGACTAATATTACACTGCCGTGTGAGCGAACTGACAGAACCAGCAGGTGTGACGGCGAGGCAAACTTGTACACTTGATGTCTGACTCAGTGTCATGGCAACAAGTACACAGAATGGAGATGGAGATAAAAAGTAATGCATGTTTTCTTTTTTCCAATGCTCTTGATTACTCATTATGTTGTCTGGAATTTCTGAAAGTTACTATTCTTGTCATGGTTTTGAATATATTCAACTTTTGCTCAGCTAATTACCACATCACTGTGTATATTTTCCAGAATTCACAATTTTTCCCTTTTTTCCCCCATATAAAGGTTTAAACATAATTTAACTGACAGAGAAATGTTGTTCATCATATTCATACAGTACATGTGCTTGGTAAACATTTTCTTGGATATAGTGCGTCTTGAGAAAAGTGTGTGTGTACAGTACGTGTGTGCATGTGTGTGTGTGTGTGCATGCTTTAGAGGGGCACTGCAGGGAGCACTGTTTCCATTAATGTCGGTACTAAGATGCAACTCAGCTTTCTGAAATATGTAAATGAGGTACTGTAAATTCATGACAGAATCAATGGCTTTCATTTTTATCAAATCAATCAGGCTTCCATCAGTCCACAAACTCCACACTACTGCAGGATATACACACACACACTGACATGCACACACACACTGCAAGGCCTTAAATTAATCCTGCCAAGACAGGCCTTAGAATAATGAGTTTTGGAATGATGTGTATACAGTCATAAATATAATTTTTGCTTTTAACCATCAGCTGATTCATGATAATGTGTGTGTGTGTGTGTGTGTGTGAGTGAGAGAGAGAGAGAGAGAGAGAGGGAGAGAGGGAGCGTAGGGCCTTTTGTGATGAGTCAAATGTTGGGACGTTACCAAATGGATCCCAGCCTGATACACTATAAGTCATGAAATATGAAGAGTCTGGGCCTTTTACTACAGCGCAGCATATAAACCCTCACTTTCACTGACTCTCAAACACATATATGAATTTGCTGCTGTTACAACCGTAGTGGTTAGGTTGTGACGTGTTGCTCTAAATAGACACTGAAATCTTGAGAGGCTACATCCTGGTATGTGGGAGGAAGGGAAACCAGCACAGTGCATGCACTGTACTTCCTTTTGCAAGGCACACACTGCTTCACAGACACATGCTTTAATTCCCGTAAACAAAGTGTGTGACAAAAAAAAAACGAGAATCATAGCACACACCGTGGATACACTGAGAGACCAGTGACGATAGAAAAACATAAATGTGGTGTTGAGCCTGGAGCCCTGTTTTTGTTTTTGTTTTAATTCTCGTTGCCTTTTTGGCAACACTTCTGAAGAGAAAGGAAGCCTAAGTGGACCTCAGGAGGGATTAGAGAGCAGAGTTATGGTCTGTGACACCTGTCAATGCCCCAGTGTGCCCCACATCATACCTTTTGAGATGTCAGATGCCCTGAGGATCAGGCTTGTAACTCACTCATAATGAACATGAACTCACTAAGCAGGATTCTCCAAAGCTGTGAGCTGGTGAGCAGTGATTGCAGTTCAAGGAGGCAGGCAGAGGTGTAGACGGTGTGGCCTCTGACAGACTGAGAAGCTGCTATTGTAACACCTGTGCCACCTTCAGGCAATGCACATTGTTGTTGCAGATGAAGTATATATTTCTCTCTGCTAATACCACTGTCAGACTGTGGAATATTTATGAGTGTTTGTGCATGTGTGTGTGTGTTTTAAATGATTTGCTTCTCTTCAAATGTACATGTTTTAAAGTTCTACTTTGCACAAAAATTAAACATGTGTCACTTTGACATCTAGTTGCTCTTAAAAAGTGATGTAGAATTTCTATTCAGCGTCTGCACATTTCTAATATTTTATAATTTTATGTATAAATCCTTTATTTCCCCATCCATTTATGATTGTCAGACTAATCCCAGGTTGAATTCAAATGTCAAATGTCTATATTCTGCTGGTAAACCACAGGCACATTGTTTTAACAGCAACCACATTTATAATTAAATATTGATAACTTTAGATTTTTTTTTTTAAATGAGAGAGAGACAACTATCTGATTTCACTCAGCTTTTGCAGTAATCAAATCTTCAAAGGTTTTCCTACTTGAAAACTATAACTATCTACCATGTTGAATCATCCACTTTGATTTGGGTGTGTGACAAGCATCGGTTCACTTTAGTTTGTTTGCCTCTTGTGAGCCACCACGTCACATTTTTCTCCCAATCACATCAATATCACATTCCACTTCCTTCCTATATATCAAATACAGTCAAGTAGGGCTTTTCAGCACAACCTTGATCATTATTGAAGGCTCACTTCACTCTACATCTCATCTTAGCTCATATCTTCCATAGTTTAAGGTAAGTCATAACATTATGTCAGAGGTTTGAGGCTGCATCTATTTTAAGATACTGTGACTCAGCTTGTGCTCTCTGCTTCCCAAGTAAAATCAAGCATTTCGATCGTCATATCGACTATTGTTGAACCAGGGTGCACATGGCCAATTACGTACATGCTAGTGCACATTCAAGGTATATTCCTTTGTAACATGAACAGAAAATTTCACCTCCACCTCCACGAAAAACAAAATAAAAAATTACATTTTTCTGAATGTTGCAAATTGTGCAGTCACTGGGCATCTACTACAGTAAGTCTTTAAACACATTTGTCTGTAACTAGACCTCCTGGATAGTATTTTGTTGCTCCTTGAGCAGTACGCCCCCACTACTATTTTAATGACGGGCTGTTATGGGGCTGAGTGGTGGTTCCAGCTTCATGAAAAGCTCTCAGTGAGTCTGGTTTTAAGAGAGGCCTTAAGTTCAGTTCCTGTCTGAGACGGAGCAGCTGAACTTTAAATCAAGCTATAGCTGCAAAAGGTTTGGTGAATCAATCACCAGTTTCTCCACATATCAAAGCATCCTTGAACTCTAAACCCCAAATTGCTCCAGATTGTCGGGTCAGTGCTTTTGATGGGAATTTGCTGCTGCTTTCACTGTGTGTGTCAGAATAGGTCAATTTTAACTCTGCATTTTTTTTTATTTGTGCACTGAAAAACCTAATATTAAAATTGTGTGTTGCAAAAAATGTTTTCACATGAGGATAAGCCTAAAGTTGGTGTATTTATAAAAGCAATTCAATAAATGCAATGGAAATCTAAGATTTAGTGAATAAATTATGACATATGTGAAGCATCTGACTGAAAAGACTAACATTTCTTCAAATACTACATGATGAAAGAAACTATAAAAGCCAATAGAATAAGTGCCATATTTCCTTTTAATTACATCTTGTTGTATTGCCATCACCAGCAATGGTTTAATGGCGTCCCTCTGGAGCAGCAGTATCATCAACTGCTCTCAGTGGACCAACTCCTATTATTTGCATCACAGTAGTGGATGGAAACACATTAATTCACATTTCCTGTTGCAAATTTCCTTGAAATGTTGCATTAAGTGGAAACCTGTCTATTGTGTTAGCAGTTCATTAACCATAGGAACCTAAAAAATAAACCAAGAAAGGTTGAAACAAGGCCCAAATGACATGTTGTTTTCTAAGCGTTTAACCACATCTTGAGGTCATCCTCAGCAGAGAGAGGAGTTCAGCTGTGACTGAGGTGAGAAACAACACATATCACTGAACCTTGTGTTGTTTGAGTTGTTTCTAACGGCAAGACTAAATCCTCAAACCCAAATAAGAATTCCTTTTGTTCTTTGGTGATGTTGCATTTCAAATATATGTAAAACAATTCATTGAATATCTGCCTGTTGCACTAATTTGAGTTTGCATCCACAAGCACCGGCGTCTGTGGGTGAGTTGGTGGGTGTGGATGTTTGCTGTCACTTGCTTAGAGTACACAGGTGTGTGTGTCTCCGAATGTGTATGTGTTTGTGTGAGAGTGCTGTTGGGGTGCAATCATTTCCTGTCTCCTGGTTTAGAAAAGATGTTGGCATGACAACATGACACTTGGGAAGGGTTGGAGGGTAGACATAGAGGGAAAAGAGGAACAGTGCTCTCTCTCCATAAATAGAAAACTGGAGGTTTCATGCCAGCGTTAAGAGGGAACGTCATGCTTGGATTTGTTTGTGAACATATTTTAGATCCCAACTTGCATGTCAACCTAAAAATATTCATGAAATAAAGACAACAACTAACTAAACTTGATAAACAATCTTACACTGTAAGTTTTCAAAAAGAATTGAAACAACAAGAAAATATTTATGCATAATGAAAACAAATCTGATTTGTTTTGAGTTGAAGTAGAATTTCACATAACACATGCTCTTCACTCAAGAGAGCAGCATTGTTTGTGAATATGCAAGTACATATTTCACATAATATGTGAAATATGTACTTGCATACTGTATGTGTGTAATTTACAAATTCGTTTTATATATTGTTTGTGTCTTCATTTATGAGAAGCCAGGCCAAGATAAGCAATCATTATGAGACATTAAAGTCATTCAATATGGCTGGCATATTGATCCTGTCTATCTGTCATCCGCTCATATAATATTTATGAAGAAGCAGTATATTTTATTCCTCCATAGCCACAGATACCAGCACACATGCACTTAAACACACCGTTGCGTGGCTTTATTGTCATTTTCAGCAGCTTAGTCAGATGACCTTAAACACGGCTGTATCTATTTTATCTGGCTTTTGTTTTACTTCGCATTCAGTCAGGGCTGACAGTGGAATGGTGGATGTTTATGATACAGTATTTTGAATGTTGTTCAAAATGTTGAAGGCATTTTCTAGAATATCATCAAAAGGAGGAGACAAAAAAGTATAGTATAAAAGAAGGAAAGAAAACTGGGAATGTTATCACCTGAATTATTAATCAAGATAATTTGACGCCCAATGACAAGAATATCTATCTCTGTGAGGGACCGTGTGTGCATATTTGCACATCCACAAATACACGCACACACGCACATTTGTTCTCACATAAGCACAAGACACTTTTATCTTGCCTACTCGACAGTTATCGCTTTAAAATGGGTCAAGACAAAATGAAAATCGAGAAACTTCCCATTGCGTGAAAGAGATAGACAAGGAGAGAGACAGATACACAGGGGAAGGAGGAGAGATAGGTTGGGGTGAGGGAGTGAGGGAGGGAGAGAGAGAGAGGAGAGTTGCTTGATAAGAAAAGTTTTCTTCATAACTTAAGATTGCAAAAGGAAGTCACCTCATAGTATGAATTTCTTTTTTCTTTTTAATTACTGCATATTGTGTACATGTGGGCGGTTGCATGTTTGCGGGTCGGCCTATTTTCTGCAGAAATACTGAACCCTTCCAATATATCATTTAAAAAGTGCCATTCAATAGTGAAACTGCTGTTTTTTGCATTGACTTTTTTTCCCCTCTCTGTTACCAAGACAACAGACATATAAAACTAATGTTTTTCTCAGCTGCAATTTGTCCTGGCTTCTTTTTCTCCTAGGTCAAAAGGTCTGAGAGCATACAGTGTAATGTGATTATATGGCTAATGATTCTGCAACTTTTATTCCAAAAAAAAAAAAAAAAAAAGAGAGACAAAAACAACACAGAGTTTGCCTCACATGGGGGTGGGGGTGCGGGTGGGTGGGGTAAACACTGTCAGAGGTAGAGAAAGAGTAAGAGAGTGTGAGAGGAAGCAGAGGAGGATGAGGCTGACACCCACAGTGACAAACGCGAGACACGAGACAGATCTTGATGACAGTATGGTCTAATAAAAGCCACAGTTGCTTTATTTGCATATCATTTTCTCTTCTAATTGGTATGTTTATCCAGTCAGATAAACGACAATCAAAACTGCTCTATGTTAACACAGCTATTAACATGTATCACACTAATATGCCTCTAAGCCATTCACTAATATACCAAGCACTTTCTTTTTGCAGTGCAGTGTGTCTTGTCCATGCCCCCCCCCCCCCTAAAATCACCGCCTATATAATAATTACTTTCTTTTTTAGATTTAAATAGAATAAGGTTGAAATAACAGCATGACAATGAGAACTGACACACCATGACACTTTATCAAAATTTGGCTATATTGAACTTTTAAAGGCAGAGAGCTTCTGTGCATTTTGTTGAAGTAGTTTTTTAATCAAATTGTCAGGCTTTTAGTTTTAGACGTAACTAGATGAAGGCCAAGTACGACCGAAAGCACGACAGTATTGCTTTTACGAAGTGTGCAAAACTTTTGTCTTCTCATGCTGCCTGCCTGCCTTCCTTCCAGTATGTGTTTTGAATCTTTCTGTGTTTCTTTGGTTTCCTTATAGAGTGCTATTTTTACCACTGCCTTGGAAACATGTATCTGCAGTGTCATATGATTGTGTTTAAGTCATGCAGTGCACCTACACCTCTACATGCATCACTCTGTCAGGCCTGACTGCTGGTGCAATGGTAAGAAAAGAGGTGATGGAGGAGAATACGGGCAAAGACTGTGAGCTATCATTAAAAACGAGTTCAGCAGGATATCTATTTGCAGTTCACACTCAGGAAAATGCAGAGCTTCATAACTATAAATGAGCTAAGCTATGAGGAACTGACTTCCATAATTCAACAGACTGTGACACCATTTTGTGTTTGTTGTAAAGCTTCTGTTCTACTTTTAACTTTTGCCATCTCTTGCACCTTCCTAATGTGTAAACAATATTTAGGTTAAGTGGATGCACAAATATGGATGCAGAACAATTCAAGCCACACTGCTGCATTCACACAAATCTGGTACAAGTATACACATAGGATTGCATTAGTGTGATGCTTGACATCACTTCATTTCCTTTCTTTATCTTCCCACTCCCTTTTGGGTCCACATCTTTAGTCAGTTTTTTATCTGGCCAGTTGGACCAGGATTATAATCCCAAATACCTGACTGACAGAGTGTTTTACAGACTGAGTGAGTGATAGAGTTGAGTGACCATACTGTCAATTTCCCCATTAGTTGTTGCTCTTTAAAAAATTAATTGGTGCTAAAAGTTTCTATTCCGGGGCATTCACAGTAGAGTACTGCAGTATTACCAACTCTGAGAATTTGCTACACAATTTATGACTTTTTTTTTTTTTTTACAAAAAGGACCTTGGGACAAATTCAATGAGTTTTTGGACAAACAAACTTTGGTTACTTAACTGATAGTTGCCAGGCTTACAGGCAGAGTCACAGTGTGTTACCCAGCCAAAGGCCATGCACTGTGTGGGGTGAGGGACAAAAACAGACAGAACTTTCTCTCAGAGTGGTTGTTGAACAAGGAAATATAGCTGACATCACTACACAGTCTTTGTCTCTCTCTACCTAATGTGTGATTTTGTCAGATGACATCACAACTCTAAAATCTGCTTAACATGTAGTCTAAATGGGCCACGTTTCAGCTGCTATTTCAAGCTCTGTTCCATTGTCTGACAACAGAAACCGAAAATGAGAACAAAACTACAGATTTATTGGAAATTAGTGTGTTAAACTACTCTGTGTGAGGCAAACAGATAAGGGCAGACAGTGAGCAGAGTACAAATATGACGTCATGACGTCACTTTACAGAAGTTCTGTGACAGTTTTCAACTGCGTTCTCAGTTTTGCACATTGACTGTATGCAGTCCAGCCATGAACTAGACTTTGACCTATTTCTTTGTCTGAGATCAGGTAGAAATGCAGCTGAAAAAAGGTGTTAATAATTTGTAGCACATTTGCAAACCAATACTTTTTTAGCAAACTGCAGTTGACCTTCAACGAATCTGCAACTCTCCAGGCTGCTTGATAATCCACATAGAGGAACGGAAGAAGTGGATACAGAGAGGTCTGGATTCCTCGGCATGAACTGTGTTGCCTCTGGGTTGTACTGTATGCGGCCATAAATAAGCTGAATGTTGATAATAACACTTTGTCAACGTATGTGCAATTTGTGATGCATGAATAATTTGTGGTTTAAGTGTCATCAACAAACACATTTCACTTAATTGTTTCCCTCTGTGGTGGCAATATTACAGCCATCACGCAGGGTTCTGTGTGCGTCAGTCAGAGGACACTTAATTTGTCAGTCACTTCCCGCTGTTCATGGCATTAAGCGTGTAGTCTTGCGACAAAGTTTTAGAAACCCAGCTGCTATGGGAAATGCTAAACATCACAAGGGTGTTTATTTTTTAATTGTTTTGTGTATATTTGTGAAGACTGTATACAGAGGGTGCTTTTGAAGTGATCGTTTAGACACTTTGTGTTACCATCCAAAGCAACAGGAGATGATTATTATTATGAATATGTAATTGTAATCATGAGTTCTTTCATATTTCATTCATTAGCTGCTGAACAAAAATGGAATACAACAGACATGTACCATTAAGACATGCATCATTTAATGCTTTTCTCTTTTAATCATATTGTGAGGCTCTGTGTTCTGCAGGTCAGTGCAGGCTTTGAAAACGCTAAAAGATTCAGGTAATGAAAATAATCTTGTTTCTTCCTTTTTGCCTTTTGGTCTTTTTCTTTAAAACATGCTCAAATACTTTCAAATTCATTATTTTTAGCCCCTCACCCATAGTAATCCTGCTGCATGGATTTGCAGGATAAAACAGAATGGACCATGTGGAAATGTTTAATAAGAAATCCATTGGGATTGCTGCGCAGTATGTAAATGAATGGAAATCGTCTGTCATGCATCATAAGCTGTAGTGTTGAATTCTTGGAAGGTATTTCATATAATTATGTTGAGATCATAAATAAAATAGAATATTTAAGGAATATAAAAACACAGGGCATACAGTACTGTAGGTTTGGTAAAACTGCAGGCTTTTTAAAGCAACCAGCAAATCTGAAATACTTTCTCAAAATGTACATGCATAATTCAACTACATTTTGTATTATTATGCAGCTTCTAGCTTCTAATGCATGCAGCTTACATTTTGGACTACATACAACCAAACCTTTCATATTTAGTGATAATAATGAAAGGCTTACTGAGGTTTTCTGCATAACTCAATTCCAGTTACACCGTATAAACATGGAACTTGTGAATGCCAAATTTGTAAAATGAAATATGACTAGGCCATATTCAAATGGAATATAGAAAATATGAAAAAGTGCCTGCACTGCCACTTCTGGTCAACACCCATGATTAATTGAGCAATTTTAGCTCTTCATTTATCTAATGACTTTAAGCAGAGAGCTCATAAAGATAGAGGAAGAGAAAGCGCTAGCATAGCTTTAGACCTGTAATATTTCCCACAGGAGATTTATCCAAGTTTTGCTGGGTCAAATATTATACAGTAGAAAATCTACATAAACATAAACTGCATTAAGGAATGGAGGCAGTAGTCACAGGTCGCATATAATCAACAATTGATTACATTCCAACCAACAAAGATAAAGATGGGAAACAATGACCTCCACAAAGCCTGATGATGACAGCAGAGAAGATGAGGCACAGAGAGGACAGAGAGAGGAAGAAAAACCTAAAGATTTGAGGAGAATCAGTGGCACGTTGGTAGACATGTGTGCTTGCAATCTGTTGCCGTCTTAAAGCTGTAGAATATTCAAATGTCAAGAGACATGGGTCTGTATTTTCACAAGGCAGGGAACAGCAAACCAGTTATGCAGATTTATGTTTAAAATCTATTCATATTTCATGGTGCCAATGCAGAAAAGGAAGAAGCCTTTTAATATTAAAAGTGAGGTTGTGACTCTCGGTGACAACACAAATGAGAATCTTAACTTGCAACTTGGTTTGAAACGGAAACAAAGGTTGACTCGTGAACGATGGGATAGTTGGGTTGTTTCTTCTGTTGTGAAGCACACAGTTTAAAGGTGTCAGTTAGTTAAAGCAGAAGTAAGCGATATTTTTGTGTTAATATAATTCTTAAATAGTTATATCTTCCGACAGCAATCACTTACATAGAGTGTTTGGTCTGAAACACAGGTCTGTCAGTCACTTTGCTCTGCTCTGAGCCGAGGAGAAAACTTTTCTTGTATCCTACAGTTTTTATCCAATGAGGAGAGAGAACGGCATGAAGGGCTGTGTGTGCAGGGATGCGCGTGAATGTGGTGACGTAGGGACGAGGACCAATAGATCCATGACGAGGGCGGGGACTGCTAACTCCATCGGCTGACAAGACGTTATGGTGTGTTCAAGGCAACCCGTAACTCGTGTTTTTCCGACCTGTGAAGTCGTACCAGTTTGATCTGGTATGAGTTCACGGGTCGGAAGTTACGAGTGGCCGTTATAGTGACTTTCACAGGTAAAACAGGTCGGAAAAACACGAGTGGGTTGCCTGGAACGCTACAAAGTCGTAAGTCGTGACTTGAAGCTGTAATTTACGGTTTCAAAAGCCTGCCTGGAACGCAACAAAATCCACATTCTTACAGGAGAAAGACATGGTTTTGATGCCAGTCTTTGCACAAGCATATTCCTGGGATACATTGTCTCAGGCAACTCCGTGCTAACTACAATAATACAAACAACTCATTTTCAATGTTTGTGCTCACTGAGTAAAATATGCAAGGTGTGTTGTCTAAAAAGGGTTAGACTTTTTTTTAATTCTAAACATTTACTTTTTGGAGATTTTTTCACACCCAAATGAGCTTTATTCACAGTGAAGTCAAAGCTTTAAACCAGAAAATATCTCCACATCCCTCAGGTGCTTTCAAAGACTACAAAATCTCAGGTTGCTTGTCAATCACTCATGCAGGTATTTTGTGATTTCTACCTTCAGGTCTGAGGAGAAACAATGTACAGTATTTACTTCAAAACCGTCCATCCTGATTACTATGAACAAGTTTTTTTTGTGATAAATTACATAAATTAGCCCTAAAAGATTTAGATAATGTGTGTTCATATCCAAAAGACATTAAATAAACAGGGTAAAGAAACCGTTGATAGAAGCACCTGTAGGAGGTCGGCTCGTGTGGTGGCTTTGCACTGATGTACAGAATAATTGGCTTTTACTTGAGATCATTGCTGATGTTCATGGCGATGATGGTGATGTATAACTCTTGCATGTTTTACCTGTGTGTGTGTGTGTGCGTGTGTGTGTGTGTGTGTGTGTGTGTGTGTGTGCGTGTGTGTGTGTGTGTTGAATATTGATCAATAGCTGCAGAGGAAAGCACCTGTACCTGCTCGGTGGACTAATTAGCTCTTACATGCTGTAAGGTGTTAAAACAATGTGAGAAGTGATATGATCAACTGTGATTAAGTCCGTTACAAGTATGCATTTGTGCACATGTGTGTGGCAGCAGCATGTGTGTGTGTGTGTCACATGAAGACAGTCCTATTGCAATTAACAGGTCGCCATCTAAACACCACTGAGTTTCTGCACCCCTTTTTTTCCGCTTGTCACAACGTCCGACTAGCTCGGTGAAAAGTGGCTTTCACACACATATGCTTACAAACACACACCAAGGCATGCCAGTGCACATAGACACACACGGACTGTCAAACATATAATACACACTTCATTTGCGCTCTGACAGCTCAGTACATGTTCGAGATGAAAGAATTGACAGTTCAAGGTGACGGCTACCTCCAATCAATCCAGTGTTGCGCGGTGTGATGTGAGCCCTGTGTACAGGATTTGTGTTTGTGTGTGAATGTGTGTGTGAGCACACATGTGTATGCCTCCTCTTTTGTGGTTTTGGTCTAGGTAGGGGGTAGCTGACAGGTGTCCCTTCTTCTTAGGCATGCAATTTATCACGCCACTGGTGGTAGGGACCTTTGCCTGAGTCCAAATGTCCACAGAACACAATGCTTTCACCCTCTCTTCCTCTAAACAACTAAACAACTAAAACAAGCAATGATCAAATGATTTCAAACTGATGCTTTATGATCATATTTTTCTTTTACAACACAACCTCACAGTTACGTTCATTTTTCTATTTCTTTCTGTTTTTGCTTTCTCTCTCATTATCCATACACTGACAATAGCAGGAATATATTCTAACCAGAAAAAAAAAGTCATGGCATGCTGAGCAACCATGGAGATTTTAAATCTTTTGTTCTTTTGGACCTAATAATAAAAAGTGTTTCAGGGCTCAGTATGCGGCAACTGTCAAAAATAAACCATGGCTATCAATATCCCTCCTCAGATATCATTATTTTAGTTCTTTTCAATTAATTATGAGAGCGTGGTGAGTCGGTACTTTAGATCTCATTTCAGGGCCTAAATTGGTTTGTGAGCATAAAAACCTTTATTGTGTATGCCCCGCGGCACACACACACACACACACACACACGGTGTGAAGAGTGAGTTTGGATATGGAAGTTAAATGTATAATTTTGGAGCTTTTGCTGGATATCGACCAGTTTATCATCAAGCTGCTATTGGAGGTAAAAAATCTCTCTCTTGATATTTTGTTCCACTGAATGATTTTTTTTTTCTATTGAAATGCACATTCCTTCACTCTCTCCTTGGTAACAGTAGCTTTCTCTGTGGGGAGCCCCTACCCACCAACCCACCCGCGACCCCCTCAAACCCCTCCTATTCTTTTCATCCTCGGCTGCTGTACCAAATCAGCTGGGGGTGAAGGCTTTAGGGGGGAGCGTCAGGGTTATGCGGGAAGCATGAACCATGGTGAACAACACAAGCATAAAGACAGGCCTTAAAGTTGATACAGATCCAATCCTTTATTTTTTTTTTCTTATTTTGGTTTTACCTTCTCATCTGTTTCTCTCACTCCAGCCGTGCTGTCTTCATCTACCCCATCTCTCTCTCTCCTCTCTCTCCTCTCTCTCTCTGGAAGTGGACAGAAGGAGTCAGGGTGATAAATAGGTGGTGTCCGATGTGCTTCTCCTCTCCTGTCGTTCTTTCTCTCCCTCTCTTCCACTCTCCTCCTCTACAGTCTCGGCTCACCGCACTCCCAGCCCAACAGCATGTTCATTCCTGTCAGCAAAAAGAGAATCACTGGAACAACCAGCTCTACGATGCACATGTGCAAAAAAACACACTCTCACACTCGCAGACCTACACACACATGGGCATCATTACAGAGAGTGTAGTGGGGTTGATGGTGGTATGTTAATGTGTAAAATGCACTCTGAGATTCTCAGAGAGCCACAGTCGCACACTGAGCTTACAGTACATGCACAAACACACTCACAGCCAGAGTCTATTAGTGTTCACAATGCACACAGTCTGGATGAATTAACATCAGTGGTCACCAGCATCGACACTGCACATTCACTTATTTATCACAGGCTTTTTCTTGTGTGCGCAAGAGAGTGGGTTTGTGTTTGGAAAGAAAGAAAGAAAGAAAGAAAGAAAGAAAGAAAGAAAGAAAGAAGCCTGCAGTCTTAGTAGGAGAAGGTGGTCAATACCTACCTCAGTCATGATGGATAAGGGCCCTGCAGTAAAAGCTGAATGTAGCTTTATTCCTCCTGCCCTCTAGTGACATGTGTCCTCCCAGGAAACCATTATCAAAGTAAATGCCTGTATCTCAAGCTGCACCATATATTTAAGCCTATAAGAGCTCTGAATAGTGCAGAGCTTCCTCATCCGTTTCCAAAATCTCTTGAAACGGCCACCTGTCCAGATCTTATCAGTATAGCTCAAATGGAAGCAACACATCATACACTGAATTCAGGCTTATAATAACATCGCCTGCAGTGTCAGTTTGCCATCTCAAAACGCCCTCAGAGTAGTGCACTTCCCTTGACCCCTTACTAGGTGAGCGAGTGTGTCACTGGAGCTTTATTGAGGAACAATTGATGTAAGTATCCCCTCAATGTTGCCATGCATCACCTGTTGTATAATTGAAGAGGCTGAGTGTCTGTTAATGATCCTGTGCTCGACACTGGGCCTGTATTTGCATTGTTTTTAGCTTAGCACGTTGCTAATAGCTGGCCTGAAGGCACACCAGCCTTGCTGAGGATCGAACACCAATTTCCTCCATGCCAAGGGCAAGCTTACCACATCATTTGGAACACCAACGAAAAGGTGCATGCCTGCACTCAAACGCAGCCACTCAGTCTTTATATTTCCTCCTGCAACACACAGTGTCATGCACACATTGGCACAAGCACACTGTGTTAGTGAACCTATTTGGCCTGGGGGTGCGTTGAATAAGAACAGTGAAAGGTGCTATTTATTTAGCTGATGAGAGTGAACCTGTTGGTGGAGGGGCTGCGGAGGAGAGGCGCTAACACCCCCGGAGAAGTGGCTCTTTTCCTTAACCCAGGAAAGGCTCTTTTCAGGAGGTCACAGAGGGCGAAGAGCATAGACAGCATGCTACAAAAGAAAATTGAACCTAAATGGAGGACACTAACACAGAGACCTACCCCACACCCCCTGCCATTTTTCTGAACATGTCTTTAAATTGGTTTGTAAAAATGTGTATCTCTTGGGTTTATATGAGGATCCAATCTGCAGCGAGGAGGGGGTGAGCAACAGAGCAAGTGATAAAAACAAATAAATCAATTTAGTTGCTGGGTTTATTTTCTGATCACAGAGAGCGGTGAGTAATAAAAACTGTATTACACCAATGCTAAGCTTCGCTTGCATCTTTCATTTACGTGGATTTGCGTGTGTGCGTGCGTGTGTGTGAATATATTTGTGCGAGGCAGTTGCCTTCATCAGCGACAGCAATGTTTTTGTGTGTGTGCTTATATGGCAAAAAAAAGTGAATTTCTATTCACCCAGCAGATGTACAGTGTCATAACCAATACACAGTAAAAGCCCACTGGGTTCCATTTAACAACACAGAAATAACTACCATGGTATGTGCACAGATATAAACAATGTTATAGCCCCGGCCCACCGGTGTCCTTATGTTGTGTCTATACCTCACTCTCTTTATGGCACTTATTATTGGAAAGACGGACATAAAAGACACAGTGTCAGTAAAAAAAGCCCAGTCAATGTTTGGAGTTTTGTTTGGCAGGTGTAGTGAGGAGGATATTGGGAGAGGGGTAGCAAAATTGCCTCAAATCGAAAAACTATGCAGGAAATAATTTACTTGGACTGTATGTCTCTGGGCACTCAACATTTAGAATGGGCTCTGCTACTTTAATTGAAAGGGAAAGAGAGACAGTGAAAGAGAGAGAAAAGCTGTTACAAACAAGAGCATGATTTATGAAATCCATCCCTCTGTTCGTCAGAGCGAGCTCATTATGTATGCACAGCAGTGAGAGTGTGAGAAGACGGATGAGTTGTCCCGGTGGCGGAGGAAGAGGAATGGCGGCGCTAAACTCCACCGGTAATCAACTGGTGAAATTAAACATCAAAAAAACAGGAATGATTGTGTGCGGCAAAGCGATTTGTCTGCAATTAGCGACCGGTCGCATAATTCACACACAGGCACACATAAACACATTGACGCTTAATGGAACAAGACGTGTCGCTCGGTGTGTATCTGTGTGTATGTGTATGCAGAAATACAGCAGTGGATAACCATAAAAACAGTAAGTTAATAAACTTGAAAGACATTAACAGGACCTAGGGCAATTGGTGAACAGCTACTTCATTTGTCAACAGCTCTAATTTAACGTTTTCTGAGAGGTAGCTGCTCATATTTATGGCCTTGTCTCTGTCATTTGTTTGTGCTAGTTTAGCTAACGTGAGAGGGAGAGAGGCTGAGGTGGGGATACCAAGAGGGAGAAAGAAAATATTTTTGCTTGCTTGGTATATAACATATCTAAGCCTGTACGTTTAGTGTAGTACCAAAGCCACTACAGTACTATGACCTTTGCAGTGCTCCATGATCAAACATAAAGGATCTCAAGTTGTCACCTTGGCAAGGATGAAATCTGAGGTTTGTATTTGACCCAGTGTGCTCAATGCAGTCACTACAGAGCCAGAGTGTCAGTGTCTCTGCTTTTTTTTCTGCATTGGAAATGACACAAAAAATGGTTATTCGAGCCTCAGAGTTGCTGTTTGGAGCTGAATTTCATTCTGGACATTTTCTGAATGTCGCCAGTGTAATGTCGCAAGTACTGTTTACCTCAGCAGGGGTGTCACACAGCTAACACCCGATGTCAGCACTGAAAATGTAGCAGGACTGTAAAGATCTTCACTGGTCCTTTCTCAGTAGCTAACAAGCTGCTCTCACATTTCTCTTCCTCCGTCTAATTAAATTCCCTGTGTATCACAGGATTACTAGTTGTCTGAGCTTAAGCTTATACTTTTCTTAATCCTTAACATGATTGCCCGTGGTTGTCTCATGTGACAGAATAACTAGTGCCATAAAAAAGCCAGTTGAATGCTTACGTGTAGCTGCAGACAGACATCCAGTGGTGTGCACAGTGGTGTAGCCTACTGGTGCTCAGACTGTGCAGACATGGTTAGTGTAGACAGTCAGATAAATAAGTGATCAAGACAGCTGGGCATCTATTGCAAGTCTGAGTTGCACTGGGTAATGTTTATGGTTGTGCATGTGTGTGCCAATCTTCCAAGAATAGTCCCTGATTATGTTTTGAATGCTTTGCAAAGAAAGTGTCTGATGAATTTGCCAGCATGTGATTGATTTAAGTATTTTGAGAGCTCACCTCTGTCTTTTCCTCCTGCTTTTCTTCTCTACTCTTGTTTTGCTTTTTCTCGCCATGAAGCATTGACTGAATCTTCTGTTTGTCTCCGAGTCGAGATCTGCTGCTTTCTCCATTCGTGGCATCTTGGAACAATGAGAATCAGACAGCAGAGGCCTGGTCGTGACAGAAAGTGGCTCAGCAAAATTAATACACGTCTTCACAAAACATTTGGTTCTGGGAGGCGAGTGATGTATTGACTACTCTCAGGGATAACTGCTGAGCTCCAGCTTGGCTTTGCCATCTTAAAAGCTGCTGTGAGCAAGCCTTAAGACTATGATTTAGTTAGTCTGAAATGATACAAGACTCGGGCACCTCAGACCATGATTGGTAACAAATCCCACTTGTCCACCAGTGACACCATTTAATTTGCAGAGAGAGCTGAAGCTTACCCCCCTCCACCATATGAGTACGATCAAGACTGGTTGTCAAGTAAAGCACCATAGCTAGTCTCTTTATTGAGATCTACAATCTGTTTTCTCTGCTTTCCTCTCGTCTCAGAGAGGAAAATTGCTTCATTGCAGGGCCGCTGTAGGATTGGGGAGTGGGTGGATGAGGGGATGAGAATTGCTGACAAATCGCATGTTGGCCTTTCACCTCATGCGACGAGACAGGTGAGATGCGGTTGACCTTAACCCCGCCTTTTCTTGCCATGCAAAGCAAATGGAATCTGATACTTTCTGATTCACATGGCTGATCAGCTCGCACAAACTTGAGAGCCGAATACAAAATCCACATCTACTGTATGACAGTGTCTCTTTTTGGACACAAAACACCCAGCACCTCTCCATCTGTATTTCCCCCTGCAGTCTTCAATCTATCTTTTCCTCTTTACCTCTGACCTTTTCATTTTTCAGTTCCTCCATACCAATCTGCTCTTCCATCTTGTCGTCTACACTTTCTCTCAATCCTGCCATACTACTGACCTTTCAGTTTCATTCTTCCTCCGTTTCTCTACCTCTCCTCTCCTCCTGGTCTGGGCTGTAATTCAGCTTGTTTCAGGGCCAGTTAGGCAGCCAGTGGAGTTAATCTGTCTTTTCAGGTCATAAATCACTGCTTGGCATCTCTCTCTCTCTTCCTGTCTCTCTCCTTCTTTCTTTTCTCGGTCTTCCTTCCTTGCTCTTACTTGCTGCATGGATGTAGAGCCTACTTTGAGGTGATTGGGCCTGACAGTCAATGCTGGTGTTCTTTGCATGTGTTTTTGTGTGTGCATGTGTGAGTTTGTGTGTGGTTATCACTGCTTTAACACCCAACAGATAGGGAGTGAAACTGCATACTCTGGAGGTGCCACAGCCAATAAGAGAAGATTGTTGAAATGTCAAGACCAATCAGAAGTGATGCTCCTCTCTGTGGTGCAGTTTGGATTTGTGTGTGTGTGTCTGAAATGCAACAATAGCACGCACACACACAAAACAGATGGAGTCTGCTGGATGAAAATTCATTCATAAAATGAGCAAATTCCTTGAACTTTGAGAGGATAAAATAATATATATATATATATATATATATATATATATACTTACTATGACTCTGTGTGTGTGCAAGGGTGTTCACTTTGACGTATGTACAACACAGGCAGGTGCATGGGAAACTGTTGGCCCCTGCAACAGACAAAACCACATCAGGAACTGGAATGATGGGGGGAGGAAAAACAGAAGAAAGAAGGGGAAGGAGAGAAAACAGCTTAGCGTAGCAGGAGGGAGGAGAGAGAAAGAGGGAGTACGCAGGAGGAGAGTAAAGTTGAATAGTAGGAGGGCGGGAGTGGGAGAGCGGATGAATGAATGTGTTTGGGATCTATTGTGTCCAGCTCCTGAATGGAGTGTTAGTAAGCTAAGTAGTAACTGGTGATTTACAGCTCCAAGGCTATATCAGCTGAAGTGGCCAAACAATAGCCTTTCATAAGCAACATTCAACAACTAGAAGAACATGTAGCACTGAACTAAAGTGGAGTGAACTGTTTCTAAAGTCAGTGGTTATGTCTGAGAATACACCTCAGCAGAGAGGAGGAAAGGAGACAGAGAGAAAGGCTGATGTGGGGCAGCGACAGCAGAAAGAAAAGGGGTGAAAACTGGGGAGACATTTGTCTAATTTTAGCTTCAATGTTATGTTTTTTTTTGTTTTTTTTTAAACCAACGTGTTAATTTACTGTAGTGTTGTGCTGTTTCTGTCTGAGAAAGCATCACATGATCACATGTGGCATCCTCAACTGTGTTCAAATTTATCACAAGCTGTGTTTGGTATTTTCAGTGTGTGTATGTCCAAGTGTGTGTGTGTGTGTGTGTGTGTGTGTTTGTTTGGGGGTTGGGATGGCATTGTTAATAATCTCCAGGCTCTCTCTGCTGGTTGCAGGTTTGCAGGGTCCCAGAGATTAGCTTCCCCTCTCCTGCTGAGCTCGGAGCTCTGTTCAGCACCTTAAAGCGCTTCCCTCTCCCTCTCCACTCCAGATGTAAAGACACATGGCGACTCCACCACCACCACCACCGCTTTGATAACATGAAGCTGTATCAGCCAGAAATGTTGAAATCTGTTGAAAAAAATATTTTCAACCATTTATTTTTTTCTGTTATCCTCTCACTTCCTGTCTCGGCCCCACACAGCCCACACTTATAGTGAGAAATGATGAGACCTGTATCATTACGAGCGGAGTCACCAAGCATGGGAACCCTGAACTCAGACCTAACCGTGGCATTAGAACAACAAGCCCTGTGACGAATGAGAGAAAATAGAGGAGTCGTGCCGTGTGTGTGTGTGTGTGTTTGTGTGTGTCTGCTGCTACACGTTTGCCATCCTGATTTGTTGAGAAAGTGGGAGATTCAGTCGACCATTGTGAATCTATTGCGCTGCAGAATTGTGATAAGGGCCACACACACACATGCATATACACGCACACAAACACACACACACACCAATCATTCACCTAATCAGCAACTGCATGCCCATTCTGCTCTGCATTTAGATTATAAGGAAGATAGTCCGGAGGGAGGGTCCTCTGGAAGTGTCACAGGAGAGGGACAGACACACACACACACACACACAAGTGGCCCTGGAGCAACAGTTGGCTCCAGTGTTGCCTCCCCTAACCCATGAGACCCCCTTTCAGAGACCCCAGAGACCTCAGCCTCCCTCCTAATGCTCCTCCAGCCCTCACCAATTCATCCTCTCCCCTGTTCCGTTCCTCCCCCTCCTCTGCCCTTCCCGCCCCAGAGAGTTCTCACTTCTGACAGAACAGTTAATCATACACTCTCTGCAGGTCTCATCCTATGCGTGTGCATACGTGCGTGTGTGTGCATGTGGAAATGTATGCGTGTGTGGCTGTGCGTGCACGCCTGTGTCCAGATGTACACCTTCATTTTCAGCAAGACAGAGGATCTGTCTTTCTCACCTCCATTTTTCACTCTTTTTCTCCCACTTTTTTCCGACTCTGCTTTGCCTGCCCTTCATCTCTCATATCTTACCCATGTGAGCATTAAAAATACAAACAAGTACATAAAGAGAAAAGACAGTTTTCAGTGTTTAGGCCCCAGTGTATGATTGGTGTAGCTTGTTATGATATAGTCGTATAACTTTCTTTCAGTTGTAGGTATATTAGCCGCCTGTTCTCCTTTTAATTTAGTAAATATCTTCCCTTTTTGACCGTAATTCTTTTAAACAGTCGCAATATATGACCACATAGTGAATCCAAAGACAAACTATTTAGGTGCTATATTACAAAGTGATATACCTTAAAGACTCCAGCAATGTAATATTACACTTCCAAAAAGTTAGGACGCTAGATATAGAAAAAAAAGAAAGAAAGAATGGCATATTTGTAGAGTGGTTGTTCCCATGAACCAGTCTGCCATCCAGTACTCCCATTAAGCTGTCCTGCTCTCCCTGCCTTTCCTACCCAACAAGCTGCCTTCATCAGCTCTTGTTAACCAGTTCCATGTTTTCCCATATCCTGTGTTGTAAACTGTGTTGTCTGTGCACAACATCTATTGCACGTCTGCCCGTCCTGGGTGAGGGATCCCTCATCTGTTACTCACCCCATTTTTCCTTAGTTGATGTGAGGGTCTAAGGGCAGAGGATGTTGTCATGATGCTGTGTAAAGCACAAACTGTAAAAATGGGCTATACAAATAAAATGTCCTTGCCCTGCCATTTAGTCCCCAGAATGGGCTAAGCCAGATACCACACTTCCCAAAATGTAACTTGTTAACACTATTTATTTGACTTTCCCTGCTGAGTTAACTCCCACATCTTTCAAGTTCCAAGCCCATAGTTTGCAACACAGGCTTTTTGGTAAGAAGCCTCCAGGCCCAAGCTGAGATAAGCTACAGAGGACATCATACAGCTGTTTTTTTACAGACTGAATTCTACTCCCCAAGATGAGTAAACTGAGTAAAATGAGTGCGTCTTACTGTAAGTAAAATGTCTTGAACTCTAGTCCATTGTGGCTGCTTTTGGTAAAGGAGCTGGGAACCCTGTGTCTGCTATGGTGGATTTACTGAGAGTCAAGAAAAAATCCCTGTTTAAAACTGAAATCTGTTACTTTCGCTTTCATCTCTGATGAGACGTCTCCTGCAAAGATGACCGAGTAGTTGAGGAAGCTTGTTGTGAGGGAGCCTGCAGTTATTTGAATCAGCCATTTCAAGACTTGGAAAAATATCTCAACTAGTGAAGTGTGAACCTACTGGGCTTATGCTTTAGTTTGATGCGTGAAACTACAAATGTGGTGCGAAATGTGTCGCTTCCAGTATACTGGCTCAGTTTTAAGTGGACTTCATTGGCACTGTCGGCCAGGACGGAAGCAACCTGACAAGTCACGACTATCTGATCAACTCAGGGCACAGGCTACAACCACAGTTAATGTGCCCACAGTTAATGTGCTCACTAGTATATATATATATATATATATATATATATATATATATATATATATATATATATATATATATATATATATATATATATATATATATATATATATATATATATATATATATATATATATATATGTATATCCATGCTTGCATAACTACAGTGTTGCTACACATTTCTGTTTTGTGCAGTACCACTCAGATTTCTTTATTATATTTGTGGCAAGCAAGTACAGTATGGTTAAGGTAAGATTAGTTGGGCAACTAGAACACATGGGAACGATGGGTGTTATGGTTAGAAACAATAGCATCCACCACTCTGATTTCCACACTCTTGCTATCCCTCTCAAACTCACTCTCTTGATGAGGCTTGGCAATAAACACTGGCATTGCAAGTAAAACTGAGAAGTGGAGAATCATCCCATATGACCATAATTCCTTGGATACTTGCGTTTGGAGCCGGTAACGCCTTTACCATATTGCATTGGCTGGGCACATATATTTATCAGATGAAATACGATACACAAAACACCCAAGAGTACCAAGAGATAACACCCTCCAGACGATCGACAGTTACAGCACCTCAGTAGCCATAAACATCTCCACGCTCCCAGCCCACTCCTGCTTCCTCATCTTTGTTTGCAGATTGAGATTCAGGAAAAGTTTTATCCCTGGAGCCATCACCTGTCTGAACACTGCCCACCACCACCGACTCTCTCAGCACATCTGCCTCACAGCACACACAAACACAGTGCTGCTGGACTCAAGTATTTCCTCTTAACTATTTCACAAACCTTATCCATCAGCTATATTTACTATCCTCTATAATGTTGATGTGTTTTTTTTTTGCATTACTATTTGTCTATTTGTGTGATTTAAAAATAAAATTACATTTGCTAAAGTAAGGCATTGTGTTTCATGCATCATCTAGCCTCATTTAGTTGCTGTACATAAAATGTTTACCTTCTAACTTTATGTTATTTATGTTTATATTAACATTTGTATTTATTTTTTTCCTGATTACATCTATCTTATGAAATCAAACAATTGTGTCCTTGACATATAAAATATTTCAAACCTCAAATCTTACATAAAGGGGCAAAAAGATCTAATTGAACCTGGCCTGAGAATAAATAGTTTTCTTTGTCAGTTCATCTCTAGACAATAAAAAATACATCAGCTTTTCTTTCTTTAAAAGGTTTTAAAGATTTCTTTTTGAATTGCTTTTGCTCATACAACAGAAAACTGTATTAATGGAAAAGGGTGTGGAATGAGCACAACTCTTCCTATACCTTTTGTTCAAATATTCATGATACACATGTTACACCGAAGGCTGTACAGTAGATTCAATCTTCATGCTCTCTCTCTCTCTCTCTCTTGCACACACACTCACACTCATCAAATGTGTGGCTGTGAGTGAATATAACAAGTCAGCAATTTGGGGATGTTAAAATTGCCCATGCTCTCCAGAATTTTTTTTTTCTTCTAAAAACATCACTAGACTTGCATGATTACTTTGGGAAACCACACCTATGCACAGACACAGACACACCTGCTCCAGAGCATGCTATGCACACACACATGGCCTATGCAGCGTCAAAGGCAAACTCACCAAGTTCACACTGCGTGACTGCCCATGTGATGCTCATCCTTGTCCTCCATTTCATTAGACAGGGGGCAGAGTGAGCTATTCTGGGAGAGAACGGTAACTCTTTGTTAGTTGCTCAGCTGTAGAGACGTCTCCAATAGCAACTGAGACCTATGGCCTCTCTTCCCCCCCGCGTGGCATCCAGCTCTCACATTTGTAGTTGTGCGTTGTCAGTGTCCTTTCCGTGTGTGTTTGCATGAGTTCACCCCTCTGTGTGTTGTGCACTATTTGATCGTGAGCCTATGTTTTGCATGTGTGTGTGTGTGTCAGTGTGCGGCGCGCAGATGCGACGGGATGTGATCTATCACTCCCAGATCCATAACAGTGGCACACAGCGGGGGATGAACACGTTAGTGTCAGTTGCAGACGAGGGAGACGAGTAGAGCAGAGGAGTGATGTGACTGTTATCGATCCTGCCTGGTAATTACAGAGCGATTTATTACCAGAGAGAGAGAGGGGGAGAGAGACAGAGGTGGAGACAGAGTAAGAAGGTATCATGTTTAGTTTGGGGTTGTAAGTCAGGTTTTTTGGCGAGAGTGAACAAGGTCAGAGAGAGACAGAGACAGATCACTTTACCCCTCCCTCCCTTGAGTGCTGTGCGATCTGATCACTGTTGTGCTTTCTGACATCCTCCCCCGTTCTCTCTCTCCCCACTCATTCCTATTTTCTATTTTCTAAATCCTCATATGACCACACGATGCTGATGGCAGCCAGCACGGGCAGACTCTTGTTTGTTTTCTTCACCACTCTTGCATACATTTAGCCGCTCCATGCATGCTGCATTTTCGCCTGTCAGAGGCATCACTTGCAATCAGTGCTGAGATATAGTGTTAATATGATATGAAATGAAGGTGCACTCTGTCACTCTAACAAGCCTGCCGGTGTTTGTGGCTTGTAAAAGTGTGGGAGTGTTGGGTTGTTTACAGAGATGTGTGGGTGTTAAGCATGATCTTGTGGGTATGTGTGCGCATTTATGTGTGTTTCTGTTTGTGCGGAGGCAATATTGTTCCTGAATATGTCAAAAACTATGTTCTTACTGGCGAACCACATCCTGTCTTTTAATGAGTCACACAGAACAACAGAAACGTACCAAAACACACCACTATGCTACGATCCCACTCACTTACGTTTGATTGAACTGCAGATGCACCTTTTTTTTTTTTCCCCTGACCACTAACTGTTTTGTAAGTTGTGTAAGAACATTTTGTATGAAAATGGAGGCAACATGAATGTTGGGAAATTGTTTTTCTTGGAGTTTGACGTATGTAGGCAGTCACACCCACGCACATTTTCTTTTCATTTTTACTTATATCAAAGCCATGTATATGATCTGCCATAAGAGTATCATATTGTGCTGAGGAATGGATTAGAGTACAATTAGAAGTTTATCTGGGCGTGTTAAATAAAGAATACATTTGATATTATTCATTGCAGAGTATAGTTTGCTGGTGTATGTTGCTATGGTAATCCTGCAACTGGCAGCATTCCAGTAATAGATTGATTCTGGTCTGGTTATTCTATACACTAGACTCAAAGATGGAAGAAGAAAATCTCTTTCTCTCTGTGCGTGCGTGTGCATGCGCGCGTGTGCTGTCATGCATGTGTATCTTTGCCTTATCAATCTGTAAGCCCTGTATTGATTGGCCAAAAGATATTTCCTCTAATGTGCTTGGGGATGAGGAGCAAGAGGGGAGGGGGGGGGGCAGCTTTCACTTAGCCTCCAAGCTCTTAAGAGAACATCTATCTATCAACATTTCCAGGCATGGGGAGGGGTCAGGAGCGGGTAGGTGGTTCGATTCCACGCACGCACGCACGCATACACACACACACCCCTACATACACGCACACGCAAAGAAGACAGAGCAGGAATCATTAAAATAGCAACAGCATCAAGCAGCCAACACACCTTAGCGAAGCTGGAGCATGTTGTTGTTTACACTGTGGGAGGCAACGAGCTGATACATCTCAGAGAGCTGCTAGTTTCAGCAATAGATCCTGTGCTTTGTGGGAACAGCCAGCAAAAGGAGAGTATCATTATTAGTGCCAGGGCTCAGGGCCTAGTGTTCAGCGCGAGTGTGCAACAATCTGCCCAGTGTTTTGTTTTGTTTTTAATTAAGAGGTACAGTGTGAGTGTTGCACTCCCTGCCCTGACTCCTGGGATGATGTGATGCATCGTGATGATAATGTCTTTTCCTGTTTTTACACTCGAGCTCCATTTGCTCTCTTCAGGCCGTGCGCGGGACTGGAGGCTCACAGAGCCACCATTTAGCTCTCAGCAGGGAGAGAGAAGAGGGGGACTCGGTCGCTCCTCCTCTCTTATCTCTCACTTAACAAAAGCCTCTGATGAAGACAACAAGCATTCTCCCTCTCCCGCTCTCCGCGTCTCTCTAACTCTCTCTCATTTGTCTCTTGCACTCCTCTGTTTAACAGGCAGAGTGCTAGTTGAACATGGCAGCTCTGACACTTTTCACATCTCCAGTCCTTTGTTAAGTGTGCTCTCACATGTGTGTGTGTGCGCGCGAGTCTGTGTGAGAGAGTGACTGCAGCCTTGCCTTGTATTGTTGCGTGTATCGCAGCAAGGCTCGCATGTGTCCCTGCACTTGCCTGCCAATGTTTGTGCTTTGTGTACTTGCATCATGGCCTGTGTGTCAGCACATGCCGTATGTGTGTATGCGTCACAGTAAGCGCACGTTGACATCTGTGTGTGAGTGAGTGTGTGCGCGTGTACTCTTTCTCAGCTTTCTCAGAAGCTATTGTTCTGTTGTTTGCGGCAATGAGCGTCTCCGTTATTATTTTTAGTGTTAGTGCACACATATGCATGGAAACACACACACACACGTCGTAGCCTACACTGTAGCCTATAAGCAGCTGTCTAGTTTTCATTTCTGGCTTATTGTCTCCAACTAGCACCACAGCAGAAGAGGTTCTTAGTTTGTAATGTGGAGGAAATGGGTGAACAGCCTCTCTAATTACACTTCACCCACTGACACTAATTTACATACAAACACAATCGCACTCCAATCCAAACCTTCATTATCTCTGGATTCCATTCTGTAGGGCATGATATTCTGGCTGTTATATTTCATTCAAGCTCTTTTTCTCGGCACCACCGCTTATAGTCACTCCACTAACTCAGAGTCATAAATAGGAATGTTCCCATTGAAAATATGAGCAAAGAATGTCACACTTGCACAAAACAACTTTTAATGGCTGCAATGTTTCGGCATTGTGAGTGACCTTCTTTGGGCAAGTTTCTTCTGGGTTTGCCTGAAGAATGTCACAGTACCGAAATGTTGCGGTCATTAAAGGTTATTTTGTGCAAGTGTAAAAGTGTGCGGGAGCCTGTACGGTACATTCGTGGAGCTACTCGTCCCTCTCCTACGCACCTGTCCAACAAATAGATGTATGAAGTATATTTTTCTCTTTCACCAAAGAATGTTGAAATCTCTCTAGTCAAGTTAGTAAAAGGGAACATAGCAGTGAAAAATTTGTTCTTCTTCCGTGGGCCTCTGAGTGCGTGCACGGGGCCTTTGTGCAGCCTCGACCACAAACTCTGCCAACTGAGAGAATAACTGTGTGTCCGTCTTTTCTCCTGGGCTCATACATTTTCCTCACACTCCTGGCTTGTGTTTTCTCAACACACACACACACACACACACACACACACACACACACGCATCACATGCATACACACTAAGTAAGCTCCATTGTAAAGCCATTACAATGTGAATGAGGGGCCCACCAGCTCCATTGAGATGTGTGAGTGTGTGTGTCAGTGCAAATAGGTTAGGGAGATTGATGAACTAGCAGGAAGGGGAAAAGGAACACCTAATCAAGTTAAAAGCACTCCATGATTGACATGCTGTGCCTGCTTGACTGACACTCAACACAAGTGGGCATAATGGGGCTGACTCATAGGTTTGTGCCTGATCAACATGCATGCACGAGTGTATTCTGAATACTAGATGTCAGAAATGTGCTGTAGTCATTCTCATCCCTGATTGTGTGAAAATGTGTTTTTTTCCCCCTCTTCCTTCCACTAGCTACAGATCAGGTGTTTCTCCTCCTTTCCCCCGTCTTTTCTAACCTTGGCTACAACTTGTGCAAGGAGCATGAGAGAATCAGCAAGGCGCGCCATTAACTCGCACCAGTGTGTAGCCGTCTGTGACATTCCTTATCCGACACACACCAACTAACGGGCCGTGAGCTTTTAACGGGCCCGTGATCGCCGATGCCCGAGAAAAAAGGCTGTTTGTGTCAATCAAACCGAGACCCCTCCCCTTCCCACCACCACCCCCCTCTCTCTCTCGCGGTGTCTCTCTTGCATACACACACACACATACACACACTCACATACTTTCTCTCTCCCTCGATCGCCTCCACTTGTGTAGGCACTCTTAAACCGAAGCATTTACGCACGGCAGTCAGTCGTTAACGGACAGCCTGATATCGGCGATCCTCCGTTCCCCGCAGCCTACAATCTCCACCTTAAAGAGCGCAGATAAAGGGACAAGTGGGCATAGTGGGCAGAGAGAAGACAGTGGGGGGGAGACGAGAGAGAGAGAGAGAGAGAAAGAGAAGAATGATGAAAAGGGGGAGGAGAGCGGATCATTTCGCCTGGCCGCCCCTGCTGCACTAGTGGAGGGGGAGAGAGAAAGAGAGAGCGGGGATAGGGAGGGAGGGGGAGAGGGGAGATGGCACAACGCTTCAGCATCCAAAACACACGGGAGTGGTGCGCCACCGAGACCTCAGCCCCGGACCCACCCGAAGCAGCATCACATTCAGCGCTCCTCCGTCACGCCTCCTCACCGCACGGCAGCGCCTCAGCCTCGGATAGAGGTAAGTGGGCGAGTCGGTGAGCTTTTAATTCTTAACGTAAACTTCAGCGGCTGAAGGCAGGATTGGAAAACTCTCCGGATTCATCTACTGGTTAGTTTGAGCTCACCTCTCTCTCTCTCTGCCTGTCAGGGTTGTTTATGCTGCGGGTTGCTTTCTATTTCATTACATTTTCACTGGAGGTTTATCGACACTTAATATAACAGTATGGATTACATCTATTAGCCAATCGCTTTTCAGTTTTCCCTCCAGTTTTCAATGTTTATCCTGTGTTAACACCACCAGACTTCATTGATAATCAAATTGCAGGCTTTATCTGGCTCCATGAAACTATTATCCTAAACAACAATTATTAATGACAAATCATTTTTATTTTTCCTATATACCCGCCACAATTTAAATAAGAATTTTTAAATGGTTTAGTAACTTCTTATGGCTCCACAAAATGGTGCATGAAACCAACTTGCGGACAATGTTTAGAGAAAATGCCAGTTTTTCCTCTTACTTTTATACTGCAAGACTCATAATCCCCTTGGGAATTACAGTTATTCAAACAGCAGGCGAAACTTCCACGTGAAGTCCCTTGTGTTAATCCAATTCCAGCGCCCTCCTGTGGCTTCTTATAGTGAGACACATGGATACCTACAGAAAAAGGTTCAACCTGCACACACCTGCAGCTGAGACTCCCACTGTGAGTCCAATTTAGTGCTTTGGCTACTTTTAAATGTCAAAACACTATTAAAAACTAAAAAAAAGAATTCTAAAGCCATTTTAAGACTGAGCTGCACATGAGACAATTTCCTCCGGCTCTTTATTGTGTCTAATGAAACTAATAAAACCCCAACTGAAGCTGTTTAACAGTATATATACAGAAGTGCCAATTAGGATGACACACATTTCATTAAAGCAGCGCATACAACTGTGTTGGAATAGGTACAAACAAAATTGTTAAGAATCACCTCTCCCCTTTTTTCATTTCCTCCTATCATATTTAAAGAATATGACTGGAGTCGCTTGTCCATGACCTTCTCTTCGCGTGTGTTCTCTAGAGGCAGAGAACAAGGAGAGAAGGATGGGGAACGTGAGGAAAGACTATTGATATTCAAACAGACAGAAGCAGAGAAAGAGGGGGTGTAGATAGACAGAGAGAGGGAGAGGGAGAGAGAGAAGGGGAGAGTAAGGCAGAGAGAGAAAGATGCTGTGGGATCTTTTCTTCTCCCTGGCTCCCGGCACATACATTAAGATGCTAATCCTGGTCTTTTTTGTCTCTTTCTATAATTCATTGCATTTTGTTCCTCTCTCTGCTCTTTCTCTCTGACTTTTCTCTGGCTTGCCATTTCCTCTGTACTGTCATGGGCTCCCCCCAGATTAGTGCTCCCGGCAAAAGGATTCCAACTCTAATTTTGTGGTATTTCAGATGATTAGGTTCAGAAATAGGATAGAAGTGTACAGAGTATGGTGCAATTAGAGGAATTCTCTGTAGAGCTTTATAGGACTGATTAGTTGAGGTCCCATCCACCTCTCCTCACTGCCATATTAACGCACAACCAGCTGTTGTTTATTTGTGAGGATTGACTTTTGTGTTGTGTTTGTGCTTTTTAACTGTGATGTCACTGTGTATGTGTGTGTGTGTGTGTGTACCAGAGGTTGGATAAGCCCTGAGGATGTAAGTTGTTTTCAATCAGCTCTGTAGTTACCAGCTGTGCTCTCACATTCCCCAGGGTGGCACAGCCTAGGTGTGTACACACACGCACGCACACACAAACACACACTCATCAGCCTTCAGCTAGAGAACTAATGCACAATATTCAACCTTACCCAACCGATTCACTCTTCCTTTTTTTTCTCCTTGTCCCCTTTCTCTGCAGACATTAATCATCTCTCGCTCCATATCTGTGTGTGATACCTCCATGAGGTTTGGAAGACGAGCACGTTGACTGCATTTCCTCAATGAAGACCTTAGTCCCCCGTCGTACGGCGCAGCTCCCCTCTCCGTCTGCCATGGTGACATGACGTACCCCTGAGTGTCTTTGCTCCTTTCTCACCACTGACAGAGACAACCTCCTGGGCTTGTTGAACACCGAGGCTCGTGCAGACAGACACTCTCCAGCCCCCGGTGAACTAAAAAAGACATCTCCTCCTGCTACGCGCAACACCTCCCCGGTTTGCAATGACGGTGGCCGTGCGATTCCGTCGCCACTTACGTCGGCTCCTGCTCCTGCTGGCCTCCTGCTGTCTCCTCTCCCTCCTGCTCTCTGCTTACTTCCTCTTTACGAACTCCTCCCCATCCATGCAGCTTGGACAATCTTCTGAACCTGCCTGCTCGCAGTCGCTCTCCATGTCTCCGTACCGCCAACTCCCATACCCATACCCACCTAACCCCCCTCACACACATGTTCACACTGACCCAGTGGTCCTGGTGCTGGTGGAGTCCCAATACTCCCAGCTGGGTCAGGACATTGTGGCTATATTGGAGTCAGCACACTTCCAATTCCGCATGGAGATTGCCTCAGGGAAGGGCGATCTTCCACCGCTGACAGAAAAGGGCCGTGGACGATACTCTCTAATCATTTATGAGAATCTGTTAAAGTATGCACATGCAGACACATGGAACAGGCAGCTGTTGCATCAATACTGTACTGAGTTCAGAGTGGGTATTATAGGTTTCTACCGCTCCACCGAGAACTCCCCACCGCTTCTCAAAGTCAGAGGCCTACCGCTGGTGCTGAGGACCAACCAGGCCCTTTGGGACTGCTGCGTGGTGTCTAGCTCGCCCCTGCTTCACCTCACCAAACCCGGCACAGACCGAGGGGCCTTGCCCGGGGAGGACTGGACCTCCTTCTCCTCCAATCATTCCACATACCAGGCTGTGCTGCACGCACGGGCCAAGGATGGAGCAGGGGCAGGTAGTGGTGATAATCCAGGGCCTGGCTTCAGTTTAGGCCTCCAAGCCACCGTGGTACAGGACATGGGACTGTATGACGGAGTGAAGAGGGTGCTGTTTGGCCAGGGGCTGGGCTACTGGCTCCACAAACTCATCCTGGTGGATGCCATATCCTACCTCACAGACAGGAAACTTACACTGGGCCTGGACCGGCACATACTGGTGGATATTGATGACATTTTCGTCGGGAAGGAAGGGACACGCATGAATGCCAAGGATGTGAAGGTACTGGGGGTGATGAGTGTGTGATAATGTGCATTAGAGAGAGACATGGTACGATAGAGAGAATGAATTTATGTTGGGTCAGTGGTGTTGGATTAGATTTTTCATTCTCTTATCAACTTCTGCAAAAAAAAAAAAAAAAACAGTAACTGATGGGAGTGCAGTGGTGAAGATAAGGAATGTGTACTTACTGCGCTGTTAGTCTCAGCAAGAGATTTGACCAAGAGTGTGTTTAAAAGGTATTTAGCTCGGGCAGGGGTGCATCGAGGGGCTACTTGGGAAAGCTCATGTGTGTCTGGTCAATGTCTCTGTGTGTGTTGTGTACCAAGTGCATATGTGTTGGGGTACAGCGAGAGGGTATTTATCTCAAATAGAGGTTTGGCCAGAAGTAAAGAGGCCATTTAAGTGAACAAAGAAGTGATGTGAAAGAGAGAAAGAGGAGGGGTGAGAGAGAGAGAGAAAGAGAGGTAGTGAATGAGCCAGTGAAAAGATGAATGGCACTTATTCCTCTTTTCCCACGTTCCTCCTCTTAGGGAAACTAAAGGAGAGTCAGCCATGCAGCCCGCCTCTCAAGACACCTATTGTTTCAACACACACGCTTGCATGAGCAAACACACACACACACACACACACACACACATAAAGACAGACGTGCACCTCCACACATGTATGCAATACATAACAGAAATACATTATGTGCAAACTCTTCCTATAAACCAATAATTTAGAATTAAACAAGTGAGATTAAAAGAAAAAACAACACCAAAAAAGAAAAACATTTTTCGTCTGCTGGAAGGTGAATAAAACGCTGCCACACAAGGAATTTTGTTTGAAATCTATGGTCACATTCTCCCTCTGCGAACTCACCACTAAAGGACCATTCAAGGGAAACAAATTGTGTTTGGTGGGTTTTCATGTGTGGTAGCCTGTCTGCAAGACAGGTGAGATTTATGCTGCTCTGCAGTGATGTGCATGAGCTAAGACCAGAGGTGTCTGCCGCCTGTCTCACTGCAGTCACAGGATACACATGACGGGAAGGTGAATTTGTGTGTGTGTGTGTGTGTGTGTGTGTGTGTGTGTGTGTGTGTTTGTGCGTGGGTGTTTTTCTGAATCAGTACTTTAGATTAGAATGTCACTTTCTGCCAGTGGCTGACACCTGTCCCATCAGACAATGGAAGAAAAAAAAGAAAAAGAAAACCAAAAAAAAAAAAGAAACCAGCCACCTGTCTGTGGCGGAAACTCAGGGAGATGAGAGGGATAGGGGGGGTTGAAAAAACACAAGTGCAGTGGGTGGTCAAGTGGAGAGGAATTCCACCCTTGAATATAAAAAAGAAGCTTGTATCCAAAAAGGATAAAGGAGTGCATATTCACACACAGTGCGCACAGACCCGTGCACATACAGATTCTCAAAATGAGCACACAAGCACTCTCTAGTAGGAGTTTTCATTTCAAGTCTGCCTGACTCTTCAGCTTTGTAGCATAAATATACATGAGGATGAACCACTGCCATAACAGAGGGGCAGGGAGATGTGGATGGAGGAAGTAGTGGAGAGAGGGAGATGGAGAGATAGAGAGAGGAAGAGGAAAAAGAGAGGGTGATGCCACTTGAAAGGCTCACACTCCTCCATATTTCTACTCTACTTTCTCCTTCAGGTTAGTTGGCAATCATGGCAGAGGAAGAACTAGAATAGGAAATAAAGAAGAAAATAAGTTGGAGGAAGAGGAGAAGGTAGGGGAGGGTGGAGTATGGTGCCTGGGGGGAAGAGCTAGCAGCTAACTTAGCGATTTCTGTGAAACAAAATGCTGAAGGGAAATGAGGAAGTGGAGGAGGGGAGGTGCAGGAGCAGGAATATGGTGATTTGTAGCAGCCCTCCTCTTAGAGATGAAGAGCCTCAGGTAGAGTTGTCAAATTACAGTTGGTACAAGGTTTATTTTAAGTGACAATTGTGTGTGCATGTGTAAGCCATACATATTCATAATCATGAGCATCAGCCAGTTTATTTTACCCGGGTGTCTCTTATCTTTGTTGTGATGCAGCGCTCGTTTTATTAGTAAAGTTTAGTTTAGTTTCCCTTCCAGGAAAATGTTGGTGAAAAAGCTGCTGAAATGATGACTCACGCTAGAAGTCATGTCGAATAGACATCCGACATGTATCAGGTGCGAAGGTGTTCTCTGAAAAGATTTATCCTCCTGTCATTAAATATAAGAACGCTTGTGGAATTCAAGGAATTATTTAATCAGTTTTTCAACAAGGTAAAAGTGAAGTTGTGCGAAACTGTGTGGCTTTGATGCTAGTTTTATAATTTATAATTCTGGTTGGACCAGACTGACACGACCATGACATTACAGACCAGATTGAAAAGTTCTCTAAATGTTTTATCTGTAATGTTCCGAGATATTTATCGGAATATTTTTTCTGATGTATAAATAGCAGTAACAGGATATCACAGCACAAATATGAATAACTAAGAATAATTATAAACAACACATACTCTATGCGAAAATGTAAATCCGCCCTCATCCTCTGTGCTTCGAGAACAGCTTACATGTAACACAGCATCAAACAGGATGTGTTACTGAGCAATTAATAGGACAAGGAGTTTGTGGTGTCAGTATTAGAAATCCCTTTTTACCTCTGCAAAGCCAACATTCAATCTCCTGCTCTCCCTGAGAGAGGAAGAGGGAGGAAGAAGACTGACAGAGAGAGAGAGAGGGAGGCCAATTAAAATGCCACCCTCCTTCTCTCTGCACTCTTCATTAGACTCACCCCACGAGTTCATCTGGTGACAAACAATACCTACACCCCCTCTTGTCTGCACACACACACTCACACACACACACAGCTGTATTTCGTCTATTAAAATGATTCACAGGGAGGCACCCCGTCGCTGACATTTCTCAAAATGAGGGATGATGCCAGTCAAAAACTCCCATCAATGATCCGCTCGTGCCGGTGCTTGTGTTTTTTAATTCATGCGTGTCGGGTTTCTGCTCTTTTTTTCTGCCTTGGGAGAGTGGTCGTTAGGGAGGTGTCCGATTCTCATCTTTAGATCCCTCTTCATCACCCCCCCCCTTTCACCCACCTTCCTCCTCGACTAACCCCCCCCCCCCACCAGTCATCAATCACTATCTCCGGCCTATTTGTAAACCTCTCGCTCAACTCGCTTCACTCTATTCCTTCCCATGGTACTCTCTGAAGTGGTGCCATCTAAGTCGAGAGGACACTTGCATACAAAAAATTGTATCTAGACGTGTGTAAGTAAGAAAAAATACAGTTACCTCATATCAACATTATGTACAAATTGTCCACATTTTTGTTGCAACTCAGCAAAGATTGTGTACAGATGACTGCGGTCACTGCGGTCAAAGGAAATCTCCCACATTAAGCCGTTTTCAGATTATAGCAATCCATCGCTTGTACACACTGAAGACAAATACCAAGTAAAACGAGATTAAAGTTGGGCAAATTTCAAAATTTGAAATGATTTTGATCTGGGAAGTCAAATGATTACTTTCATATGGTCTTATAAACCATAAAAGCTATTTTGCCTTTAGGACAGAGCAGGAAGCCTGTTTTAACATCTTATTCAGCTGGAAGGTAGTTATTTTATGTATTACTTAATTGCATCACATATTATACTGGATAAGATTGTAATGGATAACTGGGTAGGGAGGTTTGAAATTAAGAGCACAAATGTCTTGGCTAAAGTCTTTCTGCTCCTGTGCTGATGATCACTTCGGTCTGGCAATGACCTAAAATTGAAAACCCAACAAAAAGAAGGAATTATACAAAATGGGAAAAATTCAGACTCCACTGAAGGGTTTTGGCTCTGCAGCCTGCAATTTACTGCGCAGTCCTACTTAGAGTTAATCTTTAGACCTAATTAAGTATGATCCATATTTGCCACTTAAGTCAATGGAACTGAGCTCATTCCATATCCGTTTATTACTTTGCCAAATGCTATTACCAAAGTAATGAAGAAAAGACAAACAGTGGAGAAAAGATTTGAAAACTAACAGAGAGACAAAGAAAAAGCAGCACAAACACTTCATTTTTCTTTTTTTTTTTTTTTTAAAATTGGTCAGAGGGCATAACTCATTAAATACATGGAAAAGGCTGGCACCTTTGATAAGGCATCTTGGCTATTAGATCATAATGGTTCTTAAAATTACAAAGTTGCAGGTGGGAAGGGGCAAAAAGAGATGACATAGGATGGCAGAGGAGAACAGGATATTGCCTCCAGCTTGATGCTTCCTGACATCTGCTCTAATTTGCCCCCCTGATCTGGACGAGTAAAAGTTCAGTCAGCCATGCAGGGGAGGAGAAGTTTTACGGCTAACATGATTAGAAAGAAAAAAAAAAGTTGTTACTGTATATATTTATGTATAAGAGGTTTTGATTTTTTTAATAATTTTTTGTTTGTTTGAAGAAAAACACAGTTGTGTCATTGTCATGAAGAAAGCATCTGTCAACAAGTAAATTGTCTTAATAACTTTCTTTAAACTTAATTAACTATTTTTGTCAGCGGTTTTGTTTTTACTTCAAATTAACTCTGAGATCCTGGCAGCGTGCCATGCATTTTCTCTCACAAAATGAGGCAGGTTTTTGCGGTCACAGCAATCACCTAAACTCAAAATCTTTGAGGGGCTGCCAAGTAGAATTTAGTGTAAGTATAGCTATGCCAAAGCAATCACAAGTACCTTAGATCCATAAATGCAAGTGAATAGATGATTTTGTAAAATGCTCCAATATAAAATGCTACACTGACTGGAATCTGACAAGCGAGACTGGAAGTGAGACAGAGAGGGGAAGAGTAAGCAAAAGAAAGACTGGCACTAACTGCAAAAATGCTCTTCCTGCTCATCAAATAGAAATGCCTGACCCAGTTAAATTTGCTGGTCTAGTGTTCATATTACATGCACTGATACACACATAGACACAAACACATGCACTGATGTAGATGAATCGACAACTTTGACCTGCTTTTGTGTGAGACTTAAAACCCGTAAAATGTGCCTAATTTTCTTGTTCCTTTCAACCCGCCTTCCAATCTGTTTGCGTATAAAATCCCACGCGCAAATAAGTTCTTTTATAACTACTTTTGTTATTTTAGATCTCCCAGCCAGGCTTAAGGCTGTGAAAAGAAAAGAAAACAAACAGTGCGAACGTTAAGAATGACAGAATGGGGATATGGAGGAGAGGTGGTTGGTGTAAAGGGTTTGTGAAAGGCAGTGAATGCCAGCTGTCCAGATGCCTGTCTCCCATCTGTTTGAACCCCAACATCTAGCTGGCACCTCTTCCAGTTCTTACCACATACACATGCAAGTACACACAAACGTGCACGTGCACAAACACTCTCTCTCTCTCTCTCTCTCTCTCTCTCTCTCTCTCTCTCTCTCTCTCTCTCTCTCTCTCACACACACACACTGTCGCTTTCACATACACAGAAACAAACTGGCAGTGCTTCTGACACTAGCAGTGTTAGGCAGCTGTGGGATTGGGCACAGAAATGAGGGCTATCGCTAACGGCTAATCCCAGTGTGTGTTTACCTTCATCACTAGGATTGTCAAGATCTCTCACATGCTACATAGTCCCACCTCCCGCTAATCCAAATCCCCCCTTCTTTCTTATGAAGTATCTCTTATGGCCTGTTTTAAAACCATCTTCAGCTTTGAGCTCAGTATCCAGTGGACAGATTGGCTCCATATTGCTTAAAGCCCCCCTTCCTCGCCCGTTCTCCCGGATCTGCAGCAGTTACCCTCAGAAAAACAGCAGGAGGGGACTTTCTTTGTATCACAGAGCCAGAGTAAGAGTTTTCCCATATGTTTCTGTCCTAGATGTCTGCTCTTTTATATTACTGGAAGCAGTTTTTATCCACAGGTCTTCCTTCTCATGATGATAAAGTTGTGCCTCCAGTTTGATGACTACACTGCCACATATGTGCCATATACAGTGTTTACTCTGTGGATCAATAAGGTGTTAACAAAACAGTGTGCATCTTCACTGATTCAATTCCATTACGATTCACCAGTCTACGATTCGGTTCGATTCAATTATACGATGCATCACATCCTCAATTTTCTATGTTGCCACACAGGACATGTCTGTATAATGATACTAAGTCAACAGTGTAAAATTCAAGGACGTGGGACATTGAAACATCCCTGAATGCTATGAGTAACAGGCAGCCAATCATTTAACAGCTGTGTAGTTTGGTTGTATGTGTGTTTATTGACAACAGGAGAGGAGATTACTAAAAAGGACACGTTAGCTCGTCGGTATGGTAACCGTAACAGGTGACTGTTACGTGCGTGTGCCCTGACTCTGAATCAGCGGCGGTAATAATGAAGCGTCTCACCGTCACCGAAACGCTCGATGAAATCTTCTATTAAATACGCTGAGCTGCGAGTAGCTTACATCTCACTTGGTAGAGCACACCCACTGCAGCAACCCTGATTCCACCCGTCAGTCCCTTTGCTGCGTGTTACTCCCCCGTCTCACGCTCTCTCCCCCTTCCCCTCCCTCTCCAGCGGCCCTTTCAAAATAAATGCATGAAAAGCCCGGAAAAAACTGACTTGTGAGCTGGTGGTGGTGAGCAAGTTAGCGGTGGTGGGCAGCCACCACCAAATTTTCAATGCAGGAAAAACCTTGCTGTCTCTATGTGAACAACATCAAACTTGAATGAATTATTTCAATTTAAAAATCGTGACAGTTCTGCATCGATTCAGAATCGTCCAACTAAGAATCTCGATGCGGCTTTGAAACGATTATTTTCGGCACCCTTAATTTCAATGGTTAAAGTCGTATTGATTAAGTCGTAACTGATTGTCTGGATTTTTGATTTCTGAAAATATCGTACAAACTAGTTCTGCTTTAGCTTAATCTGACCTTGATTATAGTACAGTGAGACTAGATGCACTCTTATGAACAAAACCAGCAGTGTGTTATTAAAACCTGTACAAGAAAAGATACAGTATGATGAGAAGATATCAAGGATATGGTTGGCTATACTGAAGTTTACCGAAAGTCAAGTGACAGAAATGATACGCTACATTTGAAATATATTATATATATACAGTACAGGCCAAAAGTTTGGACACACCTTCTCATTCAATGTGTTTCCTTTATTCTCACTGAAGGCACCAAAACTATGAATGAACACATGTGGAATTAACAAAAAAGTGTGAAATAACTGAAAACATGTCTTTTCTTCTTTGTCTTCTCTTTCTTCTTTTCTTCTTCCTCTCCTTCTTCCTCCTCCTCCTCTATCTCTGCCCCCACCAATTCTAGTTTCTTCAAAGTAGCCACCCTTTGCTCTGATTACTGCTTTGCACACTCTTGGCATTCTCTTGATGAGCTTCAAGAGGTGAGCCTGACCTGAAGATGGTTTTCACTTCACAGGTGTGCCTTGTCAGGGTTCATTAGTGGAATTTCAGTGAGAATCTACAATGTAAATAGTCATGAAAATAAAGGAAATGCATTGAGTGTGTCCAAACTTTTGGCCTGTACTATATATATATATATATATATTTTAAATGCTTCAGAGGAAGGTCAAATCCCTATAGGGAAATTATATAAATGTAAGTTTAAAATGATATAGAACTTTAAAATGTCAAGAACAAAATTTTAGTATTTTAGTCTCTTTCTGGAAGCGGTAAACTGTGAAGTTGCCTGTTACATAAAACATCTTTTGAATAGTTTGAAAAGCACATTGCACAGTACTGAAACTTGCTCGAGAAAGCTGATCCACCACTGTGAGCAGTTTGGTGCTTGTGAAAGTTTCATAATCAGTGCTGTGGTCGCAAACAAGGAGCAATTTGAAAAGTCTCATTGTCGTCCCTTTCACAAAAGTTTTTTTTTTTTTGGGATAGGGCTGGCTTTGAAATTCTCAAAAAATATGGCTTACCAGCGAGATCCTCCTCAGGAGTTCTCAATTGACAGAACATTCATGAATGCATGAATGAAGAGAATTTTCAAAATGATTCTTTGCTCATAATGACGAGCGAGAAAAAGACAAAATGTGTGAGTATTATAGTTTAAAGGGTGAAAACTTACAAATGGAGCTGTGTGGTCTCACAACAAGCTACTGCTTGCTCTTCTGTTTTCTGCTATGGCTGTTAGGTAGCAGAATACAAATGAGGTGTTTAAGCTAATATACTGCACACTTGGACACACACCTACACCTACTCCCACAGATAGCAACACACACGTTAATAATGCATTTCGACCAAGTGCATCCGGGAGTGTATATTGAGTTATAAATGCAAAGCACTCAGCTACAAACTTAATTCAATTCTTAAGTCTTTGTATCCACACACGTTAACTTGTGTGTGGATAGGAAAATCTGCATGCATGCGTGTGCGTGTATAAGATGTAGAGGGTGTCATAACAGAGGAGACAGGGGATCAGATTAGGGGGCTGTGCACATCTGTCAGCATGAAGCCATCTTCAACACCATTAGATTAGTGATAATGAAGACACTCTGTGCATGTGTCTGTATATTTGTTAGTTTGAGAGACACACAGGAGGGGGGGTGTTGGAGACAGAGAGAGAGAGAGAGACTGCCTGGAACCAGTTCCTTTCTTTCCTGCTCTGACATCAGCTGCTCAGGTCTTGTAAATCAGGGAAGGTTCCTTGGGATCGATTAAAAGCAGCATGACAGAGAGTCCCAGCAGATTGAGATATACAGAGGATACACTCATTTCATAAATAAACAAACTATTTTTATAGGAGCAACAAAGAGAAGTGCAATGGTAGCAATAAGGTGGGGCGGGAGGTAAAGCACAAGGGGAGGGAGTTGTAAAAGAGAGAGCGCGAGGGAGAGGGAGAGAGAGAGAGAGAGAGAGAGAGAGAAAGAGAGCGAGCTCTCCTCCATGCTGCTTCAGCCTTCCTTTCAAATTAGAACAGCCCCGTCTCCTGAGAATGTGACATTTTCACAGAGCGAGCGAGGGAGAGATGGAGGTTCAGGAGGGGCGGTGGTGGGGTGGGCAGGACAGACAGGGTGGAAGACAAATGGGGAAGGGGGGCAGAGAGGAGAGTGCAGGTTCTCAGAAGCAGGAATATGGAAGTGGCGAGAGCGAATCAGAATCAGCGAGGAGGAAGAGAGAAGGGTGAGGTGGTGGTGGGGGGCACAAGGTTTCACAGGGTTGTGTTAGGGATGGATGGAGAGAGTGATGAGAAGGGAGGAGTGTGTGTGTGTGTGGGTTGGGTGGCTGGGGGGGGTGGGGTGGGGGGGTTATTAGTCCACCCTCCAGAGGCTACTAATGCACTGACCTTCATTAACTCGCATTACTGTCGGTGTGTGTGACTGTGTATGTGTGCGACTGTGCAACTCTCTTTAGTTAACACTCATTACTGAGTCTTTGTTTAAAGGCCAGTAAACTAATGAAGTCATCAAATAAGTGGAGAAAATCCCGATTCAAGAATTAAAAAACCAGAGACTGAGGTAACTTTAAGGACAGCAAGAGCCTCTGGAACAAAACAGAGCATAGCAATCAAGCTCAATGTAGAACTAGCAGCCATTGGACAAGCACTGATGAGTACACACAGCCGTCATGATAGTACTCTGAGGGTTTACCTAAGTATATAACAGAGGGACATAAAGTACTGGACCGGACAGGTCAGGTGTTTATGCACGAAGGTACAGGCTAGGGGGAGATTAACCTGATATACTGTGAATGGTTTGGATGCAGTTCTGTTACTAATGTTCATTCTTACGTTCTGTCTCTCTCTGTCTGTAGGCTCTCCTTGACGTTCAGAAACAGCTGCGCTCTCAGATCTCCAACTTTACCTTCAATCTTGGCTTTTCCGGGAAGTTTTACCACACAGGTGTGTTGTGTTTACATGCTCTCTACTGTATGTTACGTAATATACAGGTGCTGATGGCTCACACTATAAAACTGAATAATAGTATCATTTTATTATTCAGCCTGATTATTATTATTTACCATATCCAAAACCCCACGTAGTAGATGAATAGCATGTGGTCATACATGCTATTCATCTACTACGTGGGTTTTGGATATGGTAGTCTGCCTTGATTTATGTACACAAGAGCTGTCCATGTGCTTCAAAAAAGCTTGCAATACAGTTTCATGTAAAAGTCTACAAATGTTCACTTTTTACCTTAATACAGAAACATTTTGTCTAAAAAGTCTTGCATGGACCTTGTGGAGCTAAAAAAAAAGCTATATTTGTTGGCTCCCATCATAATCTATAAATTGAAAAATGAACAGCCAATTACGTGGAATTAACTGAACTTTAGAATTTATATTTTTGTAAAATGCCAATCAGCATTGGTACAAGTCAATAAGAGCAGTTTTATGTGACGTTAACTGGGAGTAGTTGAGCCTCTTCCTACTTGTAGTTTGTCACCCCCTGTTGCTCGCACTATAAGCAATTGAATAAAACCTACCATTTCACAGTTTGATATGAACCAATTGTGTTAACAGTGATGATTCTGCTGTGCATCCTGTTCTACCAAGACCAAAATCAATCAATTAAAACTGGTTAATTCAACTATGATCATTGCAGCACAATATTTAAAAATAAATGTAGAAAAACCACATGTTGTAGTTCTTTTTATGGCAGCTGCCTGCATAGTAATTACAAAATATGACTGACTAAGAAAGATGAATTTGCAGCACAGTGATCTTAATGGGAGCAATCGCTCCCACAGTTATAAAGCTCATGATGTGGAAGTTATCCTATGTTTTTAATCACCGTCTCTATATTTTGAGTCACAGAGACTCAATTAATACAGGCATTTTGCGAGGCTGTGACATACTGCTGCACATTTTAAACTTTCTTGTGGATCCAGGGACAGATTTTATTGATTTCCTAGTTAAAGTGTATAAATCTGCAGCAAAGGAACAAAGAAGCAGGATATGCTGGAAAGGGAAAGAGAGGTGAGCCTGAACATGATTATAATTAGAAGAAATCTGATATAGACTGGAAGATATTATCATAACATCTGTTATTGCTACGGGATCACTTTTCATCGCCATGGTATCAGACAGTGCCATTTCAGTTAGCGGGGATCTCTTTAAGACATCAGAGTTACTTAATAATACACTGTACTCTAACCTCATACCAGTGAGAGGCTGCGTATGACAAACATTTTTAATATGCTCTTGATCTCCATGAAGCATGTCCGCGTCTTTGTCCTTTTGTCCTTGTGCACATGTGTGCGTTTTGTGTGTGTGTGTGTGTGTGTGTGTGTGTGTGTAGGCACAGCAGAGGAGGATGAGGGGGACGACTTACTGTTGAAGTATGTGGATGAGTTCTGGTGGTTCCCCCACATGTGGAGCCACATGCAGCCTCACCTCTTCCACAACGAGTCCTCGCTGCTGGAGCAGATGGTCCTCAACAAGGAGTTCGCTCTGGTGAGTTGGAAGCACACGTGCACCTACACACACACAAACACAGACACACACACACATTTCTTGCAGCTGTCTATTTTGTTGTTTCTTTCTTCTTGCATGTCCTTTTAATCATGCTTGCTTCCTGTGATTGCATTTTCTTCAAGGTTGTCTGTTGCAGTTTAACTGCTATTTATTTGCCACAGCACATTACACTCCCGATGCACATGTTGAACTCTGGGACTCGGGATTCATGTCCAATAACTTCCACATTGTTAGGTTTTAGTTTTTTGATGTTGACATTTTCATATTTTGCTGTTGTGTTCAATACTAATTAAAAATGAAAACAAAACAAAACAACTGCTAATAAACATTTGTATTAATTGAAACAAACTTTGCTGGTTTAACTGTGTAGCCAGGCCTGTGATCTGCTGTGACTGACTGAGTGACTGACTGTACTTCCTCTTCTGGTCAGCTGAAGGGCAAACAGCTAGTTTGTCCAGTGTGTATAGTTTACAGCTAAGCACATCATTGATAAGATATAAGATAAAAATGTATAAAAAAAAATTAGGCTATAAATAGATGTATAGATGTAAAATGTAAAAACAAGAGGTGCAGCCAGTGTAGTAACATGATCCCACAATGATTTTGAGTCAATTGATCACGTATGACCTGGAAGCTATTGAGCTAAAATGCTAATATTTACATGTAAAAATTAATAAAAAATTATGAACAGATTCAAAATGTAAAAACAAGAGGTGTATCTCATGCAGCCAATGATTTTGAGTCAATTGATCACATGACCTGGAAGCTATTGAGCTAAAATGCTAATATTTAGACCTACATATAAAATTAATAATAAAAAAAATATGAACAGATGTAAAATGTAAAAACAAGAGGTGTATCTCATTTAGCCAGTGGAGTAAAATGATCCAACACTGTCCAAAATCTGTCCATAATATTTATAGCCTACGGTATGTAAATAGGCTATTATAGGCTATTAGCATTTTAGCTCAATAGCTTCAGGTCATGTGATCAATCAAGACTCAAATTCTGCATGGGATCATAGTAGCCTACTCCACTGGCTGCATGAGATACCCTTGTTTTTACATTTGAAATCTAGCATTTTAGCTCAATAGCTTCTCAATAGCTTTAAACAGGGTATCTCTGCTTTATATCCCACATTTTTATTTTGAAAACAGGAAGTCGGTACACTACAGGCAGGCTGTAGCCGTCGGTGTGTTTACCATGTTGGAGTGGCTTGCGAATGTCTGTGGAATATTCAACTTAAAACTAACTTCACTGCGGTAATGCTACATAGGTCACATTAGCTAAAGTTAGCACGAGCAGCCATTTACTTACCAGTAAAGATGCTACTTTGTTTCTTTCTTTACTGGTTGACACCTAGTAGCGCCACGTCTTCAGCGGGGAAAAACAACGCCAGGCAGTGATGACTCTTGTCTCTGTCGCGTCTCCTTTGCTACTGCTAAGATCACTCAGCATACAGATGGTCAAGTGAAGCTCCGGCTGCTTTCAGACAGCGGTTCAGGGCAGAGATGGTGACAAAAAGCCTGCCTGCCTCGGTACACGGCGTAAGTAGGCTGAAACTCGATAACCAACTTCCGGCGGCAACAAACCAAGTTTGGCGGCAGAATGTCCAAAGAGCTTCTGAGCCAAAATACATTAGGAAAATAACTTTACTTGGAAAGTATTTCATTGTTTACGGTTTATTTAACGTGAAAGAGATCCTACGGTAGGAAACCGTATAATTTTTGTATTATGAGTTTGTCATTTTAAGGTGTTTGACATTCACACACTTGTCAACACAAATTGTAAGACTGCTTTTACAGATTGCACCATCATGTAGCCTACTCATGTTCTATAACCAAACAAACAAAGAAAAATATCCCAGTTGGGAATGATGCACTTCATTTTGATGGGCACACCTGAGCCTGTTTTAATCTGAAGTCCACAAGGTCAAGTGCTTTTGTTGCTCTGCTCTGCTTGCTTTTCCTCTACTTTGCTGGTGTGTTTGTGAGTGGGTGGCAATGATTTGTATGACCGTGCTGTGTCACACGTCCAATACAGCGAGGTGTGGGGGGTCGGTTCGTGTTGTTGAAGGTGAATGTGATCATAAAGTGTGATCTCTAACCTCTATTGTACACACACATACATATGCCACTCCCTCATCCCCCCGGCCGCTGATGCTTAGCTTTGACAGTGTGTGTAGGTGTGTGTCAGAGCCAAGGACAACACCATCAGTCTACAAGATGCACCCAGCAACCATCCACCCTCACACTCACACACATTCACATTCTCACACAAACTATATTTTTTTAATTTCCAACCCGAAGGCCAACATCGTAACAAACAAAACACCTCCAGAAGGTCAGGCTGTCAGCCTCCATGTGTTGTTATGTGCTGTCGTGTTTTTTTGCTGTCGTTGTAAGTGTACCATAACTTTTGTGTTTATGTAAACAATTCTCATGTATGTGCCTGTGTATGTGTGTGTGTGTGTGTGTGTGTGTGTGTGTACGTCCACTCCTCTAGGAACACAACATCCCAGTGGACATGGGTTACGCCGTGGCCCCTCACCACTCAGGTGTGTACCCGGTGCACATGCAGCTGTATGAGGCTTGGAGGCGAGTGTGGAACATCCGGGTCACCAGCACCGAAGAGTACCCCCACCTCAAGCCCGCCCGCTATCGTAAGGGCTTCATCCACAGCAACATCATGGTGAGGAGACATCACTGTTAATCACACGTCTGTAAAACGCACACTATGCTCATCGGTATTTACATCCATGTATTCACTTTTTTCACATCTGACATGTCGCAACGCTGCCTGCACATATGTGGTCCTTACCTGTTTGTTGGATTTTATTATACGGGCAAATATCTTAACATTATTACATACAGTATTTGTCCCCTCTGTGTTACTATGTTCATTTTTTACAGGACTAGGGGTAATTTTCATTAGGCTTGTTGTTCACAGCGGTTTGTTGTGGTTGTCCCTGGGTACAAGTCAGTGATGGTGTAAACATTTTATAAAATATGTTGGCTTGGCAGACAGAGAACAGATGTGTGTTGTCTGGGAGGAAAAAAGGGGTGAGTCAGGTTGATCAGATAAACAAGATAAATATCACAGCCAAGTGCTTTATTTTGAAGTTATCATGTGTGCTCCATAACGTAACACCATTAATCGTGCAGGGGTCATGAATCAAACCTAACACTCAGTGCACGTTACATAGTGTCCGTGGCTGCCAGAGGAAAAATTATTTGCGTGATTCATCTGACTGAAATTAAAACAATAAATTATAAATTGTTATACATCAACGCAAGCTTAACTGCAGAGTCATTTAGTCACCAGAGTCTGATTGGATATGCTACTTCACCGCTCTGCACTCGTATCTTAGTTTGAAAAACATTTTTTATGCACTGTCTCCTTGTGCAAAAGTGTTTACTATATAGTAACTTGCGTGCTGATTGTTTGCCACGGTATTAAAGAAAAACTCAATGATCCTGTCCGTTTTGTGTGACATATAAATTCTATGGCATGCCCAGCTCCATGTTGATTCAGTATTTAATGGTGGCCCTATGAGGCCCTATGAGGCTGAGCTTTTTCTCTGTGAATGCAGGTGCATGCATTTGTACATGTGTAGGATGCGTATAACAGAATTAGGATCTAGTAATGAGGGGCTTTTCATATTTTAATGCTTCAATAAATGATTCATCAGTCACTGTTTGAGATAGCAATAGAATGAAACTCTTGTCGCCCATTTCACTTAAGCAAGTTGTCCTTATCCCTCCCTCTGTCTCTCCTCCTCCCCTTCATTCACTTGTCAGTCAGGCTCTTTGTCAGTGTGCACAACTGCTCCCTTATTGACAAAAGAACCAATCACATCTGACACCAAAATTACCAGTCCACATAGTTCTGCTGTATTTCGGTCTTGAGCAAACAATTTGCTCAGACAGCTACGTCAATTTCCTAATCAGTCCTAGAAGTCTGCTTTTATTTCTTGTCATCTTGTCACACGGTCATAAAAGACAGCCACTTAATCCAACTTCTTTCTGATACAATGCCAAGCTGACAGTTTGACAGGCTATAATGTTATATTATACATTATCAATACAAAGGTATTTGAAGCATCAGTGAAATACTGAATTGAATAATAAGCCACTAAACAAAAAACATACATTCAACTTTTTCCAACAAGATATATCACAAAGAAAGACAGAAAATAACATAGAAAAAACTGTCAAAAAAACCCAACTTATTTTACACCAGGAGAAAAGATGCTTTAAATAAAAGCTAAAGTGGGAGTGGAGACTGAAATGAAATCCCCAACAAAAATTACTTTCACGCTCCCATCAACCTCAGTGACGGATGCAGCTTGTTCTCTGAAGCTTTTGTTCACATTGTCTTTCAAAAAAGCTATCTATACATTTGTTTTAGCTGGAATAGAGTTGACTCTTTTTTTTCCAGTTGGGAATTGGGCTCATGCATCAACATCACACTAATAGGGGAGCAAGGACGCATGCAAATCAGATTCATTGTTGAAGACTGGTGATCACGTAGCATTAGCCGAACGGCCCTCATCTCTCAGGTCTGTCAGTAATGGCTTACTGATCGTGTTGCTTTATTATAAAATCTCAGATTGGAGAGTTGCAGGCTGTCTGAAGCCACTGTGCTCTTGTGCCAGATATTTAGGTCAGAGGTGTGCTAAAAGAAACACATGTAACACAGGCACAAGGCAACATGGAGGAAAAGTCCCAGGCTAAGTTTTCAGAATAAAATAACAGAAACAAGAACATCTGCAACTCCATAAATACAAAGCGCTCAAAAGATAAACAATTATTAATTATAATTATTATTATCTTCATATTATTGTTATTAATTATTCGTTCTATCAAATGCTATTTACGTACATATACAAAGATGTATGCACAAGTATGTATTAGTAGTTATTAAATATTTAAAACTGAGAAGAAATGTGAAAGCAGTGCAAGAAAAATAGAGAAAGGCCCATCTTTTGCTCCAAGACATTGCATGCTGCACTGACTAAATAGCAAAGGGAGGCTAGGAAAAAGAAAAAAAAAGGAAGCTTAGCTCATGGAGGCGGAACATTTTTCTGAGAGGCAGTTTTTGTGTGATATTTGTGCATGTGTATGTATGTGCACCTCAGTCCATGCTGAATTTAAATTTTAAATTACTTCACCATAAACCAGCTTGTGAGCTCTCAGGTTCAGATAATTCATCTCGCTTCCTGACCTCTCATAAAGTTACGCTCAGACTTTTATTCACATCCCCCCCCTGTTTTCGCGGGCTTTCACATTTTTTCACTTCCAATTTTTCGAGCAATTTCTGTCTATTAATCTCCTTCCCCTCTGCCTCTCACTCCATCTTTGTTTGCTCTGAGGAGGACAGGACGTTGTCTTAAGGCTGTAAAATTGGTGTTTGTGTGTCTCTGTCAGCAGATTGAGAGCCACCCACTGGACCCACAGTATCAGAACAAATCAGACTGAGATATGGGACTGTGTGTGTGTGTGTGTGTGTGTGTGTGTGTGTGTGTGTGTGTGTGTGTGTGTGTGTGTGTGTGTGTGTGTGTGTGTGTGTGTGTGTGTGTGTGTGTGTGTGTGTGTGTGTGTGTGTGTGTGTGTGTGCATGCATGTGTGCGCCCGCACAAACATGCATACGTGTGTGTGTGTATTTCTTTTTAAAATGTACTATATCAGTTTGAGCTATAGCTCTGTGGATAATTGGTTTGGTGAAATAGTGCTGAGTGTCTGTGGCTCTGGTGGCCTTCTCTTTCTCTGTCTCGCTCTCACTCCGTTTCTTCTCTCTCTCTCTCTCTCTCTCTCTGTCCTCCCCCCTCATGTGGGTGTGTGTGTGTGAGTGTGAACGAGTCTGGGGTGTTTTATAGATAAACCAATATCTACGCTTCCAGCCTTTACTCTCTATTTCACACAGAGAAGTGCTCCACAAGGAGTTCACAATAAAGACCTCTTCTCTTCTCTTCTCTTCTCTTCTCTTCTCTTCTCTTCTCTTCTCTTCTCTTCTCTTATTGATCCAATGAAAAAGCGATTAGTTCATCAGCTACTGAACACTTGATCTTGCACGCTTCTGGTCTTTCATCGCTGTTTATGTATCACTTCAGGCTTTCTAAAGTATAATCAAGTAATGAATATTCATATATTTGCATTGGCCTTGACTTGTTTGGACCATGCTTTATTACCGTTTATGTAAAGTCTCCTTGATAATTCAATCAACATTAGATTTCAGACTCAAAGCCAAAAACAATGTTACTGTTGTCGACTCAGTTGTTGCTGTCGCTTATCCAACCGTAACACTGTTCGATTTACTTGTAGCGATAAAAAGAATCAGAGAAATTGACATTAAGGAACCTGCTTTTGTTAATCAAGGCACAGAGTATGCGGCTCACACAAAAGGCATGGGGGTGTCCTTTAACTATTTTCATGGCCAAGGGTGTGCAGTGCACCTGTTTGAGCTGGGATTAGAAGTAATCCATTATCATCTCCTCCTGCTTCGGTAAACAGCGAGTCACTAAAATACCAAACAGGTGTAGGTGAGGTGGGGGGGGTACCAGTGCCCTAGGAAGATTTAACTTAACCAGTGCAAATCAATGTGTTGTGCTATGCACCTGCACGAGAATAGTGTCTCTGCTGCTGTAGTGAAGTACTCTAAGCTGGGCAGCTCTTCAAGACTTTTACTATAGCTCAAGCACACTGGAGGCACTAAATGCTGTTCCCTTTGAAAACCCTAATTTGACACTTGCAGGCCTCTCTCAAATGTTGATTTGTCATAATAGTAAAAGCACAGGTGGAACTAAAAGCATTTAATGATGGCTCCTTTCTATTTAAGTGTCCCGGTACGTTGTGTCGGTGAGCCACATGCACAATAGCAGCGTCCTGGAACTGGAACACCTACAGTAAATGGAACAGAGCTATCAATCGTGTTATTAATTACACTTGTGCTTTTTATTCTATGACAAGTCGAAATGCCAGCTGCTGTGAAAAAAAAGGTCTGTTACACGCTGCAAGAATTTGACTCGAACCATCTGTAGAAGTGACACCTGTGCTTCTTCACTGTGATAATTAACATTACCATATGCTGTACGACACGACACATCAGAGTACCCTGACCTGCTCTCCTGCCCGCTTCTCATATTTATTAACTGCCGTGTAGAAGAGCTTAACTCTACAGCTGTATGCTTCATCCATACATCTGTCATCTTTTATGCTGCCAGATAAATTACTTTCGTTATTTTACATCTTCTCTCTGTAGCCAGTTTATTTGTACTTTGGGCTTGAAATAGGTGAGCGATCAGGAACCACCTGCTTTAGTCTCCTTTTTAATCTGAAATCGTTGTTTCACAGTGATTTGACATGCCACTTTAAGGGAAGTAGCACTGATTTTAACTTTTAAAGTCTGCGTACAGGTCTTTGCATTACTCATGCCGAACTGGGAAAAGCTGTATGAAGTCTTTTGTGGCTCCAGAGAGAGCTTAGTGAAATCAGATTAAAATACCAGTGTTAGGAGTGCAGTACAGAATCAGTAGAGTACACTTTGATGGGTCATTGAAAACAACAGAATCTCATTTTGTCCTGGACATTAGTACCTGCTGTTATCATAAGCTATTTGTTCATTGACACAACTTGTAAACTGAAGATGTGATGTGATAGTAACAACAGCTCCTTTTGTTGCATGTCTGTCTGTGTGTGTGTGTGTGTGTGTGTGTGTGTAGGTGCTGCCTCGTCAGACATGCGGCCTGTTTACCCACACCATCTACTATAAGGAATACCCTGGTGGACCTAAGGAACTGGACAAAAGCATCCGTGGGGGAGAGCTGTTTCTCACCGTGCTGCTCAACCCAGTGAGTCACAGACAATCATACACACATGTGCAAGCAGATATACAGAGTGAGGAACAGGGAGCACTGTTGCTTTCTATTTTGATTTTTGCTCCTTAAAGCGGCACCCACTGGGTTTCCCTCTCTCTCTCTCTCTCTCTCTCTGTGTCTCTCTCTCTCTGTAAAGGTAACTTCCACTCTGTCTGGTTCAGTCTTTTTCATTTTTGCTTTGTGTGTGTGTGTGTGTGTGTGTGTAGGTACGTGCGTGCATGTGTGTGCGTCTGTCTCTTTTCCTGTCAGGGGCTGCTTCTCACTGTGGAGCTGTGTTCATCTCCCCACTCTAAATTAGGTCTCACCACAGGGGGGTTGCTGTCACACATGCACACACACACATGCACACACACAAACATACACGGACGCACACACCCTCCCTCTCGTGCTTACCCCCGCTGCGTATGTCAGCTCAACTTGATTCTGCTTTGAATTAAAGAACAGAATTAGGGTTTGGTGGCGGTTAAGATGCTCATCCATGTGCAAGCGCTCATGAGCGTGCACGGCCACTGTTAAAGGCAGGCATAGAAATTCACAGGAATTATCCCCAAACAATCTCTCTCCGAGTTGGTCCACACACGTGCACAAACACACCCGAAGCCGAAGATGCTCGTGGAGCAGCAGTAGGCTGTATTGAAGTGTCAGGTAGGGGAGTGCTGAACTAGAGGAGCTGTCAGAACTCAGGGAACATCACAGAGTCGTGCAGCTCCACACAACAACCCAATCCAACCCTTTCTTCTCTCTCTGCGCCACTTTGTCTCTGTCTGTCTTTCTTTTTGATACTATGTTTTATTTCTCTCTAAATATCTCTCCATCTTTTTCTGTCTCTTTTCCCGATACCTTTCTTTTTTCTTTCTTTGATTCATTCTTTCTTTGATATTTTCCTTGTGTTTTTCTTTTTTGTCTTTATTCTGTCTTCCATCCTTTGCTTGCTGTTTGCTGTTATTTTTCATTACGTCTATTTCTGTGTCTCTGCCTGTATCCCTGTTTCGTTCCTTGAACACATTGTGGAACCATTTTAGAATTATAATTTATGACATTTTCAAAGAAAGATGATGTACTATTTTTTAAAGCTAAGTTAGGAATGGGTTCATATTCAGTTCAAAATAACACTAAAATTGCCTAATTGTCCTGTTCCTAACTTTTCTGAATTAGGTAACTCTAGAAGTGTTTTGCCTAACAGCAGCAGTGGTTTGCTTATAATAGGAAAAGAACTAGGTGGTTGAAGTAAAAATTACAAGGAGTTGAATTTACAGCTTTGTGTTGAACGGCTGGAATGATTTTAGTGGCTCAATTGCTTGTTATGTGTTGTTACAGTAAGTGAGACAAAATGTTTGAACACAAGGAGTGAACACAGTGGGGAGTTTGTAGTAAGCAAACACCTCCTAGTCACCTGTTCATATTAAAGTCCTCATCACAGCCAATTTGATGCTCCAAAGAATTAATATTAGTAGTCACTAATAATTTTTTGGCCTTTAGCAAAAAAAATCCCTGTAGCTCTTAGCATGAGCACAACATACTGAAATGACAATTGCTGAACAAACAAACAGGAACAGTGGCAGTTTTATATTTGAGCAAGGTTTCGGCACCTGCAGTCTTTATTTATTTTATTTTTATTCAAGTATCAAGTATGGAAGCATGCAAATGAAATAAACAAAAAACTAAATATACTGACATGGTTTGGAAATCTATCAAACCTGCTCTTACAAAAATTCACATTAATCCACCTCCATCTGTAAAAACTGAGTAGTAAAGACTGAGTAAACATTTGCTTCCTAAGCTCAAGGCAACTATAGCCTTCATATTCACCTTTTTTTTTTTATGTTTCTTCAAGTTTTGTCAAAATATTTTTCCTTTCAGTCTGAAGATGTGTAAGCATATCCCAATATCTGACCGAGAGAGTACCACTTGAGGGTAAAAAACAGTATTATTGCAAAACACGTAGACCTTAATTATAATGTGGTGCTTTCTCAAATACAGTAAAGCCCCATACTAATAATGATGATAATAATAATGATGGTCCTTGGAATGTTAACAATTATCTGACATTATGTTTTTTACAGTGCAGCTACTTTAATGTGACATACTGTATGTCGATGCTCATTATAATTATAATAGTGTTATGCTATAATACCATTATGCAGAAAAACAATATAAACACATTTTTTGTAAGTGAAATATATAAAATTCAATTAAAACAACAACAAAGCAGCATCAGAAAAATGTGACGATATTACCATTAATTAAATTAATTGAAAGCTATTGCTCTGTAATAACCACGTTAATGCTCAGTTTCCTAATTGTTGTCTGGGCCTCAGATTTTTAGTTTTGTGATTTTATTTTTTAAAATCCCACGTCTCTACAGATAATTTAATTTGTGTGCGTGTGCGCTAATACAATAGTGGACTGGTTAGCCAATAGAGGACACACCACTGTTGATTATGCTGTAAATCATGCTACAACTCTATTTTGAATTCAGTCATAGCCCCGAATTGACCTGCAGGTGTGAGTTGTGAAGTTCGTACTCTCTGTGGTGAAGTTCATAGTCTCCACTTTGACTTCAGAATTTAGTGAGTATCTCAATAATTGAATCCTTGACCTCAAAACCGCTATGTAGGCCTCTGAGTCTGTGAGCCAGTTGGCAGGGCCCATTTGAACAGTCTTTTTGTCAAGCTTTTGTGTCTGTCCTTTGGAAGTCAGACATCAAAATTCAGTAAGCTACCAGAGAGGTGAACCTGTAGCCTTAAAATTTCATTCCTCTAAGACCCTGAACCATTTGGTCCAACACTGTATTTCTTAGAGCCTGAACTTATAACCTAAAAAAAATGAAATTTCAGAACTTCCAAGCTGTTCAACGCTAGTTTAAGGAGGCATTCAAAGGCTCTAGGAAACAAAGATCAAAATGTCAGCCCAGAAAGCTCATGCTGTTGCAGGACTGTATGGAAGGTTTGAGGTTGTGAGTTAGATTCTTGAAGAGAAGTGTGACGGGGGCTCAGTGGATTTGGTGTGTTCACGACCGTAAGGCACCCGTGCACCTTTTGTTGGTACATGAAACATCAAAACCATCCTGCTGTTGTTTTCATATGACCCTTTTAATCCATTGCTTATCCTTGAAGATTTTCTTATTAGTACATTTCAAAATGAGTAATGAGTTATTTATTTATTTTACAAAAAGAAATATTTAAGGAGACTGGTCCCTTTAGTATACTTTCTGTTAAACAGCCAACCTGTAGTCTGAAAGCCTGCCTGGGGCAACAAACCATTCACGCTGTGAAGGTGTGTGAATGAGACCCTGCTTCAGCCTGCAGAGTCAGTGCTGTGTGAACGTAAACATTTGAACACCTGCATGTCACCTCTTTGCTATGAATGAAATAAATGTAAAAAATAAAATGAGTTTTAGACTTAATTATAGCATGTTTTATGGCACCCCCAACTGTGGATGTCCGACAATGTCCTCTGATAGTGCATGTGTAACAACACACAGACACGCACGCACGCACTCACACACTGTACACACAGATGTATATTACATAAGAGTTGAAAATTCTTCTTGAGAGTCAGAAACACACAGAGGCTAATTACATTTTTCCCACTTCTTCTGCTATCTCTTGTTCTTCTCTGTGACTCCATTCCTATCTTAATCAGTGTAACAAAAGATGAAACTCTTCTCTTGTTGTATCTCTTAATGAAGAGACCTATTAAACATAAAAGCAATTTAAACACTAAATGAGCACTATCTGCCATGATGTTCTTCCACACACACACACACACACGGTTACACATACATACAGACGGATGATTCATTTTCACTTCTGCCTGCTGTTTCCATTTGCAGACGCACAAGCTTTCATTAGTGTGTGCACTTTGTGTGTGTAATCAATAGTGCTCTGTAGCTCACTGCTTTAGTCCCCCGGGGATTTCCTATTGTTTGATGATCTGCACATTGGTAACATTGTCACTTCCCATTCAGTGACTTTAAATCACACTTGGCCTGTTGTGGCAGTTTACCACCGACAGCAACCAACATATTGGATTTGTCTGTAGTGCATGTGCATGTGTGCTGTACATGTGTGTGTGTGTGTGTTTGTGTGCACTTGCATGTGTACGTTTGGATACTTTCACATCATTCTGGGCTGCATCAGCAGTCACTGAGCTCCCCAACTCACACATAAGCTCGACAATCAATTGGACGACCTAGACTCTGCAAACAGCCAATAGGGCACAAGTCATTCCCCAATAAATGGCCAGGGAGATGGTGAGAGAGCGGGAGAAGGGGAGGGGATGTGGGGCGGGGGGCTGGGTGAGAAGGTGGCAGACAGATTGAGATTTAATTTTCAGGTCACGGCATCTTGTGTCACTTGAGAATCCAGACACATACAGAGAGGAAGTGATGCACATACAGACCCGTGCACACAGATGCACCCAAACACACACACACACACGTGTCTGTGTGTCTGTGTGTCTGTCAGCATCCGAGTATCTGCATAGGTGTGCATGTGTATATTTGTATAAATGTGTGTACAGCTGACATAAGCACAGTTGTAGACATACATCAGGGCTGACATTTAGCGCTTAGCTCTGCCACTAAGCTTATTAGCCAAACACCAAATATCAGCACAATCTTCCTCCTTGCTAGCCTTCTGTTTTACCCAGTGTGCACCATCACATACTTTACCTTCCTCTCCTGTCCGGAGCTTCTATCTCTCTCTACCGCATTCTCTCCTTTTTTTTAAAATATTTTTTCAACTTGTCCATGTCAACTGTGCTCACAAATGTGAATCTTTCAACACTTCTTTTTGTCTCATTTTCACTCCTTCCTTCCGTCCCTTTCTTGGTAGTCCTGCTGATTGCTACTGAAGGCTTTGGCAGCTCATCAACACATACAGGCTCTCCAATGCACACATACACACACACGCTAACACACACACACACACACACACACACACACACACACACACACACACACACACACACACACACACACACACACACACACACACTTTTAGTTAAATACACACACAGACTCACAATAAGCTACAATGCAAACAGGAGGAGAAATTAGAAAGTGAGAGTGAAGCAATGAAAGATGGCAGAAAGGACAGGGCTGGTAGATGCTGACTGGAGCTGGCAAAATAAATCGAATAGAAATCATTTGCTATATTGACGTTCAGCTTTCAATTATCCACTGATGAGACAGAGACAGCGGAATGGACTGTGAGAAAGAAAGAGAGAAGAGAGCCAGTGTAAGGATGAAAATGGAGAGAGAAGACGATTGGGAGGGAGGGAGGAGGGAGGAATGAAAACAGGGAGTGGGGGGATTGTAGGCTTTTCTTTAGTAGTAATAACAATTCAATCAAGGGGAAATGTATGTGGAACTAAGTGGACTGTAATGGGAATCGGGCAGCTACAGCTACACATTGAAGAAGATGAAGCAGCAGGGAAGGCAGGGACAGACACAACGAGGTAGAAGATAGGGGATAATAGAAAGTATACTACCACTTAAACTTAAAGTGAACACAAAATGTGGTTTGTCAAGTAATTCAACACACTTAGCTGTTATTCTGACGGGAAATTATACCACAGAGTGCCACATTCAATTAAATTCCACATGGTGTAGGCAAAACATCCTTCTTAATTTCACAGTTAGTTTTATTTTATCAGCTTTTTCATATTCTTCGTATACGGTCAGGAAAAAAAACAAAAAAACGTATAATATATATTTATATTTTACTTATATTTAGTGTGTGTATTTTCTTTTAAGATTTTTGATTCCCCACTGGCAAAAATGCAAATGCAACAATTTCAAAAATACGATTTTTTGTACTCCATGTTAGACAAAAGCAACAATTTGTGATGATCCTTTTGCAATGTACTGCACAGACAGACAGACAGACAGACAGACAGACAGACAGACAGACAGACAGACAGAGAAGGCAGACAGACCCGTGGAAAAAAAAACATCCTCAACCGAAGGCCAGTAAAACAAGTAATTTCTTTAAAAATGTAATCATGTTCGAGGGGATTGAACATGTCACAAACTCAAATACATGACTGATGTTCTCTTAATCTTCCAAGACATGACATTTGTGTTTGTACGTGTGTGTCTGTGTGTCTGTGTGTTCATGTAGTGTATGGATTTTGAAGAACATCGCTCCCATGTTGGACTGACATGCTTCATCAGAGCATCTAGGTCAGCATGAGATTGTAGAGAGGAGGAGGGAAGAAAAAAAACATGAAGTGACTTTTTGAAGCAGACGAAAGAGTGAGAGCAAGACATTAAAAGCAAAGAAGAAGGAGGAGGAAATGAAGCTGCATAGGAGCAAAGAGGGCAAAAGACAAGGGACAAAGATAAAAAAAAAAAGAGGGAGGCTGTGATGGTGGATTTATTTCTCTTATTTAAACATTTCTCTCCCAGTCCAGTTCCAAGAATGATTGGAGCCCAATTCTGGTGTTAAATTATTAGCGCAATATTCTTTATTAAAGGCACATAGGGGATCCAAAGTAATCCAATATTCAGGGAATGAGACATGGCACTAGATGCTGAGAAAAGGTTTATATGGTTCAGTTAATTGAATCCTTAGCCACCGAAAGTGTTTGGGGCTTGCACAGAGTCTGGAGATTAACATTTCTCTCTTTTTGTTTTTTAATTCAGATTCACCTGCCAAGGTTACACTCTCATCTTCGCCTGTTAACCCACTCTGTGATTTTTTTCCCTCTTTCTTTTCTGCAATTACAAACACAAATCATCTTCCCACTCTGCCTTTGTTTAATTTGGCAGCCAGTGCTTAAGCTCCATAATGAATGTTTCCATGTTCAATAACACTCCGATTCTCTCTCTCAATCTCCCTCCCCCTCTCTCGTTTACTCTCTGTCTTTCATGCTAACACACCAGGAAAAAAAAGAAGAAAAAAAAACTTCACGCACATACAGCCTCACAGTGAGACATCAGTATTGAGTGGTTTAAAGGAAACATAAATCACTTTTTGATCACTTTGCCTGCTTTCAAAGACAAAGCACAAAACAACAGGAAAAGGGAAGAGGTCGAAGATTTCAACATAGTTTATAGTATCTTATTTACTCAGGTCAGATTTGTCGGTCTTTGCTTTATTTCACTACAAGCGCTTCTTATTTTGTAATATTCACATCAGACCCTATCTCCTCAGTCCCAACTGTGAATAGATGTTTCAAGTGAAACATTGTCAAATTTAATTTGACACTTCTCTAAGAGTAGCGCTTCAAGTTCTGCTTCGGTGCAACGGTTTTTACTGCCATGTATTTCTGTTGCTCCTGGTCGTGTGCTAGTTGATGCCTCGACAGTGGTTCCACATTGTTGCTCTAACATCAGCTAGATTGATATGAAGCAGGCATGGCTGGATGGTACGCTGCTGGTTTGCCGAGAGTGAGCACAAGATATGAAAGCAGTGGCAGATGCACACAATTGTGCTGGCATACACAAATGCAGGAACACATAAACAATTACGCTGACATGCACAGACACTCGCGTACACATAAAGAATCGCTCCGACATGCATATACCCCTGCTCCTCTCTGCTCTTTCAGTGCTGCTTTCTTTGTCACAAAGACACACACAAGTGGCAACACACATGTCTGTTCCTCTTTCTCCCTCCCACATTGTCACACACACACACACACACACACACACACACACACACACACACACACACACACACACACACACACACACACACACACACACACACACACACACACACACACACACACACACACACACACACACACTCCTCCCATCAGTATTCGGAGGCGATCAGTATTCTGAACAGCTTTCCAGGTTGGCCGGACGCTGATCCATCAAACCCCGACACTGTGTCGCTTTGTATCTACGGCAACCTTCAGCGTTAAAGAGAAGCACCGACAGTCCTCTGTCATCAGAAAATTCACAGCATTTTCTGTGTTCTCCCAAATACACTGACACACAGTCTCCCATGCACATGCAGACACACACATGCTCACATCCACCAAATAATTCATATCTTAATGGCTGGTGTTACCCTTTCATCCAGACTCTTCACGTTCCCAAGCTCCCTCCAATCACAAAAGAAAGTGTGTGTGTGTGTGTGTGTGTGTGTGTGTGTGTGTGTGTGTGTGTGTGTGTGTGTGTGTGTGTGTGTGTGTGTGTAGCACATTTGTCTGTAGCAGCTATCTTAGCTTGTCTCTTTGATCAGCCTATAAAAGCACCGAGGCGTAGACAGATAGCCTGGACCAACACTCTATCGCTCCTCCACTCCTTCCTAGTCTCTCCTTCTCCCTCACACACATTAAGCATCATGAACACACTCTGACACACTCTGAAACACTCTCCCCCCTTGTGTGTAGCTGCATCTCTCCCATCACCCAGTGGCTATGAGGAGTAATGTGATGGCCCCTCAACTTTATCTGTTACGAGTGGTGAATGCATCGGTTTCATCTGTTTTATCTGTTTTCTTCTTTTATACTTGAAACTGTATTAAAGTTAAATTACAATCTTACATAACAAAAGTGAGTGTGTCACTTTGCAAAGTGATGGTAAATGTTGATACCCGGTGGACAGCTGCTCTGTTTGTGACTTTAAAACCATCACATACTGAGAAATAATCTGTTTGCTTTCCTCTGCAGCCACAACAACAGTAATTAGATTTACTGCACTGCCTCCGTTTTTCACAAACATTGGAACTTGGGAAATAAGATTTTGACTTTATCACAATTTTGCACAATACAATAAGTATATATATTTTTCTCCCCCTTCCTTTCCCCCTCTACCCTGTTTCTCCACTCCAGATCAGTATATTCATGACCCACCTGTCTAACTATGGCAATGACCGACTGGGTCTGTACACATTTGTCCACCTGGCCTCCTTTCTTCACTCTTGGACAAACCTGAGGCTCCACACACTCCCTCCCCTGCAGCTCGCACACAAGTACTTCCAGCTTTTCCCTGAACAAAGGAACCCTCTCTGGCAGGTGTGTTTGTGTTGGTATTTGCCCACATGTATAGGCTGTACTGTGTTTCTGCAAGTCAGAAACAATACATTTTTTACTGAGCACTGGAATGCAGTAAGATATTTTCATTCTGTGGTCTGAAAATATTAACAAGATAAACTGATGTGTCTAATTCACATAAAGAAAAAAAAAGTATTTTGCATTAAATTACTAAATACTAAATGAAGTTCAAAGATGGATTTTTAACAAGCATTTACTATGATTTGCTACAGTAATTGTTTTTGGTAGTGATTTATGAATTATGTTACAAACGGCGAATGTATTGATGTGATGATTATTGTCACTTCACATACAAAGTATACTGCTGCTGAACAAGAAAAGTGATAAAAACAGTGTAATATTACAGAAATAAGCTATGTTGCACATGACTGCTGATTTAAGATGCTTGTGTGCAGACCTGAATACAACCACTAGGACTGACATAGTAGATTATAGACAGCAAAATCAGAATAAAACAGTTTCTCACAATTAAGTTATTAGTTATCTCAATATTATATTGAATTCATATAATATATTATTATTATTATTATCATTATTATCATTATTGTTGTTATTAATTATAAATAATAATAATGATAATGTTATGCTACTGTGGTTGTTGATGTGTTGCTTCATAAAAACTGAGTACACCAGATAAAATATAGACATACAGGTATATTATAATACTACGACCACACTGATGTAGTATAACAAAGTAATAATGATAGTAATCATTAATGTCTTGTGAGCCCATGTGGGCCGTGAGTGGTGGGATCCTTGCACACAATAACAAAGCCTCTATGCAGTCGTCTCATGTATTAAATCCTATGTGCACTAATTTTCTTTGTATGCTAACTTTACATTACTTTAAGCTCTGATTCTTTGTGTCTGCTCCTGTAGAATCCATGTGATGACAAACGACATAAAGACATCTGGTCTAAAGAGAAAACCTGTGACAGGTTACCCAAGTTCATGGTCATAGGACCACAGAAAACAGGTAAGCCACAAACTAACAGGCACATGTACATGCAACAAAAATGCTCTGTCTGTGTGCCCAGGTGTCTAGATACTCCACATCAGAGCCCACTCATTTAATCCCCCTCACTCCTCTGGTCCCGTCAGTGGGAGACTGAAAGGGAGGCTCTCACCTCCTGTCTTCCACCCACATACAATCTACTTTAGATGCACAGAGATACAGTACCAAGCTACCACACTTCTCCCTTTTCTTTTTCTTACATAGTCTCTGTTAGAGGGACAAAAAGAAGAGGAGATTATTACAGTAATAATCTTTAAACGCTATATTGCTCCTCAGTGTTGCCACCGTGTGATTTCAGGAATTCTGATTACTGGTGTTTTGTGTGAGAGGTGAGGAGAGTCCATAAGACTGCTAATTAACCAGGTGATAATTTTCTAAATGGGAGGAGGAGTCATTATTGCAACATTAGCAGCCAACAATTATGGTGAAATAATTTCTCATTTTATTGGAGGTTGTGTCACACAAATGGCAGAGATGTTGAAGCAAATGGGCAACATGGTGAGGGCGGATGTAACATGTAGGATGTGTGGGAGTAAGTGTTAGGGGAATGGGGCAACAAGACAGCTGCTGAGGGTGAAACAGAGGGCACAACCGCAGCCCCAGTGCTGATTGGTGTCAAATGGTTTTCAATCATTTGACAGGGAAGACTGTGATCATTGCACACACACACACACACACACACACACACACACACACACACTGTATTCTCAACATGATATAAATCTTGTGGAGGGAAAAGTCATCCAGAATGGATCAGTGGGTGACAGCTCCTAGCTCTCACACATACTGACACACACAGATACACACACACACACACACACACACACACACACACACACACACACACACACACACACACACACACACACACACACACACACACACACACACACACACCACTCTACTACTCTCTGCTGAGTTGAATTAACGAGCCAGTTATAAATTATGCCCTTTCTTCCAGGAACGACAGCACTTTATCTTTTCCTACTCATGCATCCCTCCATCTCCAGTAACTTCCCCAGTCCAAAGACTTATGAGGAGGTCCAGTTCTTCAACACCAACAACTACCACAAAGGGATTGACTGGTGAAAACACACACACACACACACAGTCACCTCTGTCTTTCATTCTTCTTTATGCCTTTTATTTGTCAGAACCTAGGGTAAAATGAAGGGGGGAAAAATATACAGTACATATACGTATATATTGTGGGGTTGTCACAGTCTGTCATGTGTCCTGCAGACGTCATTGATTCATTAAGCAGTTCAAAACAGTTTAACAGCGTCTTTTAAATGATCTTTTAAGCCCGGAAATGTAAGCCAACAGACATATGGCTGCCTAAATTGACCCATAAATGGGTTACTTAGCTGACAGAGACACAGCTGGTGCATTCTCCGAAGTCATCCAGAAAAGTCTTGTCACTGAAATTCTTCATTAAACACTGTTCAAATTATATCAAGTTTATTTTGAGGTCATTGTGGAAACAGAGATAAGAGGCTATAACTTTGTGACTTTAGAAGTTGTGTGTGACTTTGAAGAAAATGTGTAAGAACTGAGTCAATTTCCACTGCAGATGACTGAGTAGTGCAGTAATGATGCTGTGCGTCTTGTGTATGACGCATACTTTGTGAGTTTATGTGTGTGTATTTACATATCCTTTCACTTTGCTGTGCTTCCTTTGCCTCAGGTACATGGAGTTTTTCCCTGTGCCCTCTAATGTAAGCACGGACTTCCTGTTTGAGAAGAGTGCTAACTATTTCCCCTCAGAGGAGTCCCCGAGGCGAGCCGCTGCCCTGCTGCCCAAGGCCAAGATCATCACCCTGCTCATCAACCCCTCTGACAGGGCCTACAGCTGGTATCAGGTACATGCACACACACGCAGAATATATTAGATGCCGGTGTATGTATTATTTTTAACTCTCTACAGCTGCCTATGACATGTTTCATCTCTCTATTGATTGGGATTGAGTTATTTTCCAAGAATGTGTTTGGAGTCTTATTTCTCTATGCGAACAGGGAATTAATGAGCCTGATTTATCTATACATCTCACTATGGGAAATGTCACAAGAGCCTGAAACCTGAATAAGCCTCTTAGATTAATGAGACATGAATGTCAGCAACATGCCAGCTTAAATGTTATGTCGTCCTCCACAATATGAGGTCTCTTTCATGCGCGGTTTTGAATAATATCATTTAATGCTTAAGAGATTGAATGAGAACAATTTTACCATCAGAGTGAGTTCTTTGAAGCTCATCTGACTGTATCTTTTAACCCCCCCCCCCCCAGCATCAAAGAGCTCATGAGGACCACGCTGCCCTGAGGTTCACCTTCTATGATGTCATCAGTGCAAAACCGGGAGCACCAGCCGAGCTGCGCTCCCTACAGAACCGCTGTCTCATCCCCGGTCTATATTCCACGCACCTGGAGAGGTGGCTCACATACTACCCTGCCAACCAGGTAAGAACAGATACAAACATATACACAGATGATTACAATAGATTGCACTGTATGTATACATGTGCTTTTTTTGGTATTCACAGCATTAGAAAGGGACATGATAACTATGTGTTCACTCAGTCCCCGCTTTATGAGGTACTAAACAGAACCTAGAACTGTTCTGTGATAAAGTCTGCATTTATGATGTCCATAATGTTCAGTTACTGATGACACATTAGAGATGTGTTATTTCAATTTTATGATTTAGCAATGAGGTCATAGTGTGATGGACTCTATTATATTCAGAGGCATATCTTGTACTCTGCTCCCATCATGTACATACTAAATGGGGAGAACATATCTCTTTACTATATTGTAGTCCAGTACAACACGACTTTATTGATCATGATCTAATTGAATTTACACACGTCAACAAACATTAAACAAAAATGAATGGCAGAGGTGATGACCTGAATTGCAAGGGGTTGGGGTTTAAACTCCACAGAGTAAAATCTCTCTGCACAATTCCTGCTGAAACTAACTGCTAACTGCTCGGCCTGGCGGGGTAATACACCATAAAAAGTACTAGAATAAAGTGATATATTACATCTGCTGTCAGCGTCTGATTTCCAGCTTTTGTGGCGGTCATGTTGTTAAAGTGGATCAAGTGGGACTGAGGAGCCTGTCTCTCTGTTTTTATTTTCACCTGAATGGGGTGTAATAGACTAACCAGTCAGCTCGATGCAGTGGGCAGTGTTACAGTTTGAATGTATCTGTGTGTAGGTGATGATCATTGATGGCCATCAGCTGAGAACTGATCCTGCAGCGGTGATGGATGAAGTGCAGAAGTTCCTGGGCGTCACTCCTCATTTCAACTACTCCCAGGCCCTGACGTAAGTCTCTATCGCAGCAGCATGTCACTCTACTTCTCTCGCTCATTTTCTGTCTTCATTGTCTTTGATAGCCGGTGTCCCTGCGGTATGGGCACCTTTCACCTCATGCACACTCTAATAGAAATGATTGTCCAGATCCAAGCAGTGAGAGGACCCTAAAACCCAAATCTGTGTGAAGTCTGACATCTACTGGTGAAGAGAAAGGAACTGAACTGTTTCCCAGTCTGTGGTGCCAGGTGGTGTCACTCTCTAATAACACAACAGACAGTGACATCACCTGGCACCAAAGATCAGCCAATAGCAGATGGTCAGTTTGCTACAGTACTTGCTTTGAGCAATGAAAGGCTCGGCTTTGCACAGATTTATCTTTGAGGTGTTGTCAGTATTTTTTAGATAAGGGAAGGATAAGGAAAAGATAAATGACAGTAAAGGCAATTGTAAGTAAAGAAGACATGGCATTATTATGATTATTATTATTTAGACAAGGAATTACTTCACAAAGTCTTATTTATTCTGATTACAGTATCAAAATCTTAACTTAAATTTTAGACATTACTTTCAAGGAAGGAATAGTAGCATCTAATTACAGGTTGTGTATAATTATTTCATGCTTAAGTTCCCAAATGATACATGTATTATGTTACAGAGACATTCACATATATATATATAACAGTTTTTGTAATTACAATTTTATACCTTCTCTTGTCAAGACACAAAGTCTCAGCCTCCTGAGCCATTGGCCTGGGATCAAATCCCAACAGAGCGTCGACTGTCCTCTCACTTACACATCCTGCCTGTCTGTGTCACAGCTGTCTAAAACAAAAAATAAGAGAAGGTTAGAGCACTGCACAGTGTCAGTGCAGAGGAACTAAAACTGCAAAGACATCAGCGCCAGAGGAAAAATCACTAATGCAACTTTTATGAACTCTACTTATTCTTTATTCTCACACATCAGGCAAAAAACACATACGTGTCTGTAGAGTGAAAGTTACACAAACAGAGCACATTCTTATCCCAAGATTTACCCCAAGAATAAAGGCGGACATCAATTTACTTTAAACATTAGATATAATACACTAGTGGATTCAGATTTTATGTGTAATACATTAAAAGGGAATATGCACATCAACCAAATTCTTTCTTTTCTTTTCTTTTTTTTGAGAATTACTTTTTGCTTCTTAATAGTCTGTTTCAACTCATTCTCCATTAGAGATGTTGCATGTGACCTTTTTGGAGAAGTCGTATAGTATTTATTTCTCAAGCACCACTCATCAGAATGCAATCTGCCTGCAAGCCCTCAAATCTCCAGACAGGGACATCTAGAATTTGCGACTCCGATTGGGACAGAGAGCGCCTCTGTCTTGAATCACGAGCCCACATGCATACAAATAATTTGTAAAGAGATGCATTTTGACAGAATAATAAGGAGGCTGTGCATGTGTGTGGGTGTGCATGTGGTGTGCGGTTGTGAGTTTCGGGTGAAGAAAGAGTTACACAAAAGTTTAATCTTTCTTTTCTCCTTCTCATTCCTTGGACGTCGCACCAGTCTGACAGATCCTCATCACTGGAGCCTATTTATTTAATCCCCCCCTCTCCTTTCGTCCTCCTGTCCTGTCAGAGAAGGAGAACCACTTAGCTCTTTTTTTCTCCACTTTTATTCACCCACTGATGCATGCAGATAAAGAACAGTATTTGCATCTTCTCACATCCATATTAACCCAAATGGCAGCTTATGGATATCTTGGTATCTTTGTTTGTTTTGCTACTGCAAAAGGTGCTTAAATATGTGCATATTACCCCGATCAACGTTTCACATAATAAGTAATAGAACATTATGCATGCATACTGTATATATCCATATAAGTCTATGTTCATGCATATATAATGCATAATATCTATAGGTACACATGTATGTGTTTGCTTTCCTGTTGATATTGGGTGACTGTTATTGCTTTGAGTGTCACCCATCGTCTCCCACTCACATAACATGCTGCCTTGTTAGTCAGTCATGGATTTAAACTCAGTCTCAGGAACAATTATTTCCCAGTTATTACTCTTCTTCTTTCAGGCTAATATATTTTTTCTCTACCATAAACCAAGAAAGACTTGATTATGAAACATAATGTATAATTTATTTTTATATTATGTCCATATAGAAATAGAATATAGCACATGAATAAAAATGAAAATAAGTATGCATAATGTAGTATAATCACAGAAAAAGAGCAGTGACATGTGACAGTGCTCTGGGTTTCCCCTTCACCCACCACTGCTCTTAGAGGGAGAAAATGACATCTTATAAAAAGGAAAAAAATATGCCTTCATTCATTGGCATAAAGAATCCAATTCCAGGCTCTGGACTAGTTGGACAGTTGCTTTCCTTGGGGTGTCTTCACACACAATGAACTCAAACCAATAACATTTTAAAATTAGGGTTGCATAGACTGGAGTAAAGAAAACAAACTACGGTCTATGAGTATTTAATCTCACTTCAAGGATTACTGTACGGACACAGAAATAAACTGTACTAATGTGTGCCCTCATTGTGGGTCTGCGTTGAGATAAAGAAAGGCAGCACAACAGAGGGAAAGGACAAGGAGAATGAGGAAAGACAGAGAAAAAGACGGATGAAAAAGGACAATGTGACGGTCAGAGAGACACCGATAGTAAAAGAGTAAGAGGCAGACGAAGAGTGTTGAATGCACAGTGACATTTATGTTTGGTTTAAGACGGCCCACTTTTCCTGGCCTAATTTTCAAAAGAAGAAATGCTGCCTTCCAAATATTACGACCAGCACTGTACTGAGTACTACTTTTTTATGTTGTCACTGTCTTTCTGAATGTATTTTCCGCTTTTTCTCCTCCGTCAGGTTTGACCCTCAGAAGGGCTTTTGGTGCCAGCTCCTTGAGGGAGGAAAGACAAAATGTTTGGGAAAGAGCAAAGGGAGGAAGTATCCTCCTATGGATCCTGAGGTAAACTTACACATTTTAATTAAAACAGATATATATGCACTGAAAAAAATGGATATATGCATAAGACGAAATGTATGAGAAGCAGACAAACAACAACGAAAACAGCAGCAGCCTGACTGACAGTGACAGTGCCCACAGTCCCCTCCATCGCAGTGGCAAAATTTCCCACAGGACTCAGCATTGGGGTGGAAACTGTCAGCCAATCAGATCCAGCCAGAAAGTTACAACCTAATTATGAGGACTCAATAGTGACAGAACACCCATGAGAAAGAGAACGGGGGGATACGAACGGAGGGAGGGGGGGAAAGGTAGAAGGAGATAATCCAATCCATAAATCTTTGTCCTGGCTGCTGATTCCACGGAGGAGATAGCAGACCAGCAGACAATGAATCACACATTTGCTCTCACATGAAGACAAACACACACACATCTACAAATTGTCCTCCCTCATGTGCTCACACATGGCTAATGGCAGTGTCACCTGTAATTAAACCACGTTTGAGTTTCCACCAGGGGGACAGAAGGCGACAACAGACAAGGAGGGAGGAGAACACCAGGGAAGAAAGAGAGAGAGGGGAGATGAGGGATGCACACAGGGTGGGAGAGATATAATAGAGCTCATGCATCCTTCATGTAATTTTCTTTCCTCCCTCTAACCTCCCGTTCCTCGTTTGTAACACACAGCACCTGAAGTCCTATTGAGGAGCAGTATTCTAAAGATGGTGGCACATTAATAATCCCCTCTATTTCTTGTTTTCCTCCCACTCAATGCTGTCTCTCTTATTGTATCTTTAAAATATCCCTCCTTCTAACTGTTTTTCTCCATGCCATTAATTTCAATCCTTAACACACGTCACCACCCATAAAATGCACCAAATGGGCCTCACTGACACCAACACCTGCACACACTGCCCAGCCACAATAGATAACTACCCCCATGCACTTCGGTACTGCCCCCCCCCCCCCCCCCCCCCCCCCCCCCCCCCCAGTGAGACGGTTTTGGTCGGAGGTCATAGGAGAGCTATCCAAGATCCTCAGCCTCAGCATCCCAATCCACCCCACCATAGCCTTACTTGGTGACCTCTCTCATTTACCAATCCCAGAACATCATCAAACATTCATCCTCATCTCCACAACTATGGCCAAAAAAATAATACTACTCAATTGGAAAGACAGAACAAAACTTTTATTACAACATTGGTGCAATCTGCTAACTAAACATTCAAATTTGGAAAAACTTACATTCACCATGAAAGACAATATCACCCACTACAATAAAACCTGGTCACTATTCTACAATTTGTCCAGAGCTGATTCCTCGAAACACTACCTCACATCATTCATTGTTCTGTAACCGCCCTTCGTCCCATACAGTTTTGTACATGTCTAACTGTCTGTGTACCTGTCTTGTAATGTGTGTTTAAATGTGCATCATTAAAAAATAAATAAATAAATAAAAATGTCAATCCTTCCCTTCTTGCACAATACTCATGCCTTTTCCTCCAGCTGGCTTTCTCCCATGCCTCCTTATCCTTACTGCCTAATTCTCACTCACCGACTTTCACTCTTTCTACAGTATGTTTGTTTTTTGTTTTTTCTCTCATTCCTTCTCCCTCTATCCCCCATCTATGTCATGGTAATCATGCTTCCACTTCTTCTAACCCTAATTCTTTCCTTCTCTCTTCAGGCACGTGCATATCTCTCCAGATACTACAGGGAGCACAACGTGGAGCTGTCAAAGCTTCTGCATCGCCTCGGACAGCCCCTTCCCTCCTGGCTAAGAGAGGAGCTGCAGAAGGTCAGCGGCTTTAAACTCTCTGACACTCATCTCACTAGCTCAGTAGCATGGAACTGCAAGTTAAAATCTCTAAACTTATTTTCAGCAGTGCATTGAATTGGATTGAAAAGTGGAAGTATGTCCTTAAAGTCCCTGGAAGCAGCTCTTTATACCATTACATTTTCATTCCTAAATAAACAAACAATTAAAGTTAAAGTATAGAGACTAAAAAAAACATAGTTATTATTTATTAAGATGCTGACTAATCTGCTTCGTCAGGACTGTGTGGGTGTGGTTAGATTGGATTTGATCAGCAGTGCAGGCAACATCAGCAAACAGCCCCTTGATTCATTAAATTTTGATGCAATTTCTGATTGGTGCAGGGAAATATATGACATTACCTTTTTTAGCAAATGTAATTTAGGGACACATCACACAAAGCAACCCGCAGAAGCAAATTGTGAGGATTGTGCGTCAATGGATGATGTAACATACAAAAGAAACACAAATATTGCAGTTTAACAAATATTTCTGAACTTGATTAAATCCTGCCAAGGGTTTAAAAAAAAGCTGTAGGACTTTCCTAAAAAACTAAATATAGACTTATACAAAAGAAATGCTGCTTAATCATCACCTATGAGCTTCTACTCATCACCACCCTGCCTGTATTTTGATGTTTTGGTGTAGTTGGGACGTTTCTGGGCAAGGTGTCAGTGTGTTTTCCCCAGCCAATGACAGCGCAGGTGAAATTGGGCATGCAAAGCCATGGGATTGTCTAAAACATAGCGACTAGACGGCGTCAACTCGGGAGAAATGGTCGGATACACACACTTACCAGCAAAGAGGGCTATTCCGTGACATGTAGGAGGGCCGCCACGGTGAGGACAGAAGCCTGGGTGGAGCCATATGCCGTCCTACTCGTTCTGACACAACCCTCGAGGCTCTTGTTACCAACAATGGCCAGGTATGGGCCTGGTGCTCCAGCACCTCATTTGGGCTGTATTTTGTTTTTCTTTGCTGGTAAGTGTGCATCTGCCATTTCTCCGGGCTTGGCGCCGACTAGTTGCTTTCTTGGTGCTAATAGCAAATATTCAAACAAGAACTTTGAAGGCCGAAGTCGAGATGGGTTCCATGTGAACAGCAGTTGAACATGGGTCAACTAGCTGTCAGGGGCAGGGGGCGTGCGCAGTTGATCCCGAGAGGAGGGGCCCAATTTGAATGTTGTGTTTACAAACTGCAACGTACAAACCTACAGACTCTACCTTTAACAATGCCGTCTTGTGCCGTTGAGTCACTTGACAAGTCTGCTTAGGTTTTCCTGTCCATTCACAGCCACACCATGTTTTTTTTCTTATTTTCACAGTTGGCATTTGAATCAATAAGTGAGCAAAATGTAATTAAATCCCCCCCCCTCTCTCTCTTCTCCACCCTCTCTGCTATTCCCTCTCTCTCCCCTTCCTCTCTCCACCTCTTTCTTAAGGTTAGATAACCTTTGTATCCATGCGCCAGGGTTAAAGGTCAAGGGGTCAAAATCCAGGAAGTGACCAAGAGCACCTGACCTTCAGATGCACTGCCTGTGGCCTTTTAGTGAACCCTGAGGTGAAGGTGAGGACAGGGTGCCTTGTTTCTCCTAAAGACTGTGACACTGCCGAAGGGAGCAGAAGTCATGGACGTGCAAGGGAGCTCTGCGGGCTGAAACCGAACTCTTGGATGGATGGATGGATGGATGGATGGATGGATGGATGGATGGATGGATGGATGGATGGATGGATGGATGGATGGATGGATGGATGGATGGATGGATGGATGGATGGATGGATGGATGGATGGATGGATGGATGGATGGATGGATGGATGGATGGATGGATGGATGCAAGTATTGATTTAAGGGGACTCGGACAGCTCTGAGGATAGCCGGACTAAAAAGGAAGAACCCCATTATAAAGACTGATGAGAACTGTAGGAGACAAGGAGCGTTTGGCAAGTCTTTGATGCCTAAACCCTGTTCTGAACTGTGGTGAACTCTCGCACAGACCTGCAGTGACTTTGATGGTTTTTTCTTTTTGTTTTATTTTCACCTTTTATTTATGATGCCAGAACAGCGCTGGTCAGCTGTGCGTGGTTCCCATAGAAATGACTTTGCACTAAGTTCTGTTCCATGTATCTCCAAGACAAAAAATGCACCCTATGTGGTTTTATTTTACTTTTTTATGTTTTTTTTTGTCACACTGAGAGAAACTAAGCAGGGAGGATGAGTGCATAGACTCAGGGTGAGTGACAAGCTGATGCTTCCCATGATAGGTTCTCATTGTTTTGTTTTGTGAGGGTTTTTTTTAAGTGAAGCTAGTTTCTGGTAGATCTGGTAGCCTTGTTCACCCCCAGAGATGTCATTTTGAGGCTTTCACTGGAGAGAGTGTACTGGAAATGAGTCACTGAACCAAGATGCATTGCCTGCTCATTATTTTCCTGTGACAAGCCATGCAGAAGAATGCCGTGTCCATTTAGCAGAGCATGAGCGCTGATGATTTCAGAGCTAAAAACTGAGGAGACAAGAGTTAGTAGTGGGAAGAAAACCGACCAAACTGAGCCTAATGGATGGGACATTACATTTTATGACTCTTAAAGTAGCTACTGTACCTGCTTATGTTTTGTCATTGTTTCATTTAAGTCTCATCCTTTTATTTCCTTTTTAATACCTGTGGCCAACATTGTTTAGCTTCAATTTGAATGCAACCCCCCCTCCCCCCTCCTAAATGTCAAACACAGAAACCAAAATTAAAGAAATGGATATGAAAAAACTGTGTAAGTTGTGCAAGTGTATGTTCTTTTTTCTGAAATGAGGCGACACACATCAACTGCACAGTGAAGTGAAGTTTGTCACCCCTAGTCTTAGGTCTGTAAGTATGAAATAAATCATGTTTTCATGTTTTCTATTTACAGCATTTGTGCCAGTCAGCAACTGCTTCAATCACCATTAACTCACCAACAATATAATAATGTTATGTCAAAACACAATGCTTTTAACAAAAACAGCATAGAGCTGTCACCATGGCAACTAAGTGCATTGCCTCAAGTACATAAATGTACATAAATACAACTTTGATGTACCTGTAAGTACTCTTTACTTCTATCCTACTACAACTCGTAGGCAATGGAACTTCTATATACAGTATTGTACTTTTGCATTTTCAGATTGTACATTAGCCTATTAATGCATTGGATAAGACTTTATTGATGTCTGGGCAGGAATTCATAGGCTGCCTAGCACTTTAAAGAGCAACTTAAATTAGCCTCATGTTCTCCAGCTGCAGCATTGATGTGATTTTATAATGATAAATCAGTAATTATAATCCACCAATATAATAACATGAAACACTGTGGTACTTATAGTTAGGTAAAGGTTTGAGTGTTACTTGTAAAAGGAACATTATGGTGTTTTTTGTTGTTCTTTTTTACTTTTAACTAAGAGTGTACACCTGCAACACAGGTATGCATCACATTAGACTATAAGATGCAGACATTTGTTTTTGTAATTACCAGGAATTTATTAAAATATTAGCTAAACTTTTGGGAACCACAGTGTGACACACACTTGATGCATTAGACCAGGATGCATACACATGATGTTTCAGAAAAAAGTAATAGATTACAAAACTATGAACTTGTTCACCTTTTTTTAAGACTGTTTTAGATCCAATTAGAGTCTAGAAGATATATAACTTTGGAAGTTGACAGACACAAAAAAAGAACAGTGTGGTAATAATATCAGCCAAGTCGGTTCGTATTTGTTCATATGCTGTTATGCTGTTTTTTTTAATTCTCAACATACAACATAGAAGATTTGTAATAAATAAACCTTTAACAGATGGAAGACTTTGAGATGACCAAAGCAATTACATTCAACTTTAAGCCATGAAGTCATTAAAAAGACGCAGTCGGACTGACAGACTAATTAATGCCTTGAGAGTTTAACACAACTGTTCAAAAAAGTCTGCAGGATCAAAATTGAAGAGAGTATGAGGAGGGAATTCATACATCTTTTTTCATTCAAACAGTCATTGTTAGCAAGGCAGGAGTGGAAGATGAATCAACAGAATGTGGAAGACGAAAATACAATTGTCTGTTTCCACTCTGAGAAGTCTTAGAATGCAATATCAATCCCTATAAATCATTATCTGTAGGCCTACCTATAGGCGTAGCTGCCCACTGTGTTTCTAACAATTCACTGAGGAAAGGAAATAGATCATCATCATTTGGTGACTTATTTACAGTATTTTTAATGGCCGGGTAAGGGCAGCAAAGTTGTCAGTGTTTTTCCTAATTTAGTCTGTAGAGCTTTGATATTATACGGCTGTAATGTTTAATGTTCTGTTTGAATATATGTGTAGACCTGTTGTCCTCATGTTTTCAGACTATATTATACCCCTGTTTTAAAAGTTTTTTTTTTTTTTTTAATACACAGAAGCATTGCAGATCAAGTAATAAACAGTCTAAAAATAGCACAAATCCCACAACCATGAAGGTATTTTCAGACACTTTCAAAAGCAGCTGGTTGGGGGGGAGTTTCTAGCAGCCAATTTGATGTGCATGAGATCACTTTTATACAGGTTTAATCACTATCCTTAGATCTTTCTCTGCTGGTTTTTCCCAGGTGTCGCCAGGGTTTAAGGAATGGAAACATATGAGTAGAAATAAATTATCCATGTATACAGTAATGAGACCTTCTGTTTCTACGCCACCCCTGGTGACACCTAATACAAACTCATTAGTGCTTCTGTATAGCTCGAGGTTCATTGGGAATAACAAAAAGTGAAAGAAATAAAGAAGCTGGCTGGCTCCTCTATTTATCACTTTATTTGACTGTTTATGCACAATATTTTGATAAAAATTCCCCTGTGCTGAATTATTGAAATGAAATGAAGTACTGAGTTTTGAAATTTAAACATAAGAGTACAAATATGACACAAAACATCAAAGCCAGCATAGGAATAAAACAAAGAGAAAAAGGAAAAGGTTTCTATATTTAGTCTACAGAGACACTGCCATGAAAGTTTAATAACTGACATTATGTAGCTACATTATGTAATACAGTAAAAACCTACATTCAGTTAAAACACATGCATTTATTGTTTTCATTGTTCATAGAATTTCTTTCAGAATCATATATTAATATCTTATTATTATTCTCATCCCTATTATAAATTTAAAATTGTATCTCAGTGTATTACTGCACGGTGAATTTACAGAAAGTTGTGATTTTCTACATTAACCACAAGAAAAAAATGATATAACGTCTGTTATTTGATGTGTAACAGTGACCACAAGAGGGTGCTCTCAGAAAACAAGCTACAGACAGCTATGCTGCAGCTGAGAACAGTTCTTTATTAGGCAATTGTTAAATAACATAGAGTCATAGACTGTGCTAATATTTACTCCCATAAAAATATTGCAACATGTTAAAAAAAAAAAAAAAAAAAAGCTATCAGCCTCTGTGCTCTTTTCTGGGCAAAATTGATTTACAGAAGAACCATTGTGGATCAGTTGAGTCTTGTTGAAATACATAGGCTAATTCAATTTTAATAAAAAACTATGGTCCAACTCTACAACACCTCAGCAAAGTTCTGGGGGCACGTTTAGAGATAGAGATACAGTAGATGATGCTTCTCTAAAATCAGAGCGAAGGCAGATCACACCAGTCACCACATCCAGAACCAGACAACTTAACTCAAATGTATTGAAAAAGTAAGAACTTAGAGTTGCCCGTCTCCACTGTGTCTTTGATTTATTTATAAAAATCTCTTTTAATCTACTACAATTTAAGAACAAATAACCTTTTCTTTCCAATTTTTCCGATAAACACTTGTGAGGTACTTTAGAATTAAAAACAAAAACAACCAAAGGCTGGAAGGATATATTCTTATTTGTGTTGCCAAGATTTTGTCTCACTGGAACAGCTGGTCCCAGTTCCTGAATAATGTGTGTTAAACAAACACACGTTTGCCTTGTAAATGAGGACGACTCAGAAAATGGGTGCCGTCCCTGTAGACACTGTGTGACATACCAGTGACACTGTGTGTGGGTGTGTGTATATACACATTGTCTGACATGGTGGTGCTCACTTTGACAGTTTGTGGTCAGAGAGAAAAAAAGAAAAATCTCTGAAAGGAGTCTGTTGTTCCAACTGCTGACAACTTTCAGGGTTTGTGGGAATGACAGAAAAAGTCACGACTACAGATTATGGTCACTGTGACTTAAGGGTGTTACGTGTCTGATAAAGCACAATAAACTCAGAGTTTTTACAAAACCTTAGTTTATGAAGAAATGTTACAGTACATGAGATATAACACACATCAGTCAGTAAACACCAAAATGAGAAGGCATTGTAGTTAGTGTCTCTGTGTTCTTCAAGTCTACCAGATTGTCTTCCTCCAGTGTCATCAAAACCATGACAACACTGACCAGGATAAAAGAAACATGAAATTGTAAATACAACACATGAACACTTACAAACACCGTTTTGTGCTTTGACTCAGAAACACTTTAGTCTGTTCCTTTCTCTGCAACGTTAAGCAGCGCTGAGACAAGGACAAATACTGATTGGATACAAATGATCATAAATGCCTGAGTGATTACTAAGACATGAAATCAAATTTTACACAAAGGAAAAACAAAAAGCGCCATGGAGAAACATCACACAACAATGAAATGAGGACATTTGGCGAACGCCAAAGTGAATGATATATGAATATCATGCTTTAATACCTCATGGGTGTTTGTCGTGCAAGTCTGCAAATTTCATGCCATGCTGATACTTACTGTGAATGCATGAGGGCATGCTTTTCTATTGTGTGCATGTGGTCCCTTTTCAACATTTTTACTCATAATGTATATAATAAATTAAAATAAAACTTTAAAAACATAAAAAAGCAAGAAAATAAAACATTTCTGACAAAACAAAACATTAGAATTTGGTATGCAATGTCAGAAGCAATAGCAAATAGATGTTTACATTTTGACATATTCTTGAGTTGAGATTTAATACCATCCAGAATCCTGTAGCCTGTGAGAATATTAAATCATTAAAATAAGTGCTTATGACTTAGATGAGAGAATATGAATGTCCTCCTCTCTCCAAAAAATACCTTAAAAGTTTCCAGGTGGGGCGTTGCTATCTTGTCTTCTCACTTCTTACATCACTGGATAATCAGGTCATAACATCATGACATCAATTGTATCAGTTGTCACCTGATCGATCGAGTGAGACTCATGAGTCGCTCCCTCTAATCAAGAGGTCAGTTCTCTACTATTGACGTTGTCCTTTCACCTTTTCTTCTCATCACGTCCAACCACTTTGCCTATCCAGGAGCTGAAGGCAGAGACTTTGGTGTAGACACCAGGCGACTGCTGTGTCCGGCAGGCATGACCCCAGGACGTGACCCCGTAAACCACCCAACCACCTCCCGGACGCTCACACACGAGTGGACCTCCACTGTCACCACGGCAACTGTCCACACGCCTCTCCGACTGAACGCTGCCAGCGCAGAGCATGCGGCTCGTGAAGGCACCGTGGAAATGCTGCTGGCAGTGGCGGCGGGGCAGCAGGGAGATGGGGGCCTGCTGCAGGGTCTTGGAGTAGGAGCGACCTGACAGAAGTGGAGAGGTTAGAGTTTAAAATGAGAGGTCTACAAGAGTATGTGCGTGTGTGTTTGTGTGAAAGTGTGTTTATTAGTGTCAGGGTCAAATACAGAGAATTTAGTGAGGGATGGAGAGAATGACAATGGTCCAAGTGGCAAAAGCCTCTGAAAAAAAAATCTATTTCTCTGTTGAACTCTGTCAGCACAGCAATGCTCACAGACTGACATGCCTCCACAACTGCTGAACGTCATAACTTTTCATGCAGACATTCAGAAGCTGTGAAGCAGGAATGAAAGGATGACTTAATCTTCGGACTTGTCGCCATCTGATCAAAATCTCTAATCATTCAGTCAAAACTTCAACCTCTTTTTCCTGGACTGGAACCAAAAAAAAATGTAAAAAATGTAAAAAATGCAACATTCAAACGTTTGTGACAATGCTGGGTCTGTGATCGTCAGGAGTCTAGACTGTTCTGGAGAGTCGTATGAAAAATGCATATAACACCTTAGTCAAATGTGTCTCATAAATTAAATCTATTTTTTGTTGTTTATTATGTATAATTAACTGTTACTATTATTAATATTAACGATCTGCTGAACATATCAATTTCCCAACGCATCTAACTTTTTATGTATCTAAATAATCCACCCATCCACCAATCTATCCATCCATCCATCCATTGATCAGGGGTCAGCTCAGCTCTTAGGTTTGCCTGGCTAGTGCTCAGCAGAGACTCCATCCACTTGACTGGAACTTGTTCATGACATTCTTACCAAAGGCTCTATGACTTTCTTCATGAATTAATGGGGACTAATTTAGAGAGAAAACTGTTTCAAGGTTTCTGGCAGAGTTTAGGAGAAATCATTCTCTTTCATTTTCGTTCCCATTTCATTTCGTTTTTTCTGTGTCTCCTGAAGAAATAATTTCCACGCATGTTAACTTGGCCTTGGGAGGTTGGAGACAGTAGTTAGCTTTTTTCTGATATAGCCACAGCAGCCAGTTGCTTTTTCTTAAATTAACAAGGAGCTTCACCCTGTGGCCAAAACATTTGCCAGGGTTCAAACTACTACCCAGCAGTGACAAGGGCATGATGCCTCCATGGCTTTCCACTTGTGAACACTGCTAATTGTGTTTGCTGAAATGAGCAACAGAGCTGGAGAGAACTGCTGCTGAAAACTGAACTCAAGCCTCCACAGTGAAGTCCCCATTACCCCCCACCCCCCTCCCGCCTTTGTCCATGACCACACAGCGTTATTTACTATCCACGGCAGCTTAGCAGTGGCATGTAAGTGTAAAATCTGCTTGCGTGCATGAGCGTTTGATATCAAAGTGGCAGATAGCCAAGCACAAACAGCTGTGCAAAGCAGACATTTATCCTTAAGTCAAACAGCCATTGCCCCACATCAGACCCTGTAAACAGTCTGTGCTGTCATCACACTTAAGTTAACAAATAAAAACACTCTCTGCCACCCACACATTTTATCTCACATGAATCAACTGACATTAAGGAGGGGGGAGACACATTTAGCCCACAGAGGGAGGGAGCACATGTTTCTGCATAAGTGTGTACCGTGACCTTTTGTTAGCCCTTTGTGACTTGAGTTGCCATGATTAATGACATCACTATGTAATTTAAAGATCACTAACAGATGTAGACAGGCGAGTGTATGGACAGATACAGAGGGTGAAGTGTAATTACTGGTTGGGGATTCTCCTCTATTTTATCTCCATTTTTTGGTTCACGTCAAATGAGTTACATATGACAGGAATGATATAGTGGTGATGGCATGTGATTGTTTTACTGTCTGTCAAAATGTACATTTCACCAAAAGTAACCCAACCTACAGTGATATTGTTTGCTTTTTTCCTTCATTATCCTACTGATTCATATCACTGCTATGTTTAGCGACTGATTTATTTATGATTCAGTGCATACAGATTTTAGAAAGTTAATGTTTTTGTGGTATTTATAAGAAATGAATGGAGTAGACATTGACAGCAGCCCAGTCAACAAATTATGCTATTTCTGTTTTTGAATCATTTTTTTCTCTACTGTCCTTTATTTAGGAGAATTTAAAGATGTGAAAGCTACTGTACAATCAAATTTCAAAGAAAATCACACTGCATTCATTCATTTAGTTTTTTTGAAATTATGTTTTGCACCTCAAGATCTTTGTGTATGGCCCCCTCACGCACAAACACATGCACAGACACATGCACGCTCACCCTCACATACACACCCACCTGTGTCACCCCAGCCAGTAATGTGACAGTTGCTGGCTTGTTTGAGCACTCTCTCTTTCCTCATGGGCAGACAGGCGGGAAGGACGTGACGGCTGAATGACACGCACTCGCCTGGCATCTGGCCCACAGCCCCCGGTGACAGACGAACCAGGGCCAGGTCATAATCGTTGCTATGGGAGTGGTAGCTCGGATGGAGTACAATTTGATCGACGCCATATTCCTCTTCATATTCCTCGGGGACGAGGGAGTGGTAGTCCCCCACTCTGACTTTATACTGTTTGGTGCTGTTTCCATACCTGCAGAGAGAAATAGAGCGAGGGATCAAGAGAGGCCATAAAACAAAGAGGGTGTGTGTGTGTGTGTGTGTGTGTGTACGTGTGTGTATGAGTAACCCCACTGCTGGTTCATTAACCATGAACGAAAAAGTTACGAGCCCTGGCGGCAGTTACCTCAGCAGTAGTTCATGTACAGCTGGAAAAACTGTTTTACACTGAGCACACATAAAATCTACACTCAATGTATATGATTAGTAGAATACCTTTCAAAGTTAATTTCTAAATGGTTAAGTCTTTATAGCGTTATTATCCATTTTAAATAAGTGTAACCCTTAAGAGAAACAACACAGCACAATATCTTTATTGGGTTTCCTTATCAATAGCTAATGGATTTTTCAAACTAGTCTTCTTTGGTAATCAGTTGGGTTTTTTTTTGTTTTTTTTGTTTTTTACTCGATTCTGTATATTCATTTTGTGTTTGTGTTCTAAAAAAATAACATTTTATATGTAGGCCTATGTTTGTCCTGAAAACTTTGCTAATCAGCCGTGTGGCCCCCATTTTGCCTCTTTTGCAGAATGAAAGAATGAGAATAGGCAGCAATGATGAAAATGGAAGTATCAGTGTTCATACATTTAGCTGACTAGTAGGTTTATACAGTGTTTTCCACTCTATTTTATTTGGACTTTTTGAAATGGAGTAGGGTAATGCAGGGACAAAGACAGGGACAAGGTAAAGGGAAGATCAGAGGAGGAAGACGAGAGGCGTGAAAGAGGGAGGCAGTGCTATTCAGCCAAGTCTGTGTGTCCAGTTACAACTGGTTGAGTGTTTCCGGAAAGATCTCCTGTAGTGGAAATGCCACAGCGTTCCTGGCAGAGCAGAGACACTGCTGACCAGCCATCTATGTACAGTACACATCCATCAACACTCACAAACTGGCACATGTGTTAAAATCTACACAAACTCACTGTGTCCATACAAAGCAAATGAAGGTTGGGACAAAACTAACAAAGTTTATCTTTTTCCGAATGCCACAGAGATGATTTTTTAATGTGACACCTTAGCTCCCCACCTCTGCTGGCAAACCCCCAGCTGCTCAGCTACAAAGTATTAATAGATTTAATGTGTTGACAGCATGTGACCATTGACTTCAGGTCAATTTTTATGAACCTACTAATCGGTAATGGGAGTGTAAAGGATCAGGTAACATAATCTGTTACTTACACCTGGTAACTGTACCTAAACATGACTGATGAATTATCTGTGCTAATTAGAGCAGGCAGGAGTGCATGAGTTGATTTCTGTGTGGCAAAATACAATACATGCATTGGTTTAGTTTGTTGTTGCTGTGCGTGTGTGTGAGCGTGTCACACTCTATTTTCGTTGCCATATGTGAAAAGTGACACTGTGAAGTCGGAAGTCCCTATCTTGGTCTCTGGCTCGCATGCAGCAAATTACTTTTCAAAGCTGCCGTGAGCTAAAGCTCACATCTCAGAGCACTGTAGAGTGGAGACTGATATGTGATCATGCAGATGAGGTAAGTACTTTGTAGGGTGTGACCTTTCTTGTCAGCTTACACTGTTTATAATAACATAAAGCAAAGATAAAAATATCTTAAGTAAGTTCTGTTGTTTTCTATCTAGCTATACACTTTTGATCAACAAGTGAGTGTTACAGTAGGAAGAGACCTGGTGCCAATCTGCAGCTGTCAGCAGAGTGTTACTACGGTAGGATTGCCTGTCTGGAATAACATCAGGATTTTCGCACAGCCTGAGGCAGTAGGAGAGTATGCACCTCGGTCACTATAATTACTTTATATATATTACTGTCATTCATTTCATTTTGTGCAGCTAGGCTCTGACATAATCAGTAACATGTTAAAGACCATTGTGGCTACTGTAAGCACTCATCAGTGAAGCACTGCACTAACCTGTTACAAGGTTTGTTTGATTGATACCGTGCAATTTTAAATGATAATAGTTAATAGATCTTCATCATTTCAGTCTGTAAACACACTTGTGGTCAACTGTTGACTTTAATTAACCCTAGAAGTCCTGATTTCAGCCGTGGACTTCCTGTGTACGCTGCAGAGGACGTGAAGTCAGATGGCAGTAGAGGTAACTTTATAAGGAACACAACTCTGACAGGGTTTTGGGCCTGGGAATGATTTAAGAAATGGAACTGGAAAGGATTTTGCTCATAATTCTTGTCTCTTTAATGTGGAAACATCAGGATTAATAGTGGTGGAGCTGCAGGAGCCAGCACAGAGTTCTGGTTTTCCTTCCAAACCCAAACACCGAAGTCCGGTAACACAACCAAAAAATATTGCCCTTCAAATTCAGTCTGACAACCTTACATGTACTGTAAAAGTATCAATTGCAGACTCTAAGGTTAGTGCCGTCACTACCCTCAACTTTCTTAGTTCTACACAAATGTCTCTCTCTTCTGTTCATTTTCCTCCAGTTTCAGCCTTTCTGCTGCTGCCATCTCTGCTGTATGCATTAGGTGATGGATTTCAAGCTGGTGAGGCCATATGGAGCCCCCCTCTCCTTGACCAGATGTAGTTAAGATAAAGTAAAGCTGGCTGCCCCCCTCTTCCACCTGCAGCACAACCACAGCCAAACTACCACTGATTACTGCTCAGATTGTTGAGGTATTAGGCTTCTGCCAGACGTGAATATACAGAGGAAATGAGGAAATTGTGCGGTGGGTGTAGCTGAGTTTGGCTGGAGTTAAAACAGCATCTTTAAATCTGCCTGTAAATGTATGTATATGCACAACTTCATTTCCATGAATAAAGATAAGCCCAGAGTTGCAATTTAAAAAGTGGATTTTCTTGTGCATGTATGCGTTAGTGTGTGTTTGACCTCTTGAAGCAGTGTGCCGAGGTAAGGACCCAGCAGGAGTCGATGAGAGTCGCTCCACACACCAACCTCCCATCTCCTCGAGAGCCTCGCAAACGAATGGCAGCCTGCCATGGCCAGCCACCCCTACAGACACAAACACAGCCAAACACGCACAAATAACTTAAAACGTGAACAGACAGACCCACAGTACAGCATTTTAACAAGAGCGAATTGGGTGATGTTCAGATAATGCTAAAAACAAGGAATGACATGTCATATTCAGTTAATGCACTTTGATTTGGGGGAAAAGGAGCCTTGAGCAGCCAAAATAGCAACAAGCTGTATATTCTATGTGAAAATTATTTATGGCATGTTTCAGAGGCTATTAATCAGTAGCATATCTAGCAGAATTTGTTTACATGCTGTTATGTGAAGTGTAAACTTATGGGATGCCTGAAACACACAGATGTTACTGAGTACGAAAAACATTTGCAAGCATGTACAGACAAGTTGGACATTTCTTTACTCCTAGCTTCAGATCAGTTTCTTTTTTTTTTGATGTAAGACATGTTAGCTTGAAAATGCATCCAAAATTCTTCAATCTATACGTATCTGGCAGGGTTTCTCTCTGCCATAATTAATCCCTCCTGTCCCTTCCAGCTCACCTCAGAGAGTTTTCTCCTCCTATGATCCGGCGCTGGCGGGTGTGTATGAGCCGCAGACCGCAAACAGAGTTGACAGGATCTGACAGAGACAAAAGAGGAACCACTTGGATGTGTAGATGTGAGAGTGTGTGGGCGGGTGATGATTGTTAAACCATACATTTAGGCTCAGATGTTGTTCTTGTTAAATGTTTAGACTGATTGAAACCCTAATCGTGTTTGAAATGCAAATATATTAACTAAGGAAATAAAGAAATTTAAATAAACGAAAGAACGGACAGCATTTTCTTAGTGTTTGTGTATGTTAATGTCCACAAACACACAGCTTAAGTGCATTTTAAGAAATTTTTCTTATCTTAGCTAATCTTTTATTTTATTTCAAAGCAAAACTCCTTCAGACTTCCCCCCAGTAAAGTGCATGTGAGAAACGGTAGTGATAGCACATGTGCAGGTAAGAGATATCATTACGCGAGTCTGCCCCGATGTGTGACAGACAGGGTGAAGCAATAACATAGCTCTTACCATTTTACCATCTGGACACACACATACACACTGAAGTCACCTCTTGACTTCTCGTTCAGTCATTTGTTTCTCATTATTTCTTCTGTGTGTATGACATATTGGAACTGTTTGTTAAACACGTTACCTTTTGGCTCCCTATAAGTCAGAGAAGCTCGATTTGTTTTGAGATCCACATAAACTCAAACAGTCCTGACTAACTGTGACTGACCTTTGAAGCTGGGCTGTGATTCACCATAGTCACAGATGACCCCGGCGTCCTCACTGTGGCGACAGTTGTGTGTGCCTGGTGCCTGTTTGATGCAGTCCGCTAATGACCGCTCCTCGCCACTGCACTTCACATTGTCCACGTGGATGGGTCCTGTCCCTTCCCCGAAGTACGCCATCATGCGGGCCTTCGCCACACCACTGGGGAGATAGATGGATACAAGACAGACACAGATGTTTCATTACCATCATCTTCTAAATGATGATTAACTGAACAAGAAGTGTAAAAAAAAAGGTCATAAAGAAAAAATGTCAATATATTGAAATTTACTCATAATACAGAATTTCTCATGACAGGATGGACAAAGTGCTTCAGAATAAAAGCATTAGTTATCCAATACCAATTCATATACTTGGGGTATCACCAAGAACATTGTTGATAGACGTTTACACTGATTTCTAAACTCTACTGACAACCTAGGCCAACATTTTTTTAAGACTCTAATAATGAATGTGTAGGGTCAGATTTGATTAGATACATGTTGTTTTCTTAACTGTGACATGTCATTCTCACGTATATTTTGAACCACTTTGATGATAAAGTATGAAAAAGCAAGATAAATATCTCTCAATCATTTCACAGGGGTTGAATGCTCAGCTGCTCACCGTGATGTGAGGGTCAATGTTGTGGTTTGACATTCTCATGCTGTGACGCAAACCAGTTCAAATCAGTGTTACAATCTGATAACAACAACATTTGTATCACTATCTCACCTCTGACTTTAATTAGCAAACATCGAACACACAGAGGCCTGTAGGTGGTGACTGTGTATGCTGTAACTGTGATTTTAATTAAGACTGAGAGATAACACAGACAGAGAGGATCTCATGTTGCATCCCTGAGGTTTGGTGAGTAACAGGTCTTATCCACAGAGGGCCTCGTGTCTCTGATTGAGACATCTTGAGTTGTATCTGTGTCTCCAATAGCTCCCTGAGCAGGTTTTAGCATGCATAGGGTGAACCTCCAACCTGCATGCTAATATAACGCAGTCTGCTTTGGATATTGACTGCTCTAGGCAGAAATTGAAGCCAGGCATGTTCTCAGAGGCATCGAGTTTCTTGTGCTGCCCATTTACCATGAATAATGTTCAACACTTGGATGCCTACTTTTCAGATGGCATTTTTCGATATGGATTACTTTTAAATATTACAAAGGAGAAACAGAAGAGCAGGGTGAACAGGGTTGAATGAAGAGATGCAGACATTGGTGCTTTTTGGATAAAGAAAATCTGACATGTCATTGAGCTAAGTAACCTCTCCTGCTGTGCTAGCCCTGTAACAGAGACTCAAATGTGCTGACATTACAGGTTCTGAACACATGTGCTTATGGTGCAGCACTGTGCAAACAACATGACAAATGACTGGAGGTTTTACGAAAACTATCTTCTCTCTATCTCTATCTTCAAGATATTATAAACTGTCTGAGAACCCTAAGTAAAGCTGAGCTGTTTTCCTCAAGGTGATGTTTGAAATAATCATATAAATGGTCACAAATCACTTCATGTTTAGCTTCAATTACACGCCTTGCCTAGTTATACTCAATAGATGTATGTGTGAGTGCTTTGTGTGCCTGTCACGCTGTGTCATACATGCAGACATATATGTATATATATTTTCTCATCACCACAGCAACCTCCAACCCTCTGGGAGCTGCTATGTATGTAATGATCTCTCATCACACCCTGCGCGAGACACAATGATGATCCTAACATGGCTTTTACACGGCTCCACCACGCTTCCCCCTTCTCTCACGCTTATGCGCTCCAGATGTGGCTTTCATCTACAAACAGATGTGTCACAGAAAATTGGGTGGCTATGGGATGAGTATGCCTTGCCGAGGAGTGGTGAGAGAGAAAATGAAGGCAGTTTGCTATGGTGCAGTTTTCCCTCGCTGCCACATAGCCATTGTTTTGGAAAATGGGACAGTGTCTCAGCGGGGGGAGATAATGGGATACAGAGAGGGTAAGATGAGGTAGTTTTCCTCGCCTCGACATGTCTGTCACTGTGAATGTGTCTTTTGCACAATTGGCCGGCCCTTTAATTGGATGTTTATCTTGGCTTTGCAAAAGGGCGCAGCTAAACCCTCTATTAAAAGTAGTTGGCGGCACACCAGAGGCTCATAAGAAGTGCTCAAGAACTTGTGCTCAATAATTCTCAAAGACTAATTAATGAAATATCGCTATTTTACTGTAGATCAACACGAGACTCAAGAAGGGTGTGATGAAGTGTAAAGCGTAAATGGAGAAGGGCTGAAAGATGGAAAGATAAAAGACAGACAGAGAGGAACGGTGGGATTGTAAAACAGATGCCAAATCTAAGTGGTGATTGATTTTGCACATGGGGTTGGCAGTCTGGTTTCACTGTGTGACCATAACGTATAAGTGATCACATTTCAACAGTACCGAGGCTTGTTCCAAAATGATTACCTCTATTTCAACATCATGTCATGTTGGAAAGTGAAGGATGAGAAGAGAGAATGTACACCAGACTCCAATCTGGTGTTCTTTTTAGATATTGAAAATGTATAAATGCATGAGAGGGTTCAGCTATTTTACTGTATGTTATTTTGGATAGAAATGCTCAATATTCATTGGTACCACTTTCTCATTGGTGAATATTGGCTGCTACCCATGGTGGTAAACTGATAATACTACATAGAAGTCATCAATATGTTGATGTTTTCAGTATGTTACCCAGAAAAGCAAGTCTGTCAAAAGAGGCTGCTCACCACACACACATGTGCACACACACATACCTGTATCCCAGCTGTCGACACACCACCTCCGCATCACGATCAGTCCATCCGTCATCACAGACTGTCCCCCACTGACCTGACAGATACAGCTCCACCCGGCCTTCCCTTGGGCTCTCCCCTCCTACAAGCCTTACTGGTAGATCTGAAGCACACACGCATGCACACACACACACACACACACACACACACACACACACACACACACACACACACACACACACACACACACACACAGATAGACGCAATTTAGACTGACAATGTACAGGCTCACCTGACTGGCACGCTTTATTTCTCTCTGTTGTTAATCAAAAACCTTTAAGTATAGAATTACTTAAACACACTGCACACACATTCCCTAACAAACTCCCTCCAGGCTCTAGTGAATGGGGGGCATGTGTGCTCATGTTCCCTACAAAAGGAGGTAGCTGCAACACCTGTCAGTTTTCATGCAAGAAACCTCTTGTGTGCACAGAAGGAGAAACAGTTAGACTCCTATCACTATGAAAAGATCATTTATTTTCATGGGCTCTGTTTTTCACACACTCCCTCTCTTGTCCTTTGCCAAAGGGTCTTCAGCTCACACTGATAATCAAATCAGTCTGAACAATTCATCATCATTTGTCTGCACACAGACATAGACACACGCACACAAAGTGATCTTGTTTAAGTGAATACTAATGACTTTTCCATGTGTGGACATTTTCATGATTTACATGATGATATGGTTTACACTTTTCAGGTCTGTGGTTTTATTTACCCTTTCTTGAGCTGCAGAAAAATTTTAATTGCCACATTTCTTTAACGTTACTTTTTTTTTTTAGCTATAGTGAATCCACTTTCTCACAATCCTTCTGTAAGCAGGAATCCTTGAACAAATCAGCAACAAGTTAGTCAAGCCTGAAATATTTTTCTGTGGCTGAGTTGAATGACATGCTGCATTCAAACATTACGTGTGTGGGGCGTAAGAACTGCGGGAGGAGGAGATTATGGTAAGAAGAGTTAATTGTGGGAATGTTTACTTCTTGCTCTGTGTTTGCTGTTGAGGAAATGCTCATCTTTATCCTCCTTCTCAGAAACACCATTACCCCCCACACACACACACACACACATTACATTGCTGCTCTGAAACCAGCTGACAGAGAGTGAAAGAGAGAGAGAGAGTTCAAAGCACAGCCTGGCTTATCTGCTTTTTCTCCTTCTCCAAAAACAACACACACCAATCTGCCTGTGGCATGTAAAAGGAGGGAGGGAGGGAGGGAGGGAGGGGGGGGGGGGGGGGGGGGGGTTACGCACGGACATAAACACTCAAACACAAGTGCGCACACACAAATGCTATGTAACAATGACATAGTTCTTTAGTGAGTGTTTGTGGGGTGAGAGTGTCCCTCTGGGTTTGCCAAACAATATAATCAACCTAAACCAAACAAATGAAACAGCTATTTCAGTCTTCAGTATGCGCTCTCCACCCAAAATAGTCATACAACTTACATCACTTAAGATATAAAAACGATGGCATATTCTTTCTGGGACTTACCAGAGTTATATTTGTTACCTTCGGCTTCACAACAAACTGCAGAAAAATTAACACATATGAGGCAAAAAGAGATCTGGTACCATCCATCTCGGCCTTCACACATCTTATTTGGCGTATAAAGGCTACAGACATTAGGTTGATAAATGGTGCTAGATTCAACCCTTTTGCCTTCTGTCAGTAGGAGTAACACCTCCAGAATCTTACTTGTCTCATCTTATAAAAGTGCAGTTTTGGATCAAGATCACTCGTGTGTTATGCAATGGAGTGGCAACTCATCAGCCCCCCCTGATGCTAGGTATTCATGATTTTGTAGTTAGTAACAGTGAAGAAGAAGAATGGCATGGGGGAGATTTACATCAGTTTGTTGCAGTAGGTCCATTTAATCATGATGAATTTACAAGCGATCCAGTTATTAAGGCAGGGTAATCCAACTGACAGCTGTGTCTATTAGAGTTAACATGACTTACATTATCCCTCTGTCTGTGTCTTGGAGTAGGATTTCCTTTTCTAAGAATTAGATCTAATAGACTGTGGGTTCTCTTTGGCAGAGATCTCAGAAACAGATTTCAGATCGGCTCGTTTTATGAAGTGAGGGGAAATTGCATTGAGATTTTCATCTTCTAGTGTCTTGCTCCTCAGTGCAGTAAAGTAATTGCACAAATTTGGATTTCCTGGATTTAATCTAACACTACTATTGTTAAAAAATAATGATAAAGATACATTTTCATTCCTATTCTTCTAAAGCATTTTACAAAGTTAGAAAAATACAATTTGCTAATTGTATATACATATACAGCCCAAACAGGGGTGAAACATAACATTACAAACAATAGATACAAATTTGTATAAATTAATGTAAAATTAAGTATTATTAAGGATTCATTTCTAATGATGTGAAGAACTTATTTGGCTGATCTAATACAGCTGGTAACCCAAGAGTCATGGGGCCCAGATGGCAAACCCTTATAGTCTCCATCTAAAGACTTAGAAGGAACCACCAGAGGATCGCAGCGGGACCTCAGCTAATATGAGGTTAAAGGTCAGTAGTAGTCTGGAGCTAGTCCCGTATGAGCTGAAATGCCAGTGTAACAAACACTGAGATGTTTAAATCATGATTGTATCGACTCTCCAACTCTCAGGTTCTAAATTTAAAGAATCTAAAGAGAACTTGACTGATGGAAAAAAACTGCATGTTGAGGACTCTTTATTATGGACTCTCTATTATGAACCCAAAAAACAATTGTTTGCAAAGAGCATTGTGAGTCAAATTTTTGTGCTAAGATCAGTTCATAAATGACTGTCATCATTTATGAACCCAAATACCTTGTTCCTTGTTAACTTGCAAATCTCCAAGGTACTGTGCACATAGACAGCACACATCCAGGGACGTTACAACAAACTAGCCTACAGTACATTTTCACATAGGTAACTGCTCCCAGTCTTTCAAATTCCCCAACAGTGACCATTTATGTATGTGCATAGCATCTCACAACATACACAACCAGTATAACCAGCCCCTATTTACGTTTCCGTGTATGTGCAACCTTTTTAGGTTTCCCGTACAGTAAGCTAAGTAGTTCCTGTCTTACTTGTTGGAAGACTCTCTCCATTGCGCTCGGGGCTGCATGCGATATTAACATCTTCATGGTGTGTGCAGTCGTGACGGAGCCACTCCCTCCTGTTGCACAGCAATAGGCTAGGCTCTTTCCCTGTGCAGCTCACATCATCCAAAAGAATGGGGCCTGACCCCACCCCAAAGCGTGGGACCAGGGTTGTGTTGATTCCTTTAGAAAGCAAAGTCTCACCTAACCTGTAAGGCAGACATGTACATACACATCCATGCACAAGGATTTAGGCTTTAATGTTACTTATAAAAGCAAAGCATACAGGGGGAAAATACGTATTTGACCCCCTGCTGATTTTTGCCCTTATGTCACTTGATCAAATGAAAATAAATGTATAATCTTTATATGATGATATTATTTCTGGATTTTTTTTGTTGACATTCTGTCTCTCTCTGTTAAAATAAACTTCCTATAAAAACTTTAGCCCGTCCATTTCTTTGTGGGGGAGCAAACTTACAAAATCAGCAGGGGATTCAATACATACATTTCCCCACTGTATTATGTATTTGCCTTTCTGGTGGCTTGCATACTTCACATTACCTGTAACCAAGCTGTCGACACACTACTTGTGTGTTAGAGTCTGTCCAGCCGTCATCACACACTGTCCCCCACTGACCACGGTAAAAGACTTCTAAACGTCCCTCGTAGCTCCCAGTGCCCCCTACCAACCTAACAGAACCATCTGGGGATGAAGACCGACCGACAGACAGACAGACAAACAGACAGACAGACAGACATTGGTTTCTTACAGTCCTGCATGTTTTGAATCATTGTAAGTGATTGACATTAAGAAAACTACTACTGCTACAAATGCAATCATTTCTGGATGCTGAAAAATGGATGATGTTCAGAATGAGTAGCCAGTTTCTGTAGACAGGTACTTGCACATTGGTTTCCTGACAACACACCAGATTGTTCTTTTTGTGTGTGGTGAAACTACACAGAGCCTGTTTCACACTGTTTATTCAGACTGATTAATTGCTGAACTCCATATTTCCAACCTTGATCACTATGCACTGCAGTCTTTGAAAAGCTTCATTTCAATGACTGATAGCACATGTTCCTGGGTGGAGCTATTGGTGGGATAGAGACATTTTCACCTTGCACGCTTCTTTCTTTTTCTTACTTGGAACAAAAGCAACATATTTTGACAGGAAAACTTAACTGGAAGGCAGCTATGTTAATGGTATCAGCGACACCTGTGTTTGACCGGTCAAAAGGTAAAACCCCTATGGTCAACAGCAACAACACAGGGGGGTGTTATGGGTACATGCAAACCACTCCACCATGATAATGGTGGGAATTCCAGGAGGGACTTCCATATCTCCATATGTAAAACATGTGTACATGTTTTTGTGAATGTTAGAGAATGTTACAGCTGAGATGCACTGTCCTACCTGTGAGAGGCTTGCAGGATACTCCTGCATCCTCAGCATGAAGACAGTTGTGTTCCCCCCATGCACTTTTTGGACACTGCTCCAGCGTGAGCTCATTGCCTGTGCAACGCACCTCGTCCAGCCACACATGGCCTGAACCCTTGCCAAAATGCGCCTGGCCCCAGGCCTTTGCTACACCACTATAAAGAAAAGACAAGGCACAAAAAGCTAGAAGGTTTGGTTTGCAATAATATTAATAAAATGAAAAACAGATGTACCGACTTGGGGTGTAGAATGCTGTCTAGGGGTTGCACGACTTCAGATTTTTAAAAGTCGACTCTAATGTTATGAAAGTCGAGTCGACGTCGACTAGTCGCTGATGACGTCATTCATATTTTTCCCATCATAAATTACAGGAGGAGGGAAAAGCTTTGCAACAATCTGTAGATTATTCACTGACAGACGCTCATGCACAGAAATGAGTCCACAGAACAGCAGCTTTAGCCTATAAACAACAAGCTGTAAATCAGTTTGTTTTTCTGTAACATGCACTCCTATACAAGTGCAAAAGATAAACTGTAGCTACTGTCCGTTAAACAATTAGGGAGGAAAACGACACACAGGCCTCGTCACCATCACAGTCCTGCTCACTCACAGTTTCACTCACATTTTTTTTCCTGGTTGGTTGTTGCTGTTGTTGGTTGTCGTTGTGCGCGACGTAAAGCTGTGGATATGAGCGGAGTTTTTTTTTTTTTTTTTTTTTAATTGCCGACAGCCCGACACACTGCCCGCGGCAGCGCAGCGCCTCACAGGCGCTTGGCTGGTGTCAGGCAGCAGCTTCTCCTGCTCTCTCTCTCCGCTCCGGTCAAACATCGACCCGTCTGTAGGCTACAGGTCTGTCTCTAGCGCTGTGTGTATGGATGTGTGTCTTGTGTGCAGACGCAACTGACAAATATCTAGGCGGACAAGCAAACTTAATCATCATTTATTTTATTTTGAAAATCGACCGGATTCTCTCGCCTTTTTTTTCGCCTCACTCAGCTGTTGTTTCAAGCCGCTACTCTTGTAGCCTACTGTTACATGATCAGCGACTAGTCGACGTCAAGCTGAAAACGTCATTGTGGTGCAGTAAAGTCGACTAGTCGATTAGTCGACTAGTCTGTGCAACCCCTAATGCTGTCGTTGTTTTATTTGGAAATTGTATTGACTAAACCTATTGTCTTTCAAATCTATAATTGAAAAATCACTTGGCAAGTGCATCTGTGCATATGTAAACATTGCAACAGCAACAGTGGCACACACCAAAAATGCACACAGGAACATTTGCAGAGAGTGTGCTGCTAAATATGCATATCTCTGGTACTAGTATTCATGCAGGAACAATGAGCCTGATTCACTATCTGACCCCCAGATGTTCTTTACTGCTTGCTCCTCTCTCTGTGTGTGTCTGAATGGAAAGAATACTTCTCATACTTTTGGAGACTGAAAGACAGACAACTGGACACCCACATTAACACATCTCAGCTTCCTACTGTATATTTCTGTTTTTTCCCTGATTTCCCACAATCACAATGTACTTCTGTGTGTGTGTGTGTGTGTGTGTGTGTGTGTGTGTGTGTGTGTGTGTGTGTGTGTGTGTGTGTGTGTGTGTGTGTGTGTGTGTGTGTGTGTGTGTGTGTGTGTGTGTGTGTGTGTGTGTGTGTGTGCGTGCCCCCTCACCTCAGTCCCAGCTGTCGACACACCACCTCTGCGTCACTGTCATCCCATTGGTCGTCACATATGGAACCCCATTGCCCTGCATGGAAGACCTCAACCGTGCCCTCCGACCCTGACTGACCTCCAACCAGCCGTATAGGGAGTGACACCACTGGTGAAACACATACAAGCATGAATACACACATTTACAGAATCTATTTACAGAATCTGTGTGGGCTGGCACAAAGCATGGAAAACGTATTCACTTATTCTTCAACTTGCACATTCTTCTTCCTCACATCTTATCAAATATCATTGGATTCTTGCAACTCTCTAGTATCCATATATCACAGACCTAAAATTGCCCATTCGGTGGCCCTACCTTGCTGTTGGGTGCAGGTAACAGCTGCAACTAGAGAGCACTCCACTCCATTCCAGGTAGTCTTGGGACACTGGAGCAGGTCTGGCTCCACTCCTCGGCAATGGACTGCCCTCCAATGGATTTTGGCCATCCCTGGACGAAACAGAGAAACTGCACGTGCACGACCTGAGATCCTAGAGGTGGAAGGATATTAATAAGTTTAATCATTTGAAATACTTTTTTTTAATCAGACGACTGATATCAAACAGAAAGCATTTTACTGTTGTATGGTTAATTCCTGCAGGCAGGCTGGGGAAGCCCATCTCTCAGCCATACTAGCCTGGCCATCTGTATGTTCATGCACTGCCAGTCAGAGGCCAATACGGTCAGCAGTTTTACACCCAACAGCTTTCAGTAACTGGCCACGTGAAAGTCATCACCAGCGATTCCAGCTGACATATGGCTGACATTTGCCCTCTTTCCCTTCCGCTGCAGAGTTTCATTGACTCCTGTGCGAATATGCATGGACAGACGTGCGTTTATGTCAGTGTGCGTGCCAGTGCTGGTGTTAGTGTCAATATGTGTAGTAAGCGCACAGAGCGTCTCTGTTCTCCTGGGAGATCGGGCTACACTCCAGCTTACGAACGCTGTCAATATGTATGATCCATCCACAGGCTCCCAGCAAATCAGTGGCCCTTCTAGCATGACAGCATCTCATAGTCAAAGTGTGTGTGTGTGTGTGTGTGTGTGTGTGTGTGTGTGTGTGTGTGTGTGTGTGTGTGTGTGTGTGTGTGTGTGTGTGTGTGTGTGTGTGTGAGTGAGAGAGAGAGAGAAAAAGAGAGGGGGAGATGGTAACAAGGTAAATAGCTGAGCACTAAAGGTATTTAAATACCACTAGGGGATGGGGGGTTGGAATGCAAGGGTCATTCATGAAAGGTACAAAGGCTGTGAAGAGTATAGAGCGCATGAATGTGTACGCCTGAAGTGTCGTGGAAGTCGATTACAATCCCAGTCATTTCCAATGCACTCTTGCCATCTGTGAGACGTATGTGGGTGTTTTTTGTACTGCAGCATTGCCCTTTTTGTCCAAGACAAGTTTCTCCCACGGGAGGAACAAATAAAGAAACTTAACTTAACTGACTTCACGTTGTGAATTTAAATGGTACACGGTGATTACAGTTGCACCTGTGTCTGAATACACATGTGACGGAGTGTGTGCATGTGTGCTCTCTCTCACCCCTTGCCCAGCTGTCTGCAAACCACTGCAGCGTCTTCGTCCCCCCAGTCATCAGCACAGACAGACCCCCACATTCCTCCCAGATAGACTTCCACCCTGCCATCTAGCTTGGAGCGACCTCCTTGTAGATGCACTGAACCTAGGATTGAGAGAAGGTGGGATAACAATGAATGCATAAGAATACGGTACATATAAAAAGGGGAGGCTGGGGCAGGATATTAATGTATTGCCCGGTGTCTATATTCCAACCCATTCTACATTTTTCTAAATTTCACAATAGAATTTTGAAGAGTTTTTCTAAAATGTAGGATAATCTGACTGATTTTTGTTATTCCATTTGACTTTTAAGGGCACACACCCATGTTTACACATACAAATACGGGTGGATAACGGTCATATAGGCTATTGCAGAAAATCATATCAACAGGACTCTTTACACCATGGCCTAAAGATATGTGATTGCTCAAAGTGGATTTAAGTATGTCGATTCAAAGCATTAATTACCAGAAGATAATTTACCAATGCTGCGCCAAGACCCAACACACTCTAGGACTAAAAATACCAGGGGCTCTCTGTCTTGTGCCAAATAGAAATCCAACACTCTATTTCTTTCACCACCCTCTCTCTCTTACCTCCATCTACAACTCATCAGTTCAAAGATGTGGAACCCACTTGATCTCCTGTTTTATGTTAGCAACACTTTGTTATTCAAAGTCCATGATGGGTCTCAATAATGCAGTGTGACTTACAACAAACTCGTTCAATTGCAGATTTAGTTTAGCCTAATCACTCCACTCTCTTATCCAGGCAAATCTTTTACATTGTTAATGCAGAGCACACCTGCTAGGCTACAGTCACACCTGGGACACAGGAAGGTGTGCCTCCTCTAATTAGCCTACTGAATTATGGGCCTCCTGAGTTGAACACAATTGAGGTAAATCAACAAAGATGCACACACTGCACAGTTATAGGCTTTTCATAATCCCAAATAAAATAATTAATAAAATTGTGTGTGCTATTGTCTGCGGCTGAATTATTCAGTTATAATTCGGTTTACTCTGGGATTTCATTCAAAATGAGTCTAGTTTGTCTTTTCTCATATCCCACAGATCCAACATATGAATCCGTGAATTGCTGTTGGTCAATAGGCCTGTGTGTTTACCTTGTTTACAGTCGCAGTAGCCCCAGTCCACTCTGCCTCTGGGGTTCTTAAAAAAGCACCAGGGTCGGATCCTGCCGTCCGGGTTGCGGCAGTGATTGTGCTCCCCTATTCCTTTCCCCGGGTAGCGCTCCGTGAAGCCGGCCACCTCGGTCCAGTTCATGCACCGGGCGCCGGACTCGGTGACGTCTATCGCGCCCCGGTAGAAACCGTCTTTGCCGCGGCTCTGGACGCAGTCGGTGAACGGCAGGATGAATGAAGGCACGCTGCTGGAATAACTGCAGCTGCTGATCGCGACTACTAAAGCGAGAAACGACAAATTCATGTTCGGTCTCTGTGAGCAGCAGATGAGCGATTTCAGAATAGCCTCGTATCATCAGCTGAGGAGACGGTTTTCAGTCAGCCTCATCTCCCTGCTGTGGGACGACTGAGGACCGAGAGGAGAAAAAACGACACGGATCAATTCAAGTCCAATGTGCGCCGAGCAGGCAGCCCCCTCAACAAAATGTTATAGCAGGACTGCGTCCGATAGTTTCCCCTCAACTTTACAATTTAATTTTAGAGCATACAATCATTTTATATTATCCACAATAAAGTGAGAATCCATAAGGATACGAGACAGCAGCATAATGTGACGAAAACGTAGGATAGAGCTGTACCTCCTTACACTCACTCTAAAGAAATGAGACATGGATTGACGATGTCTCATTTCTTTAGAGTGAGTGTAAGGATCGAGCTTATACATGATTTATGATTATTTATGATTTTATAATAGCTTTGTGCCCTTTTCCAGCACTAATTCTTCTACCAGTTCTTATCACGATCTCACGAGGATTTTTTTTCTAAAAGTTCGGAATTGCTCAGTATTAGTTTATTTTTAATAGGGAAAAGATCTGCAGGATTCGCCATATGAGAAGTTTTTTTTTTAACAGGGATGCCGCAGTCTGATGCAGTCTAAAAGAAGCCTTATGCAGCGTGGTTAATTATATATGAATGAACTAACTCTCTCCATCTCCTTCCTGTGTGTGATGTGACGACAGACTAGATATGATTATTATCACTGTGCCTGAGTGTGTGCTTGTGCATCTCTATGCGTACAGGAGAGAAGACCCGTAGCCTCACGAGGCACATAGCGCCTCTAGTGTTTATAATAATATTGTCGTCTCTGATTGGACGAAGAACATGGAAACGAGTGAAGGCCATAGACTGTAGGCCCAACGTTGTGACATCATCAGATGGCGACAATACAACCACAAAAGTGGTTGTTAAACTTCATTACCCGCGTACGCCGAAACTGACCGACAAGGCGGTGTTGTCACTCAATAAACGGCTCTTTTCCACCGTTGAACGGCTCCAGTCGAGTTTCAAGGCCATGACGAATGTAAAACTCACCTCAGGTTCACAGGAAAATAACGAAAGTAGTAAGCATTGCAACTAGGCGTCTCTGACACGATGCTTCAGCAGCTAACTTCACATTCACCAACCGCTAGAGCCCGCCTGCCCCGGTATACAAAACGAGCGCACCCATTGTGATTGTTTTTTTTTTTTAAGCGGTTGTTTCACTTTAGCGGGTCGTAGGCTACTATTGCAGTAAGCTAATCGTACTTGCGTGGAAAGCTTTGATATTAAAGACTAACTACACTTGAGAATTGATTAGAAAACATTTCAATTTGAGAAATGAACAGTCGCCTGCAAGAGATCCGACAGCGACAAAAACTCAGGCGGCAGCTTTTAGCTCAACAGGCAAGTGGCGTTGTTAGCACGAAGCTAATCTAACAAACAGTTCAACGTTGCAAAATAACTGCGAGATAACACAATGTTATTGCCGTGTGGGAAATGCCTTTTACCGGGTAATGATCTGGAAGAAAGAGACAAAGAGTCACCAGAGCTGATGGTGGTAACCTAAGTTAGCTGACGGACCTCTTGCAAACACTCACGTTGGTCGCCCTCGAGTGGACCCCACTGTACTGGAAATACAAATGAATGAAACTAACACGATGAAGTTGTTTGAGACTATTTCATACACAGAAATCGCAAATATACCACACTTAAACAAAGAGTATGTGTAAATGATGTAATTAACAGACAACTTTGCGGGTGGTAAAATGCATACTGCTTTGGGCTGAAAATATACAGGATATGCTTATAGGAGAAAATGCTGAAAATAGAAAAATATTTGAGTCAAATTGATATGCGTTCATTCATGTGTGTCCACAGTTGGGAGCTGAAAGTGCAGACAGCATTGGAGCGGTGCTCAACAGTAAAGATGAACTGAAAGAGATAGAGGAAACAAGAGAAACATGCAGGTGAGTTGATGTTTACTAACCAATAGAAAAGTGCTGCCCAAACAAGTCACAAATAACAGAGAAGAAAGGAGGGGTACAGTTGTGCAATAGTGAATGTAATCTGCTCCATGTCTGCACAAATACAGAGGTTTAACAGCGCAAGAGACCCAAAAGGGCAGCCCAGGCCTTTAATGAGTATTAAACCTTTTATGTTGTATATTTGTGCTTATATAGTATCTGAAATGTAGATTTTCCGATGCCATGTAGCTTACCTCCTTTCTTCATACCACTGTAAGAATGTTGATCTTGTGCTTTGAGAAATCATGAAATCTAGAAATTTGTTCATGATATTTGTGATTGGCAGGGCTTCATTCGATAGTTCAAACCTGCTTTCTAAGAGGAAGACACAGACTGAAGGAGAGGACACAGAGGAAGATGTGGAGGAACAAAAGGTGAGTGTAGTGTCGGTATTATGAATCTTGATAGGTTAAGGGGGCCTCTGCCTACATCGTAAAAACAAGATTAAAATGATAGGAAAATTAATGCATTGTTTTCTATCATTAGTTCCAGAGATTGCCCAAAGGATGAGATAAATATATTGGACAAATCCATATTTAAATAGTATAGTACTGTGAAATACAAGATTTAGTTCTGGATAACTTTCACAATATGCCTGCTTACTCTTTCACAAGGTAATGGCAGTGCTAATGGATTTCATTAATGCTCCTTCTTTTTAGTATTTGTTATCTTAACTTCTAAGTATGAATTGATTATTAGTCAATAAATTATTAATGGGGGGTTTCTCACTCTTAACATGCAGATAAATGGTCTGTCCATAGCCAAAAATGATGTATTCACTGTGTTTTTCTGTGTGTGTATTTGTGTTAGGATGAAGTGGAGGTGCAGCAGCCAGAAGAGAGCAACCCATATGAGGAGGTGTACAAGGACTCAAGTACTTTCCTTAAGGTTGGTTAAAGGTGGCATTTACACCTCGTCTCACAAATGATGTTTCGGTAGCCTGGCAAAAAGTGATTTATTTTGGAAGTTTGCACTAATAAGGAAGCGACTTAGAATAGTTTTCATTGCTACACTACCTTGAATGCAGAAAGCAGCTACCAGTTGTCACAAGCGTTACTAAAACTAACCGTTCATCTACATTTTCAAAATGCTCAGAAGTACTTGGTGACTGGATGCAATATTTCACCCTGTGGCATTTAGCTGGAATTAAAAACACAAAAGCTCCATTAGTTAGAAAAAGATACCGTACTTGTGTGTCATTACCAACAATGTAAACAAATCATCTGATAAATCTATGGGAAGACTACAGTTGATTACAGGGTAGAACAAGCTAAATGGTGGAGAAACAGCAGTGTGTTTGATATCAATATGCAGACAAACATATACACAAGCATATAATTATAAGCTTGTGTATAGAATGCAAATTAGTGAGTAAATATGAAAACCAGTCCTAATGTTATGTAAGTAACTATCAGGATTACCATTGTTTATATGACATCTAATTACAATAGCAGTGCCATTTAAAAACTTTTTTTTTTTACTATTGTAGAAGATTAGACCTTGCCGTTTCTAATTGGTGTTTTCCTTTCATGAAACATATGCAAAAATACACAAAGATCCATTTTTGTCTCTTTTTGTACAAACATAATAAATACATTTTCTCCCACTCATCTTTTTCATCTTAATTCATTCATTTATTCTCAGGGTACCCAGAGTTTGAACCCTCACAATGACTACTGTCAACACTTTGTGGACACAGGTCACAGGCCACAAAACTTCATCAGAGATGTTGGTGAGTGTGCACTTGTCAATGTGTGTGTGTTTATGTATGTACAGATTGTGTGTGTGGGTCTTACATCCGTGTCTTATCTGCTTTAGGCTTGGCTGACCGATTTGAAGAATACCCAAAACTTCGCGAGCTGATCAGACTGAAGGATGAACTCATCTCCACCACCAACACCCCTCCCATGTATGTTAAAAAAATTAGTAGGAAAAATCTGTCTGATTGACAACATGACCTAACACTTCACATGATTATATGATGAATTAAGAAAACACTGGCCATTTCAAGCTGGCAAGATCTCAAGCAAGTCTTGTCTCTATTTAAGTTGTGCGTGTCTGTTTGTGCAGGTACCTCCAGGCTGACCCAGAGCACTTTGACTTGCAGGATTTGAAATGCAAGTTTGATGTTATTCTGCTTGAACCTCCTTTGGAGGAGTATTACAGAGAATCTGGCATCAGCCACACTGAACGTTTCTGGACCTGGGATGATGTATGTACACATCTTTTAGTAATTAACACTTAATGCTATTATGCAAAAATACATAATTATTATTTTGACTTGCCTGCAGGACACAAGTGAAAGACACTCAATTTGTTATAATATGTTATGATACAACATGTCGTGAGGCTTTAATGTCTCCCTGATAGTTCAGGGAGACATTAAAGTTTATGATCCGAAAATGGAAAATCATCCTGTTGGAGCACAAATTTGACCAGTTGAAGTTTAAATAACTTCCATGGACATTTAGTGTTGCTGATATAATTTTACTGGATGATCACTTCAGCCTGCATCATTTTAAGCCTGACTAGTGCATAATTCTGGTCACTGGTAAAAGTGGTCACACTGAGCTCTATGTAGAGGCTACAGTCCTCACCGCAGGCAGCCCCGGTTCGAATCTCGCGTCGGGCAGCCCTTTCCTGCATGTCTCTGCCTCCCCCTTTCCTGTCTATCTCTACTGTGGACTATCAAATAAAGGCAAAAAGCCAAAAAATATATTTAAAAAAAAAAAGAAAAAGAAAAAAGTGAGATTTGAACAAATGAATGATAGTGAGCTCCCAGTAGGGGGAGACAAAGATCCAGAGTAACCCTGCTAAGGTAAAGATGATAATCAAGTCAGTTGTGCTGTCTCTACTGACAGGGCAGTGCAGCTTAGGGTGGGGAGAAGAGTAACGGGGCCTGTCCCATTCCTCACACACTTTGGTGACGTTTTGCCGGCGTAACGTATATTTGCATATAGTGCGCAAGCATGTATTACTGTAAGTGGCCAAGCGTGTGGGGAATATTTAAAAGCAATCGGGACATACTTGACGAGTGCAGCCTTGTCAAGTATGTACACACACACACACAGCAACAGTTTTAATAAACAGTGCTGCTGGATCACAGTCTCATCTACTCCTAAAGTGTCTCTATGCGCAAGATACAAATCCTAAATGTGTAAGCCCAACTCCGTAAGTAAATAAAACAAACAAGAAAAACGAAAAAAAAAAGAAAAGTGAATTTCATATTATTGAAATTAATTCAAAAGCATTTCCTAAACGTGACTTGTGGCTCTGGGTGACAGCGGACTTCACCGTGGTGCGTTGTGGGATTTATACTTGGCCAAATACCGCTCGGATGCGGTCTTACCGTAAGTGTGGGTAAAGTGCAAATCAAGCGCGCTGCACTTTCGGTCGTTGGAGAAATGGGACACACTTGTGCACTGACATAAGCCCATGAACGCGCACGCCAAGTGCCCAAGTGTGTAAGTGTGATCTAGTGTGCATATTGGGACAGGCCCACAGATTAGTAAATGGTATTTTCACTTGGCATGGATAATACTTTTGACATATTATCCCATTCCCCTTTCCCTTTTCCATCCTCTGCTGTTGTAGATCATGAAACTTGAAATTGAGGAGATATCCGCTCTACGTTCCTTTGTCTTTCTCTGGTGTGGCTCTGGTGAAGGCCTGGACTTGGGCAGAATGGTAACAATCTATCACACAGGCACAATACTTGTTAGTCCAGGTGGTACATAATCCTTCATAGGACTTATTATGCCGATTCCAGTGTCTGAGGAAGTGGGGCTTTAGGCGGTGTGAAGATATCTGCTGGATCAAGACCAATAAGAATAATCCAGGAAAGACCAAGGCACTGGACCCGAAAGCAGTGTTCCAGAGGACCAAGGTAGAGTGTTCATACAAGCAGAAATGTGAAGTATATTAAAATTACACACAATGCAATTTACTCTGCCATTAATCTTTTGTGAAAATCCATATACATAATGTTAAATACTCAATGTACGGTGTACAAGACCCATCTATGCATGGAACTTTTAAAATTTGAATTTAAACCAGTGGAAGTTGAACTGAGAGAAGTGCAACATATTTCTTTCAGGAGCACTGCCTAATGGGAATCAAAGGAACGGTGCGTAGGAGTACTGATGGTGACTTCATTCATGCCAATGTGGACATTGACTTGATCATCACTGAGGAGCCTGAGATGGGAAACGTAGAGAAGCCTGTAGAGATTTTCCACATAATTGAGCACTTCTGTTTGGGACGCAGGAGGTTGCATCTCTTTGGGCGAGACTCAACCATCAGACCAGGTGAGGTGGACACATGCTTTCCATAGAACATTTGATTGTCCTGGTAAATTTACATGATCCATATTTGCATTTTGGGGTTTTTGATGGCCTGTCCTCCTCTCTGTGTCTGCTTGTTTGCTAACTTGCGGTCCTCTCTTTCTAGGATGGTTGACAGTGGGCCCTACTTTGACGAACAGTAACTTTAACCCAGAGACCTACGCCTCACACTTTGGTTTGCCTAACTCCCACCTTTCTGGCTGCACTGAGGAAATAGAGAGACTGCGGCCAAAATCTCCCCCTGCTAAGCTCAAATCGGACCGCGGTGGCGGAGCACCCAGGGGCGGACGTGGTGGGCCAAACGCAGGAAGAGGTGGCGACAGAGGCCGTGAAAGAAACCGACCAAATTTCCGTGGGGACAGGGGAGGGTTCAGGGGGAGGGGAGGGCCACACAGGGGTTTTCCACCTCGCTAGAACACAGACAACACACCACCAAGACTGATGCTGGGAATTCCTGTCTACATTAATTCATTAACATGATTGTTTGTAATGCATTTGTATGGTTACTATGTGACACCTTAGAAGATATGATGTGTGATCGTTTTGACTCTTTGGTTTATATTTTTAATGGATATACTTTACAATGCATAGGAATTATCTGAATAAACCCTGTTTTCACTAATGTCTCTGCATTGATTTATATGGTATACTTTATACATGGATATGTATGCAACTGATTGTTGAATAACATCAAAATCTGTACCTGCTCATTCCAGATGTTTCTAAAGATCTCTTTGAGTGGTCCTTGGCTCTTACACAACTCTTCTGAGTATTTGTGGGGAGCACCTGGTCATGGCCGGTTTATGGTGTAATGATGTTCTTTTTACTTCTGGTACCTTTTCTTGATGTGTTTTAATACTCGTTCCCTGTGTTATTTCACTTTATTACACATAACTTAATTTATGGACACAGGTTTTGATTTTTTTTGTAAATGTGGATTACTCGAAACACACGTGCAGTTGAGATATTTAAGTTGTAAGTGTTAGAGGTACATTTCATCTGAATCTCACTCAGCAAAAAATAAGGACCTAAAATGACCGTGGCTGTGGTCTGAGTGTAGGCTCACAGACAAGTGTTTTATATCAGGTTATTAGGAACATCTGGGTGTTGGTAGTGTTTATTTACTATTTCACTGTCAAAGTCGAACACACAAATAGACACTCGTCACGTCTATCACAAGTTTGTCTTGCACAACATAGATTGTTGTGCAAATGAAAAAGGACGGTTTACCCCTGAGTCATGCCCATCTGATGCTATTGACTGACACAATCAAATGACAATAGTGAGGACATTATAGATGTCCTGTACCTCTGGGTAGGTGTGTCTGGTATGTGACTAACTGAAACTTGGAAGAGACCTGCTCCACCACCTTGTCTCTTCTTTGGCAGAGCAGCAAGCCACTATTGTTATCCTGTGCGTGTCTTCTTCCTCTTGTTTTTCATCTTCCTTAACAAATTTCGATTCGCTCCTACAAATTTTTTTTGTGAACAATTATTTTATTTTACATTCATTGTTACAGAAGCAACAATAAACATTTTCTCCCCGACATAATAAATTGACAATATAGTAAATAATCCCGTCCCAGCCACCCACCCCTCCCCTCCCTCCCTCACCCCCTCCCTACACTCCCTTCCCAATTCCTACAATTTTGAGGGAACACAGGGAAATTATTTGTCAATATAGCACAGTAGGGACTTTGGATCGGTGTGCTGTTGCTTTTCTTTGTAAAATGTGATAAATAGAAAATTTCCTTGCAGAAATTTTGCGAGTGCCACGGTGTGCTGCCGGGGTGTAATCTCTTTCAGCATGGGAATCAAACCCATTCACCACTTTAACAGCAATATTAGCACAATGGGCAGACAGAGCTAATCAAACAGAAACATGGTAATCTCTCTGTGAAAACTGACCTTAAGGAGCTGTCAACTTGTGTGTGTATGTGTGTTAGACCTGAATCACAATGACAACAAAAAACTGCCAAATGTTTGATGCCACAGTCAAATAACTCGATAACTAATGTGTTTGTGTGTGTGTGTGTGTGTGTGTGTGTGTGTGTGTGTGTGTGTGTGTGTGTGTGTGTGTGTGTGTGTGTGTGTGTGTGTGTGTGTGTGTGTGTGTGTGTGTGTGTGTGTGTGTTGCCAAGTCTGTGCGACACTACCCTGCCCTCTGACGAGAAAGAGGTCTGGTAGGAAACAGTGACACATGCACCACAGACCACATCTCAATCAGAAACAGGGAGATTAATATGCACAAGAACAGATCGGGTAACAGAGAGCAAAAACCAAGGCTTCTGTGGCTAGTTAACATGAGAATCAAACCCACGACTTTGTGATCAGGAGTCACACATTGTGAAGAGACAAGACAGACACACACAATCATCTCTTTCTGAACATTCATGAGCTGTCAGCCTGTGTGCGTGTGTCTCTGTGTGTTTGTGTTGGATTGACGGTAAAGTATAGGTGATAAACACCCTAAACATATTGGACATTCCTAATCATCTGATTGAAGTGAACAGACCTGTTTCACCACCCAGAGCAGATCTGTTCCCAGTTTCTCTTGTCACATACCAGACGCACATAGACTCAGGCACGGGACAGTATAGATGGCCTCACTCACGTCATCTCATTGTGTTAGCTGGTAGTGAGTGATGGGCATAATGACACCCTGCAATGAGGCATGTTTCAGTGTTTAACCTATAATTATAACGAGATAATCAACAACATTTCCTACACTAATTCACACAGCAGTTCACACAGTAGGCTACACATCACCTTTTTGTAGGTGGAACTTTCTAGAGTAACATAATAGCAGTAGCCTAAATAATGATGTCTTTACTAAAACAAAGTTACAAAAAATGTGACTTAAGGATTCGGGTCTGTTACTACATGTGACAGTTGAGGGTCCTGTCACTATGCCTCCAATTGATCATGCGCCCTGGCTACTTGGCTAAGGAAATGTCCCTTTGGGCGACTGGTAAGCATGCATGACTCTTACCCAGGAGGTGTGGGTTCAATCCCTGCCATATAGAGTTTTTCTTGATAGTTTTTTTGGTTTTGCTTTGGGTGGTGTTTAGCTCAGTTGGTAGAGCACCCGCCCCATGTGTTGAGGCTATAGTCCTCACTGCAGGCGACCCCGGTTCAAATTCTGCGTCGAGCGACATTAGTCCCCCCACTCTGCGTCCCATTTCCTGTCTCTCTCTCAACTATCCTATCCTGGTGAAAAAGTACCCAAATATGTATATATAAAAATGGCCATGGCCTCTTTTTGGGGCCAGTCTATCACTGGGTGTGACCTCTGTTAACATGGGAATAAAAGATCACCAGTCACATATTGAACAGAGCTAATCAACACGTGATCATCTCTTTCTCTAACACTGATGTTAAGGAGCAGTCAACCTTTGTGTGTGTGTGTGTGTGTGTGTGTGTGTGTGTGTGTGTGTGTGTGTGTGTGTGTGTGTGTGTGTGTGTGTGTGTGTGTGTGTGTCTGAGTGTATGTGTTAGTTGGATTTGTTATTAAAGTAGGTGATTAACACTAGAAACACTATATATTCTAGATATTCAAAATAATTTCTAATCTGTAGCTCCTGTTAGAAAAGGAAGCAGGTTATAAGTGGCTAGAGAAAAAAATCCCTGAATTCCCGTTCATTTTCTCTATGGGAAATGTTTCACAGTGTTTGGAAGAATACATATTTTATCAAGAAAAGTGATAGCATACCATTTCCAATCAAGCCACTTGTTTTACACTCACCTTCAAAGCCTCACATGGTCAGGCTCCCCTTTTTGTGACTGACCTCTTACACCCCCACTCATCAGTTCCACTTCCCCAGGTCCACGCAAAATCTTCTCTACATACCACACACCCACCTGAAGGCTTGTGGAGACATTTCGAGCTGAAGCACCATAACTTTAGCTCTGTTGCTTCCTTTGAAGCTTTTAGGAAGCAAATTGCTGTAAAACACTTCTGTTTAGGCAGGCATTTGGGTAACCTTTTACTTACTTACTGTTACTTTATTAACTCAGTCATTAAGATCATAGCGTAGCATCTCTGAATTTGTCACCATCCTGATGCTATGTTTGTATTATCATTTGTATCATCATTTTATTTTATGTTGATTTTATGATTTACAAATGGTGGTTGACTACAGGAGGAAAAAGTCCCCACCCCCTCCTGTTTGCATCAGGGGAAACGATGTGGAGATTGTGGAGCAATACCTTGGCGTCCTACTGGACAGCAAGCTGGAGTGGGCAGGTAACACAGAGGCTGTTTACAAGAAGGGCCTGAGCCGCTTGTATTTTTTGAGGAGGCTTAAGTCTTTTAATGTGTGCAACAGGATGCTTAATATGTTTTATCAGACTGTTGTAGCCAGTTCCCTCTTTTTGTGCTGTGGTGTGCTGGGGTGTGGGAATCAAGAAAAAGGATGCAAACAAGCTTAACAAGCTGATAAAGAAGGCCCAGTCTGTTGTAGGGGTGAAGCTGAGCACCCTGGAGGAAGTCACTGAAAACAGAGTCCGAACTAAATTCCTCAGGATCACTGACAACACCACCCATCCCCTCCATAAAACACTGCAGTCTTAAAAGTACATTCAGCCACAGATACAGACTCCCCCGCTGCTCAAGAGAGCGATATAAACATTCATTCATATATTCTCGATTGTAAAGCACTTTGTGACATTTGTCTGTGAAAAGTGCTATATAAATTAACTTTATTATTATTGTTATTATTTTGATATATAATTTGCACGGGTCCTCTCAACACGGTAGCAAATTGCTACAGAGGTCACCCTGGCACTAAAGCTATGAAATAGCTGAATAATTGCTCTAGTGCCACAGTGTGTCCCAGGGGTGTGACTTAGATTGACGGAGTTCGGGGGGTTTGTAGACCCCTTTCTCCCATACATTTGCATGTATCCCTGCTAGTGTCACAGGGAACTAAGTAGGTAAAATCACCATGGCAATTCCAGAGGGCATGCTGACATACAGGTGTTTTTGATAGACAGACAGATGTTGGCCGTTGGCAGTTTGGCAACATGCAGTTTTGTTGCAAAAACTTTGTAACTTTGGTTTGAAAAGTTGTACATTATATAAATAAAGTTATTATTATTTGTTGTTATGGTACACTTGAAAGTCCCACCAGCAAAAAGGTGACATGTACAGTGTGCACTGCTGCAGGATGAGTGTTGGCAGTGTTGCCGATTATCATTTTATAATTATTGCTTTAACACTGAACCATACCCCATGACAGGCAACTGTTTGGACGCAGGATAACTATAATGCCTTAATTGGAGCTCTGCCAAGAAAGAGACCTGCTCAGGGTGGTTGAGCAGGTCTGTTCCAAACTTCCTTTTGTCATAGGTCACATACCAAACACACCTACGCACAGATACCGTACACTATAGATGTCCTCACTCACGTCATCTATAACTATATTGTCATCACATGTGCTCATCTTTTTCCTACTGCACCTATTTCCCTCTCATCCAGGGTAGGGCAGAGCTCTCACACACCTGTCAACACACACACAACACATACACATGCATGCGCGCACACACGCACGCACACACGCACACACAATTCCTTCTGCAGCGTACTAGGGTATAAAATGCAAGAGAGCAGGGGACAATTTCTAGTGAACGGGAAATTAACAGGATCAGAAGGTTCTGCAGTATCTTTTTCTACTTCAAGGTGAGATTGTTGGTTTAAGTTTTTTATTGCAATATTGGCTATTTCAAATGTACAGAACTGTCTGTGTAATGCCTAGTTCTTTTTAATATTATTATTGTAACATATATTTTATCTTGCTTTGTATTTATTTGTACAAATTATTTGTACCACTCAGGTTCGACTCAAGATTTAATTTGAGTTAAATGTATTATTGTACGTTTTACTTTCAACATACCTCTCACTTAATAATGTTACATTTAAAAAAACAATTAAGTGTCAAATCTTGCATCTTTTTCTGAGACAAAACTGTACTTACATGAGCAAAAGTCTTGAGAAGTCTTGGTCTTGTCTTGAGTCGACTACATTTTTACCTGGTCTTGTCTTGGTCTTGGTCAAGCTGGATTAAGGAATTTCTTTTAAGACCACGACCGCAACTGTCTCTCTCACTTGCTCACTTTGGTTTATGTAATGTACTGTAATAACTTTAAGATAACTTAAAATTGTTCTACGTATAGTATATGCTTGTGTAATCATCTGAAAAACTTAGTTGCAACAGTATCAAAAGTGGGAGACTTTAGCAGGTTGTGTGCTGTGTTATTCTGTTCAATCCAAACTTTGTTTTAATTAAATATGGTATAGATTTGAAAAAAAAAAATAGAATTATCTTTTTTTTTTTGCAGAGGAGTAATGTAAATATCAAGCCACATGATTATTAGGAGTATTGGTAATGGATGCAGTAATGGTCTTGAAAATGGCCTTGCATTTGTTTGGTCTCAGTCTTGGTCTTGACTTGCTCTCAAATCCCTCAAAGTCTTGCTCTTGTCTTGGTCTTGGTATGCTCTGGTTCTGTTCTTGACTCGGTCTCGGGTTATTTGGTCTTGACCACAACACTAGCGAACCATGAGACCTTGATTTTGTTTTTTGGTCTGCCACATGCACTGATTAAAAGTCTTCAGATGGTTCAGAATGCTGTGACTATAAGTATAGGAAATTATCATATTATGGAATTTTTTATACTTCCATTCATTGACTACACATTCATATCAGATCAGACTATGGTCTTTCTGTTGACGCTCTTGCTCAGTCATATCTGGTCTGATTAAACCATATACTCCACCCACAACCCCACTTCCAACAACCCTACAACCAACCCAACCTTACCGCACAATCCAGTAAGACAAGTCCTGCAACTTCAGTGAGATGTTTCAAAAAGCAAGAACTTATAGTTTCTCATAGCTGTTGCCCAGGAGGTAGATTGGGTCATTCACTAACAGGTCGGTGGTTTGATAGCACCTTGGCTCCCTGGCTCCACCAGTGCACAAATCGAAGTGTTCTTGGGCAAGCTATACTGGACCCAAAATTTATTATAATTGATCATTAAATTTAACGCTCATAACACAAGAAAAAACTGTGCATCACCTGCGTCTATTTGATTGATCTAGCCATTTGTAATCCTTTTTTTCTACAAACATGCATCCACATGGTTTTCTGTATTGCTTTGCATTTGCCTCTGATAAGTTCCTTTTAAGCTGTCTCATATTGATTTTGAAATGTAATGCAGTCAAATGGAATAGCCTTGCAAATAAGTCATTTGAGTCACTTTGTAACAAAATCAGTTTCTGCTTCATTCTGCTTTTTTTTTCTTTTTCTTTTTTTTTTTAGGATAAAGGTGTTTTTAATATTTGGGACCCTGATACTAATGGCTGGACAAAATATTATAAGCAATTGTTCTACATATTGGAAATGCTATCAACATGCATCAACATAATATATGTATAATAAGTTATATGTTTCACAGGAACTACACAGGAAGATGGATCTTCTCATGTCCCTGCTGCTCCTAGCAGGTACTTGTTTCTGTGTGTGAGTGCGCATGCGTGCGTGCGTGTGTGAGGGTAAATATAGCAAATATACATTATTTTTGACACAATTTTAATTTTAATTTTTTTCTCTTCAGGACTAGTGGGAACAACAACATCAACACAACATCAACATCACACAAATGGTGACAAATGCTTAATATGTTTACAGCAATACTTGCCATAAACATGACAAGTTCTAAAGGATTTATTTGTGTAATTCAATTAATGAAAATAATTTCACCCCCAGTCAACAGGACCGGTCTGCTAAGAGCTACATTGAAATTCCATTTGGACCAAAACTTTACCACATCGCTGTCTAACAAATCTTCACCAGATTTCATCGCTTTGAAAACAAATGTAACCGCAGAGGTAAGTTCATATACAGTACATATCTATACTGCATTGCCTCTTGTTTTGGTAATCCTCTGCAAAACTAACTCAACCATGCAAAACTGCATTTAAATATCATGTTATGGAAAGAGTCAATAGAAAACATCTTTCATGTTCAACTTCAAATATTAATTATATGTTAATATTCAATTCATTCACAGCTTGATGGAATCTATTCAACAGAATTTGCTCTAGACTTCAATCGAACCGTCATCAATAGTTTCAGGTATAAAACAATGCTTCCTATTATATTTTTTTGAGTTGTTGATGCTTCTTTGATAATGTATTTAAACAATTTGCCCTTGTTATTAACGGAAATGGAAGACAGTGTTTGAACTTGTTTTTGTGTTGTTTAATTTCATTTACACTTTTTATCATATGTGGTTTGCAATTACTATTAGAAATCAAATGATACAGTTTTTATGATTGGATTTAGTTCATACAACATTTTTGTTGATATCAGTCATCCTTGTTATGAAGCCTTAGTTTAACAACAATAGCCACAGTAGCCAAATAAGATTACTTTAACAAAAAATAACAAAGAGTATTTCTTTTACAGTAATGGATCTATTGTGGTTGATGCTGATCTGCTATTCAACAATATTTCTGGACTACCAAATGTCACTAAGCTGAATGAAACTTTGACGTCTGCTAATGCCAGTTCTAATTTTACCCTCAAAGTCGACAACTCATCTGTTGTTATAGATGGTAAGCTTATATCATTATTAAATGTCAAATTGTGTACTGATAGTAAAAAATGAACAGTGGATAAAATACATTACAGTAAAAGCCAACACTTGTGATATTTTCTTAGTTTCAGTGGTGGCACCACCTCCACCCTCATCCCCAACTATACTGATCAATGTAACTTCCCTACCAGTTATTTTTTGTGACATAACCAGTCTGTAAAATTTTCACTTGTTTGAAGTTCATACTCTGAGTTAATACCGTCGCTCATTATTATTCATTGCCTCTTTTTGTTGTGGTAACCTGATTTCTATTAAACATATAACACAAGTACTTAAACCATTTCCAAATCATGGAACAACAGGACTCTATTACTTTACTACCATAAACAGAGTAAAGCAACCAGTTGTCATAAATATGACAGGTTGTGAAGGATTTGTTTTTGTAATCCTATTAATCAAAATAATTTCACCCCCAGTCGGCGAAATCTTGCAACTGAGAGGAATTAATTTGGAATTCAAGTTGCAGCAAAACTTTACCACAGAGCTGCATGACACATCTTCACCAGAGTTCGTCGCTTTGAAAAAAAATGTAACCACAGAGGTAAGTTCATAGATATTAGTACATATCTGTTCTACTGCTCTGTTGCCTCTTGTTTAGGTAATCCTCCTTTAAAACACTATCAAAACTGCATTAAATATCATATTATGGAAAGAGTCAATAGAAAACATCTTTCATGTTTAACTTGACATTTTATTTATATGTTAATATTCAATTCATTCACAGCTTGATGGAATCTATAAAACAGAATTTGGATCAAGCTTCAATCAAACCATGATCAAAAGCTTCAGGTATAAAACAATGCTTCTTATTATATTTTTTGAGTTGTTGATGCTTCTTTGATAATGTATTACAATAATTTCTACTTGCTATTAATGTAAATGGAAGACAGTGTTTGAACTTGTTTTTGTGTTGTTTAATTTCATTTACACTTTTATCATATGTAGTTTGTAATTACTATTAAAAATCAAATGATACAGTTTTTATGATTGGAATTAGTTCATACAACTTTTTGTTGATATCAGTCATCCTTGTTATGAAGCCTTAGTTTAACAACAATAGCCACAGTAGCCAAATAAGATTTATTTTTCTATGTTTTTTTTTTTTTTTTTTTTTTGCCTTTTATTGACAGAAGAGTACAGATATTATAGATTTTTTAAAAGGAAGTCACACAACAGATGTAAAATATTGGGTCCGAATGAAGGTCAATAGACCGAAACGTTGACTTAACAATAAAAGAGTGCGGGAACAAGTGCTGATTTTTTTATGTTGAGCCTGACTGGGGACCTGTTCCCAGCACCACCCTAAGGGAGAATGTGCATGCTGATTAAACCCAAGATTTTAGTAACAACAAATAACAATAACAAATTTCTTTAACAGTGCAGGAAGTGTTGTGGTTCATGCTGAGCTGCTATTCAACAATGGATCTGCACTACCAAATGGCAGCTCTGTGGCCGACACTTTGAGGGCTGCTAATGCCAGTTCTAATTTTACCCTCCCTGTCGACCAATCATCTATTGTTGTAGATGGTAAGTTTTATATCATTGTTGCATGTCAAATTGTGTACATGATTGATAATAAAACATTAACAGTTGATAAAATACATTAAATGCCAACACTTGTGGTATTTTCTTATTTTCAGGAATGGCAATACCTCTACCCCCAGCTCCAACCCCACCAACGAACATAACTACTCCACCAGGTATTGACATAACACAAAATTTTTACTTGTTTGAAGTTCATATTCTGAGTTATTACAGTCACTCATTATTATTCATTGCCCCCTTTGGTCATGGTAACCTTATTTCTTGTAAACATGTGACACAAGTACTTAAACCATTTCCAAATCATGGAATAACAGGACAATAACTTAACTAACACCAACAGAGTATGAAATCTGCTGTCTTAAAGCAGCCAGTTATCATAAACATGACAAGTTCTAAAGGAAGTATTTATGTAATCCAGTTATCAAAATAATTTTACCATCCTTCGCCAGTCAACGTGACAACACCTGCCCCACCACAAGAGCCAACAATTAAGTTGACATTCAGTTTGGCGCAAAACTTTACCCAAGAGCTGTCAAACCAATCTTCACCAGAGTTCATCTCTCTCGCAAACGATGTTTCCACAGCGGTAAGTTCATAAATATACAGTAGCCTACATATATATTTTACTGCTCTGTTGCCTCTTGTTTTGGTAATCCTCTTTTACGTAAATGGATATTTCAACATTTTGGCAAATTTGCCTATTGCCATAATCCCGTTCATCACCTTTAACTGCTGGTGCAAGCTGTTTTTAGATCGGCGGGGACAGAGATGAAAGCTCTGCATGGCGTGCAGTACTTTAGCCTTTCCCTCATCAAACTCATCAAATACACAATTCAACAACTCCAAAACACTCTCATGGAGAAGTTGGGACCTGCATATTCACCATGCTATGAAATAATAATGTAACATTACGAGACAGAGTTGTTTTTGAGGCCAATGCGTAGCCGGAACTACATTCCAGACACGACTGCTTGGCAGAGTGACTTCAGAAGCACAAGTAGTTCAGAGTATTTGCTTCATGTGTCGTAAAGTTACATTATTATACAAGATTATTTCAGTGTGTTGAATGTGCAGGTCAGAACTTGTCCACAAGAATGTTTTGGAGTTGTTGGATTGTGTATTTAGTTTGATGAGGGAAACATGAAAATACCGTGTGCCTCCATTGTGTTAGCTGGGCAACTCGGGTCTCTGCCTCCGACAATTAAAGGTAATGGGGATTATGGCAAATTTGGCAAAATGTTGAACTATCCCTTTAAAACACTATCAAAACTGCATTAAATATCATATTATGGAAAGAGAAAATATCTTCCATGTTTAACTTGAAATGTTATATGTTGATATTCAATTCATTCACAGCTTGATTCAGTCTATTCAACACAATTTGGACCAAGCTTCAATGGAACCACCATCAATGGCTTCAGGTATAAAACAATGCTTCTTATTACAGTTTTTTTAGTTGTTGATGCTTCTTTGATAATGCATTTCAACAATTTGCCCTTGTTATTGATGGAAATGGAAGACAGTGTTTGAACTTGTTTTTGTGTTGTTTAATTTCATTTACATTTTTATCATATGTGGTTTGTAATTACTTTTAGACTAGGTACGGAGGCTGGTGCCATTTTAAATTACTATAAGAAATCAAATTATGCGGCTTCTATGATTGGATTTAGTTCATACAACTTTTTTGTTGATACATCAGTCATCCTTGTTATGAAGCCACAGTAGCCAAATAAGATTCCTATAACAAAAAATAACGAAGAGTACTTCTTTTACAGTGCAGGATCTGTTGTGGTTGATGCTGAGCTGCGATTTAACAATGCATCTGCGCTACCAGACGGCAATTCTGTGGCCGGCACTTTGTCGACTGCTGTTGCAAATGGTGGTGTTGGTGGCCTCTCTGTCGACCCATCATCTATTGTTGCAGAGGGTAAGCTTTAAAACATTATCAAATGTCAAATTACATGTTTGGTTTTTTATATAAAAAGATACAGTAGCATATGATAAAATACATTAAAAAACAACATTTGTTATATTGCCTTTTTTTCAGTGGTGACACCAGCCACAGTTGCCCCTTCGAACGTAACTTCCGCACCAGGTATTGTCATAACACAACCAGTTCATCAAATTTTCTTATGATCAATTTGAATCAAGGAATGATAAACATGTGTAAACAAATTATGTGTTGTATGTATGTATGTGTAGCCATATCTACAGAACTTCATATTTTCTTTCTATTAATGCTACATTTGCAACAGGTGCCACTAATGCTACGTCTGCAACAAATGCCACTACGAGTGCTACATCTGCTACATCTGCAACAGTTGCCACTACTGCCACTACTGCCACTGCATCTACGGATGCTCCTTCATCCTCTGAGGGAACTTTGGGTCTGATATTCAGTCTTAATGAAACATTTACATCAGATCTGTCCAATTCGTCATCATCTGCATTTCAGACTTTGGCTGCATCAGTGGTGGCAGTGGTAAGATGTCCCTGTGGGGCGTTATCATTATTATTATTACTATTAAATATAGTGTTGTCTGCCGCTTGGGCTCAAATTCCTGTGAGCGGGAATGGGCCAGAAACATTAAACTTGACCCAATGACTGGAAATGACATGCATTAGCTTTCCAAGGAATATAAGCCCCATTGGCCAGATGGTGGTGCTGTTATTAAGGCTCAAACATGTGATTTTTGGAAGGCCACACACCTCACACCATGAATCCGATTGACTTGAAATTTGACGCACAAGCCCAGCTCAATGTACTCTCCAAAAAAGCCTCCTGGACCATAAAAGTCTGCCATGTTGGATTTTTTTTGTTAATTTGCATAATATGAAAAACATAGAACTTTTGACATCACTCCATCAACACCAAATTTGGTATACAGCCTTAGGGAACTAAATTCTTGCTCAACCCATAGGGGGGATATCTGAAAGCCTATTGGATGGAATTTCACCAAAATTGGCCCCTCGGACCATAAAGGTCACCGTTATGAACTAACCAAAAAACGGTAAAATGAATAGAACTTTTGAGATTTTGACTCTATCGACACTATTATAAATGATCAAGATTGGTTGAAAAACATGTTCAAAATATCATTGCAGAGGGCAGGGCTTAGCGAATATTGGCCACATTAACCGTTTGTCCAATAGATCTTGGTAGATATCTTTAGAGCAGGACTAGGAATATGCCTACCAAAATGAAGGCAGGTCTGAATGTAGATCACTGTTGGTTTGCTCAGTGTTGAGCCAAATAAAATAGAAAAAATAGACTGTCATGTTGTGCCCCTGCTCTCTGTCCCCACATTTCAATCTTTACTTACTGTATCTATCTTATTAATGCAGAATATTCTGAATATATTGAGGTAAAGGGCTGGCATAAACTCTCTAGCTTTCAGAGCTTTTGTTTTATTAGAATTTGAATTATTATATTAATTATCATGATTCAAACTTCATACAGTGACTATTCCATTGTGTTTTGTGTTAAATTAATATGTCCTCTTTTAGATAAATGAAGTGGGCAACAGGCTGTTCAGCTCAACTTACCTTCGTTCCATCGTTAACGCTTTCACGTAAGACTAAACTTTAATTATTGAGTATTTTGCTGGACATGTGTCACTCACTTCTTTTTATAAAGTTATTCTCTGGTTCTTTGTCATTGCAGAAACGGATCAGTGGTTGTCAACATGACTCTTGTGTTCAAAGATAACAATTCGGTTCCTTCTGCAAGCGACGCAGCCTCACAACTCAGCAGTGAACTCGGCAATTCGACCTTGTTGAATTTTATTCCAGGCAGTGTACTTATCAGTAAGTTGTGTAAATCATCAACTAAATGTTTGTATGTTGTATTTGTAATTCCCAGGGTAAAGGTTTGGGATGTAGTTCCTCCTTGAACCTACATTTTGAACTTAATTTGGAATTTCATTGACTAATATAATGTGCTTTTTCTAACATTTCAGGCTCAAGCAGTTCACCTCTACCCTCTTTGGCAGTCTTTTCACTGACACTGCTGGCTGTGGCACAGATGCTAATTGGCATATAGTATGTTTGAGTATTGTATTACAGTATCCAAAGCACTGATACATTGCCTTGACTCTTAGCATTAGCATGTGTGGGAATAAAGCACTAACCAAAACAAAGAATACGAAAACACATTATGAAATTTACCAATACAATGTCATGTGGTAAAAAGATATGTGTCAAATACCGTACAGATTTTTCAGTATGTTCTAAATTTGCTATTTAAACAACTTGTGCTTAAATTATGTTTTATTAATCAGAAAAGACTTTAAGATGATTACAATGATGATTATGATTTCTTGCAGTTGCCATTTTCTGTGCTATTTTTCGTTGTAGTAGTTAATGTTCTCAAAATGCGGCTATTACTTTTTAAGTAAAAGCATTGTACAATTTAGTTGATTATAGTTTATATCCATTATTATTCATTGTGAATGAAGGTACAAATGTGTCAAAATTTTTGAATTTAAGATAATTTGAGAGCAAAAAAAAACAAGCAACCTGATGGAGATGGTTGAAAATGTGGATGTTGTACGTCTAATTTTATATCTTTTTTCCCCCTTTGAAGCTGATTGATTATGGTTTGGGGTTTTAAATACACAAACTACATAAATAAAATTCATGGTGTGTCATTCTTTTGTTTTGTTTTGTTTTTTTCTGGGAAGGACCATACAGTGATCAGGATTAGGTACATAAAATCTATCCTGCACCGATACATAATGAAAAATGTACCAAGATATCACTCACATCTCACATCAATTGCTCTCCCTTTAATTTTACAGTTTGCAAAATAAAATCATCATCAGATTATCATCTGAACACAGAATGTCACATTTCTTTAAAGAGATCTACTCACAGCACAGTCCTCCAATAGTCATAGTCTGGTACTTCAAACCATACAAGAAGGTACTTAAAGCAATTCTGGTCTCCTAACCTACATCTGACTCATTTGACCACCATCTCATTGTTAAAAAGGAAGTCCAGTCTCTCCATAGATTACCTGAACAGTTTTATTGCCAGTCTTCCAGTGTTGGTGCATTGGGTTGCACTCACGTCCTCGTTAGAACGTTCTTCCCTCTAATTTCTGAGTAAATATTAATCTGCTGTAGATAAGTGTACAATGTTATGGTGCCCCAATACATTGATGGAACATCCAATGGCATAGTAATTCTAAATGTGTGAATGTCATACCAGTAAGACAAGAGTTTCATTTGAACTACATGTAACCTTGAGGATTGGTCTAGCTCAGGGGCTTCAATTAAGGAGGCCACAACGGTCAGTGTGGGTCAATCATATGCCATTTATTTTACAATAAGTAAAATTCTAAAAAACACAGTCAATGAAGGACACGAAGACAGACAGTCATATCACGGCTGGGGGACCAACCACCTACTGCCTATAGGACACTGGGAGTATACCAAATATCAAAAAAGAAATATAAAACCAACACACTTCAAATAAAAACACCACACTGTGCAACCACAAACCATATCACCATCTAAAGTGAACTCCCAGCATCTCAACCAAACCGGTGAATGGAGGACCCCACCAACCGCAACACTAGAAACAGAAGAAGACAGAATGTTAAAATCCTAAAACTAAGCAAACTCAAATTTTAAATAATAAAAGACAATACAATCAATATGGCTAAAATATAAAATACTAAACTAAAATAAACGGCAGTCAGTGCTGTTTGTTTGTTCCAACACCTTTATGTCTCCTCTGAACAGGGGTAATAAAGAATTCCATATACCCAAACTCCCTCCATCTGTGTATATTTTTAATTTACAACTATTTTACCTTTCATCTTCAGATATAACCAAACCTCCCTTTATTACCCGTTTACATTTATTATGCAGGGTGTTCAAATTCAAGGAGTCTTGAAAACTTTTGTATAATCTAGATTTCCCAGATTCTTAAATTGGGACAAAGAACTTCAATATATCACTGTACTTTTCTTGATTCCTCTATCACAATGTTGTTTTATTGATGCTTTAACGAAATCTTGATTCCCCAAGCCATATTGTCTTTTCTTGTCATTCTTATTGCATATGCAATAAAAATGGAACACCAGAAGAGGGCTGCATTGCCTTGAGGTTGATTCAGACTTGTGTGTGTGTGTGTGTGTGCAGTGTGGGGAGACCTTAAACTACATGTAGTTGAACTACAATTTGCTGTAACTTGCTGGTTACTTTAGGTAACACTTTACTTGAAAATGTCATCATAAGAGTGACATGACACTGTCATAACAGTGACATAACACAGTCATGAATGTGTCATAAACATTAACAACTTGACATTAATCAAAGTGACATGACCAGAAGTTGTCTTCGTCATGACAACTTGACATTAAATTGGTTTGGGATGCCCTTATTATGACAACTTTACATTAAAGTAGAAGTAAGCGATCATGTCGTTTTGGCTAACTTCTTGTCAGCCAATGGAGTTAGCAGTCCCCGCCCTCGTCATGGATCTATTGGTCCTCGTCCCTACGTCACCACATTCACACGCATCCCTTGGCTGCACACACAGAGAGTACCACCCCTTTATGCCATTATCTCTCCTCATTGGATAAAGGTTGTAGGATACAAGGAAAGTTTTCTCCTCGGCTTACAGAGCAGAGTGACTGACAGACCCGTGTTTCAGACCAAACACTCTATATAACTGATTGCTGTCGGAAGATATAACTATTTAAGACTTATATTAACACAAACTTCTGCTTTAAACCCCGGTACAGAGCTTTTAACTGGATATACAAAAGTCTCTGGTTTCTGCTGATGTTACCAACAACAACAAATGAGCCCATCAGTGTGAAGATATGCTATTTCTAAGTAGTCTAATCCTATACCTCTGGAAGGCATGGTCGGGTCGGACCACTGACGAAACAATACGAATGGATACATTACCTCATCCATATGCACGCTGCAGGTAGCTGCTAAAAAGAAAACGTTTTCAAAGCAAATCCCGTCTTCTTTCTGACGTTTCCAAAACAAATTTACACGCCACGACAGTGGTGGTCTTCATTCCGGCAAAACACCATCGCTTTCATCCACAGGGGCTGCCAAAATCAACACTAAATGAAAAGTCTGTACAGGGGCTTTAATCAAAGTGACATTACCAGAAAATGTCATGAAAAAAGCACATTTTTTGTGTTTATGGCAAGTTGACTAGCCTAGAAATCTAGACGCTCCCTAGCGGCAGCAAATTATATTTGCTCCGTAGGTGGGTCTAGAAACGAGCCATAGGAACTTTTGGAGTCTTGAACACCGTTTGTGTTCACCAATCACAGCGCTCTATCTGTTTAGAGAGTCATTGGGCGGGCTTAGCGCGATGACGACATACATTTTAATTGGCTTGTCAGGCTAACGTCATCCTGCTCTTCGCTCTGATTAGTCGTAGCGCTCAAGCGCTACCCTATTGCGTGCAGAGGGAGTCTGAAAGACAGCCTTCATCCCGCCCCCTGGATTGAGCCGAGGTCTACCGGTCGTCAGGGCCGTTGTATAGGGGAGAAAGGTGATGATAATTCTAGGGGCCCAGCGCCCAGTGGGGCCCATAAAAAACCCCAGTAGTCTAATCTTTGTATGACTGATTTATTCTGCGTAAGACCCTGACTAATACTCATAGTACACTGTAAAAACTCAACATCTTTCCAAGAATATTTGTCTTATTTCTTGTCCAAATGTCTAATTTCTAGTCAAAACTAATCTCTTTCCACTTAAAATAAGACTCATTACCTAAAAATTAACTTGTTTTTAGATCATTTTCACTTAAATTCACAATAAATAGAAAAATCTGCCAGTGAAAGTAAGTTTTTTGTGCTTGTAATAAGGAAGAAAAACTTGCTCCACTATCAGATTTTTTCTACTTATTCCAAGTGAAAATCTGCTTGAAAGAAGTAAAAAGTGTCTAAAAACAAGCTACTTTTAATATGATGTGTCTTATTTTAAGTAGAATGAGATTTGTTTTGACTAGAAATTACATTTTGACTAGAAATAAGACAAATATTCTTGCTAAGATACTTGAGTTTTTGCAGTGTAATGCTGCATTAGTATCAAAACAAAGAAGGCTAAATAAAAAACGATAATACATACGTAGTCTAAGAAAAAAAAAGGAAAAGTTAGGGGGAGGGGCCCACTTTAGTATTCTTTAAGGGGGCCCAGAATTCCTAGCAACGGCCCTGCCGGTCGTTGCCAGACTATACATTTTAACGATATCGTCTGGCTTGTCAGGCTACAAGTTGACATAATCTTCTTCAAATATTTGTACATAAATTCAAGATGAAAGTGTTTTAAATTCATAGAAATGATGCCACAAAGCCACAATGATAACAAAACTGAATGATCAAATAGTCTACCATCAGTCGGTGGTACACTGCTAATAATGAAATGTGTAATCATAAAAGATATTCACTCTATTTATCCTCTAGCAAATGTAACAAAGCACAGAAATCAACCTCTGCTCACTCCTCTTTTATAAACAAAAGAACAGATGTGCAGCCGGTCTACCCTGTCTGTAAAGCACACTTGTATTACACATATGAATGACTGGTCTGAAAAAACACTAGTGAGCCAATGTGCCTTTTATTGCACCCTTCATTAAAAATCCCCCATGTTTAATTAGAACACATCCGCCACACATGAGATACGTCCGTCACTGGCAGAGGCCCAAGGTATTCAAGCTGAGTAGGACAGGATGTGCTCTACTGCACAGTGAAGCACATGAAAGGGATGATGAGCGCTGTTTGAGGGGCATGCCACATGTAGAGTAGAAAGTGGAGCTGCACCCATGCAAAGCTCATTGTGAAGTCAGATAATGTATATTTTCGGTATATGCTTACTTCATCATCATAAGTATTAATTGTTGCCGTCAAACAATTTCTCCTATTGTTCTTTCTTCATTTAATGATTTTAACATGCAAAATGTTTAGTAAAACAAACCATACATAGCAGGTTGTATATATTTTTTGCATGTACTGTAACTTCTGTTTGGTGTCACATACAAATTCCCTCAACATGATTTTACACACTGTTGTAATAATGCAAAGTAACTTCATATACCATCCTACAATAAGACCTGCAGCATCAAAAATCACACAATAAAAGCCCCCTGTTCCCCTTTGTTGACTCATTTGAACCGAGTTAGCAGGGGAGTTGGCAGCAGACTGTTTTCTTTTCTTTTTTTTTTACTGTGGTTATTGTTGCATGTGTTCATTACAGCCCAGCACTTCTCACATCCCTCTGGTCTCCGTGTAGAGCCAAGGTTGACAGACCTGCAGTATGATACAGACATGAAGATAGACAATCATCTCTCTTCTTTACAGGTGAGTCACACTATTTGCAATTTTTGTGGTACTCTCTCACGTGAACTTGTGCATTTTAAAATAAAGACCAAATTTAAATTATTCTGTTTGTCTGAAATGTTAACATCTATGAGTAAGTCATCTGCAGCCAGTAACTGAGGGGCTCAGTATAAAATCAAATGAAAGATCAGCAATCCTTCTGAATTTACATTAAATGTAGCATTTTCAGAATTAGTGAGGTACATATAATTAAGTATTATACCTTCTAAATTTAAAGGAAGAAGCAGAAATAGAAATTTTTACAGCTTTGATGTTTTATATAACATTTCAATATTATCATCATATGAATATTGTTTTGTTTTTTTAGCATTTCATTGCAAATGACACAATACCAAGGGGAGGATATTTATTTTATCACTAAGCAGTGAATATAATTGATGACACTTAATTACAGTGTGGTGGTAGTTTAAGCTTGGCAGGAAGACATTTTTTAAAGCTTTTGCACATACTATATTACAGTAATTATTGCTTGTGAGCAGTGTAAAAATCACCACATTGACTTTTAGAAAAGAACCATACCATTTCGCCGCACTGTAGCGGGGCAATCTGCTTTTTCTGTAAGAGCCACAAACCAGTGGAATACCTTACCTGACGCCGTAAGGAGCAGTAGCTCTCTCAGAGTCTTCAAATCTAACCTAAAAAATCTGTTAAAAGCTGCCCAGCTCTGCAACCACTAATTTGGTCCTTAGACTTCCTTTTGTGTGTGAGGGTGTGGGCGTGGGTGGGATGAGGGAGGTGGGGGGAGTTGCACGCAGATGTGTGTAGCCATGTTGTTGTGGTGTTTTATTCCTGTATACTGTTTAATCTGTCTTGTTACTGTGTTGTATTTTTGTGACCTGCCAAGGGACTACAGATGCAAATTAGCTTAAAGCTAAAATCTGGTATAGTGCATCAAATGGCAACATTTATGTTTTAACTGTACATTGTCCCTTTTAAATAAATTAAAATTGAAATTGAGAATTACATGGATAATGGCAAAAGAAAATACACTTAAAACAAACAAACAATAGACTGTATTATAACGGTGTTTTTCTTGCAGATATAGCACTTGTAAAGATTAGACGATGAAAGGTATCAGTGATCAGTGTGTGTGTGTGTGTGTGTGTGTGTGTGTGTGTGTGTGTGTGTGTGTGTGTGTGTGTGTGTGTGTGTGTGTGTGTGCCTCCAAGTGTGGCTGATTGAAATGCACCTTCAATGTTTTAACTGAATAAATAATTCATATATGAATGGCTTTTGATGCAGAAACAAATTTACAAAAATCACTGGTTGGGTACTGTATATACAGTGTGTTGGGAGTTTAAATTACATTCAAATACATTAATATATTTCAGCTTGACTTTATTTACAATGATCTGTGTCATTTTTTGTTCAAGCCTGAACAAAAACCTACATTTTCAGTCAGCTTTACTTTACCATCTCTGAACAGTCCCTGTGGTGTTCATTAAAGTCTGTTCCAAATCAGCAGGGACATCTATTCACACCACTGGCACTTAGAATTTGTCATATGTGTTCAGCTGTGTGACATCCTTTAATAAACAATGCTTGAACTCAGAGGACTAAAATTTAATAAATTCATAACTGTTCCCTGAGGCAAACACACTGGTGAAATGAAATGAATTGCTAATATTCTTACAAACCTCACTTGCACAAACTGACATGCAGGTTGCAAATTCCCATTTCCAAATGATGATAATGATACATGTGGAGAATCCCCCACCTTATCAGGCTATTCGCTTCTATTTGGCACTTCAAAAATATTGCAAAACCGACTAATGCATCATTCTCATCATCAGAATATCAAGATCTGTGTCGATGTAAAGGGTTTTGCTCAACCCAAAACATTTTAGAAAAGGCAGCTATAACAACATTTATTTAATACGTTTCGTGATTCGTGCATCATAGATTTCAGCTCAAAAATACATTAATGACAATTTGGAGAGGATGTTTGGTCTGAAACTAATAGGATTATAGGTGCACTGTTCACAATATAATGACAAGAATATAACCAAAGTGCTCTGAAATGCCTGACTAACTGCAATGTCAAACGAAAATGTTAATTTCTTACACCTGTATCTGTGTGTTTTGACAGGTTTGATTTTACCATGGATAACAACAGCTTGGAACTGCTTGGGGATGCTAACACGTCTCTTCAGACTGAACTTCAGTCGTGCACCACACTGAGGAACCAGGTCTCTCGAATTTCCCTGTACGCCTTCCTCTCTGTTGGCATTGCTTGCACAGTGGTGGGAAATTTCCTAGTGGTCTTGTCCATTGCCTACTTTAAGCAGTTGCAGTCACCCACAAACTCCTTCGTCATGTCCTTGGCAGTAGCTGACTGCCTTGTTGGACTGGTAGTAATGCCTTATAGTATGATTCGTACTGTGGAGGGATGCTGGTACTTTGGTGCCCTTTTTTGTCAGCTTCACTCGAGCCTTGATGTGATGCTTTGCACTGCCTCCATCTTCCATCTCAGCTGCATTGCCTTTGACCGTTACTATGCTGTCTGCAACCCACTAGTTTACTCTTTAAAGATGTCTCGCAGTCGAGTAGCTCTCCTCATTGTTGTATGTTGGGCTGTCCCCATGCTCATCTCCTTTGGCCCAATAATGCTAGATCTTCATATCTCTGGTGTGGACATCTTGCTCCCTAAGGATGTATGCGTGTTCTTGGTCAATCGCATTTATGCTGTCATGGCCTCCATGGTAGCTTTCTACTTGCCAATGGCTATCATGCTAATAGCCTACTGGAAGATTTTCAAAGCTGCCAAACGGCAAGCCAGACAGATCAGCGCCATGGAAAGCCAGATGGCAGCTGGGGTGGGGAAAGACTCAAGCAAGAAGCAAAGACACCGAAACACTATGAGGAGGGAGAGAAAGGCAGCAAAAACATTGGGTATCATTATGGGGGTATTCCTAATCTTCTGGATGCCTTTCTTTACAGTCAACATTGTGGACCCATTTATTGAATACAGCACAGAGGTGGTGGTCTGGGATATATTTCTGTGGCTAGGCTATATCAACTCATCTCTAAATCCTTTCCTGTATGGTTTCTTCAACTCTTCCTTTCGTAGGGCATTCCTTATGTTCATTGGCTGCAGGGTGTGCCTACCTGGATCCTCTCCTGGGATGGAGCTATCACACACAAGGAAAGATGCAAATGAACGTGCAGATCAACCATAAAATTGAAATGATATCTAAATTTTTTGTTGAGGCATAAAAAGATAATCGTGTAATTGTATTGCAATGTATTGCGAGTAAAATAAGTAAGGGCTATAGATTTTGGGGAATCAAAGGCAAAGTTCAGTGTGCTACAACCAGAATTTCTATTAACAGCTAGGCGAAATATGAACAAATTATGAAAAATCTATATGAGAAAAATGTGTGAGGTGAGACTGCAACCATTCTCAACCTTTACTTTAACTACAATATTAAATCACCCCTTTACTTATGGCGTGCTTTTTTTTTTACATCACCTGGTTTGATTTTGTAACAGAAGGATAGGCTGTGCCATAAGGGCTTTTTTCCAGTCTTAGCATTGTCAAGTGAATACGTTTTGGATGATTTCCATGTCGTACTATGGCTTGGAAAGAACAGTAGCGCAAAGTAGAAAATGTGCTTGTAATATTAGATGAAAGTCACACCAGAAAGTAGTTGTGAAGTGGAAGTAATTAGCCTATACATGTATCCCATATATTTATGGCTACGGAAATTCAAATGATTGCCACTTGTGTATGTAACTACTTTACAAGGCTGGGAAACTGCTAAAAATGATTTTCTATGAGTGAGGAGGAGGGTTGAACCATACCTTAACCACAAACAGATTTTATATAAATGAAAACAATTTGCAAAAAAGAAAAGTGACATTTCTAGGCTGATTTATAAGAGGTGACATAAATTGAGAGTTTTGGTGTCTCCATCACAGGTAGTAGTTGAAACTCTCTTTTCTGAACATATAACCTGTACATTGTGAGTTCAACCATGACATAAAGACATGACATACAGATCAAGATTATGAAACTTAACCTTTTGTTATTGTCTGGCTATAAATGTCAGTTTGGAAGTATTATCATATTCTTATTATGTTTTGTTTGTTTGTTTTATTCAGGTTGTGTAGAAATATTTCTGTTTACATTTCTTTTGTTGATTTGTTATTTTACACAAGGGCAATTCAACACCAATTTAATGCAACACAACCTACAGCATGAGGGGCGTTGGGAGAGTCTGACCCCCCTGATAAGCATGTTACAGCCTCCTCAACTCTGAACTCTGAACTCATGAACACACATTAGCACACACACATATCCACATCCCTCACCCCTTTCCATTTCAACTGACGTACACTATATGTCTAGAGACTATTTATTAATTTATTATTTTATATTTATTTTCTTGTTTTTGTTTTTTTTAACTTAAGCTTGCTGCTCTACATGCTGCTTTTAATTGCCCCTTGGGGATAAATAAAGTTTTTTGCTTGACTGATTGATTGATTGATCATGCGCAGTGAGACAACAGAGGCTTAATTGTTGTAGAGAGACATTATTTACACATTAATATTGAGTGTATTTTTTCTTGTTAATAGTCTTGGGTGGCTGTGGTTTAGTTATTTACCCTCTCATTGCCCCCCTTTCACTCATTACCTTTTATTTTGATGGGTAATAGAAAAATGTTAAAGTACAGATGCACTGGATTCTAAATATTTCCATTAGGAAATTGATGGAAAGTAATTAGGTACATTTACCCCAAGTACTATAATTTTGACCTCAAAATTATAGTACTTGGGGTAAATGTACTTGGGTGTTCTGAAAGGCACTATATAAATCTAAGTTGTTGTTATTATTATTATTATTATTATTATTATTATTATTATTATTATTATTATTATTATTATTATTATTATTATTATTATTATTATTTTGAGGTACACAAGTATTTATTTTATGTTACTAAATACTTCGACTCCTGCATTTTCGAGGGAAATTTTGTACTTGTACTACAATAATTCAACAGTTTAAATTAAGAAAGCAAGGTATTCTAAACACTGTAACACTTTGAGATGACTGTGGCATGTGCCTGCGCTGCACTGGATTGTCTTTCACCCTGAAGAAGTAGTTGATGCCCGTATTATAATTTACACTCTGCACTGTAAGCCTGTGAATATTCTCATTCATCTGCACTGTAACTGTAAACTATATCTTCACAGAGGTATCAAGCAACTTGTAGTTAGCCTCAGTAATTAAAGTTAAAGTTGATGTTTTGGCGTCTGTTAGTGAGTTGCTGATACTGTCACTATGTTGTATGCTTGGAAAACAGAGTATGGGACTATATAGGACTAAAAATATGATTTATTCACTATTGTATTTACCTTACATATTTTAATAGACTATGATTATACACAAACTGAATTTGTTCAAAGCATTACACAGCCCTAAAATGACATGTTCATAAAATCACTTTTAAAACTAATCACATTTCACTTAAAGCAGAAGTAAGCGATCCGGTCGTTTTGGCTAATGCTGCGTTCCAGGTAGGCTTTTGAAACCGTAAATTACAGCTTCAAGTCACAACTTACGACTTTGTAGCGTTTCAGGCATCCCACTCGTGTTTTTCCGACCTGTTTTACCTATGAAAGTCACTATAACTGCCACTCGTAACTTCCGACCCGTGAACTCGTACCAGATCGAACTGGTACGACTTCACAGGTCGGAAAAACACGAGTTACGAGTTTCCTTGAACGTACCATAACAGTCCTCGCCCCTACGTCACCACATTCACGGCGTCCCTTGGCTGCACACACAGCCCTGCATGCTGTTCTCTCTCCTCATTGGATAAAAACTGTAGGATACGATAAATGTTTTCTCCTCGGCTCAGAGCAGAGCAGAGGGACTGACAGACCCGTGTTTCGGTCCAAACACTCTATGTAAGTGATTGCTGTCGGAGGATATAACTATTTAAGACTTATATTAACACAAATATATCACTTACTTCTGCTTTAAATTAAATGTCATTCATATTTTCAATAAAATGTGTGTGCTAATGGACATTGGGAAATTTAAAAAATAAAATAAATATAATCAATAAAAAGTCACTACTAGCAGTGAGATAAGTTGGTTGGCTTATTCTCTTGTACAACCTTCTCCAATTAATGTGTTCCGTCAATGTCTATATGGCAGTGTTATTTTTCAACACCTACTTGATAAAGACTAAAGGGTGTAAATAAAACTATGTAGTGAAGTTGTGTTTTGACCATGCTCATGAAATCTACACAAAAAAATGTTCAATAATGGTGCGAAGCCTGCGAAGCTAGTTCAGGCAGCCAACCCAAGCCGCGCGCCCATCCTGACCAGCTGATCAATCACATGTTCCCTCATTCAAGTAGGGCGGGTTATTTAAACCCCCCAATTTACCTGCTCATCCCTGGCTATGCTGCCGCTGCTGCTATTCTCCGCTGCTATTGCCTATGGGGTTTTGCAAACTCACCTCCTCCCCAGCATCCACCTGTGGGCTCTGTCTCTATGATCCCCTGCGGGGGGTTTTCTTAATTCCCTGTAATGTCTAGCAAAGCAGATCATTCAGGGAACGATTACTGAGACTGAGCCTGACGCCAAACCTGCAGCCATGCTCAAGGATACCTATGCTGTGCTTCAGTTTGCCAAGCTTATGCTCAATAAATTATTTGCTGCCATTTCAGAGTTGTCTGACGTCAAGAGTGCTAGTTCTTCAAACTAAATCTTTTGTGATGGCTGGAGGAGGCCTGCAGCCAGCTCATCAGGCTTGATAGCTGGCACCTGACTGGGTGTGGCCACCAGGCCAGAGCAGAAATGCTCAGCTCTGGGAAGCCACTCTCTCTCTGCACTCCGGCCGGGTTGGACCTCCAGCACAACCTGTGGGGGGTTTTGGGGCCTTTGTTTCTTTGTTTAGTTGTTGGTGTTGGTTTGGGTAGGCTTTTTCACACACATTCATACATACATACATACATACACACAGTCTCAATCCTAACACATACAAGCACCCATGCCACACTACATCCTGATTACGGACAGCATAAACACAGAACATGGCAGCCTGTGATGAGTTGAGAACTGTAACTTTTCTTTCTTTTCTGCTGCTCTGCTGATGTGGAAATACACAATGTAAAATAAAATATGTACTTTTTGTGTGTTTTTAGCAGTTAATCTGCTTCTTTTTTTATCTTGCTCATGTAAAACAGCCATTCATAAAGCATCATTTGGTATCAAGTTCAGTTTTTTCTAAATATTTCATCCATCTCTGTGGTGATACTTCCTGGATGAAGTTTATAAGTCTTTAACAGATCTCAGATCCTTCTCTCTCTCTCTCTCTCTCTCTCTCTCTCTCTCTCTCTCTCTCTCTCTCTCTCTCTCTCTCTACTTAACTGGATTCACTGTGCTCTTGTAGTTATTTATATTTCTTTAATTAGTCAGCAGTGTGGTGAGTTGTACTAGTTATACAAAAAGTCAATCTAGCAATCTAGCAGGTTATCTCAGACTCAACAAGGGGCTGTGTTTCCGTGGTAACAAACAATCACATCTGCTGACAATTGACATGACTCAGTGTGTGGTTTTACATTGTTGTAAAGTGAGCAATGAGATTGGAAAGAGTTTCTGGAAAACCAAGTAACCTGAAACTAGCTGTATTCTGCAAAACACTCCCAGTACACAGAAAGCATACACAATTAGCCTTACTCAAGGTAGTCAAGAACTAGACGACAGCTGTGTGCAAGTTGAGTGGTTACAATGTTGAGTCATTTCTTTTTTGTTTTGGGACAGACGGTGGAGTGAAAATAAATGGTTCAAATAACATTTGTTGAAGACCACAACAAACAGCGTGTGAACAATGATAGCTAAGCTGTGTGTATCATATCTGGATTTTGACTCTGTAGCCCATGTGCTGACAATACATCTTTGCTTTGATGTTTTAGTGCAAGATAAGGACCTTGTTTTTTTTGTCAACCCCTTCTCTCTCTTTATTGAAATGCATTTTACCCTGCCATAAATGTAAAATATATATTACAAATGCAAAAAATAAAGATTACAGTATGTGGGATGATTGTGGTAGAATGAAGCTAATAGCAGGGATTCATTGAGGTTTGCTTGTCTTGATTGTGTCTGTCTCTCATTTTCTCTTCATTCCTTTGGGTTTCTTCCGTGTGTGTGTGTGTGTGTGTGTGTGTGTGTGTGTGTGTGTGTGTGTGCGCGACTTTGAATAATTATATTCTTCATTTTGCATAGCAGTCTCAATCAACAGATTCTCATCACTCAGCTGACAGACTGAAATAGTGATAGTTTCCTTTAACTCTGTTGGTATTTTATCTAAAAAGAAACCATTTTGCTTCCCAACAGCCTCAATTTGTCACACAGGTGAAAAAAAAGTGAGGAAGATAAAACAACCCAAACAACATTATCTGTTGAAAAGAGCAAATATTTCTTTTTAATTCATGGGTCAAACTATGAGAGTGTTTTTCTGTTATTCAACTGAAAATCAGAGGTAGATGCAACGTGTTCCTTTTCGTTCACTTTTAATTTGACATAAACATAACATTAGAAAATACAAAAAAAAGCATAATTTCACATTAGCATTCTCTTGGCGGAGCAAATTACAGTTAGGGCCAAGCAGACTCATGTCAACACAAGTCAAGTCCATTTTATTCAGCAACAATTCATTCAGTTATCTCGGGGCACTGTTCACATAGAGCAGGCCTCGGCCGTACTCTTTACAATACCTTTGATCAGTTATTATGGTTGTTCATTCAAAGGAGTGTTCATATCAATGCCAGGTGAACATATAAATCCAACTTTGAAAATAAATACTGTGCACTATCTCTATTCTATTCTCAGCTGGCCTCTTATCTTTTACAATGCCTCGTCAGTACAGAAAAATGGCACATGAAATATCATAATTCATTTAACATGGAAAATTGCACTTATGACTCTAACTTTTTACTGTTAGATATTAAAATATATGTAATAGTGAGGTTTTTTTCTCAAATCAACTGGACATCAAACAAAGCACTCACCATTCAGTGGTCATCACACAGTGTCAGCTGGCTAATACTAAAAACACACGAAAATAGCAATAATGACACTGGTTTATGTTAAAGTCTTACCAAAAGTGCATTCAACAGTCAGCTGTGGACTGTTGTCTATGCACAAAGCTCCAAGTGACAGCAGGAAAAATTAAGTCTGAGGAGTTGGCACTTCCAATATGTGACCTTAAGCAGTCCACAAGAATTTCCATCCAAATAAACATGATGGTCAAGAGATTAAAAAAAAAAAAAAAAAAGGGTCCTGTTTATGCTGGGGTCAAGCCATCACTCTCAGTCCACAGCTTTAATCAACAATTATGCCCTATCTAAGTTTTTCTTGCATGTCGGTCCATTATGGCCGTTGGAAAATAAATAAAAGATTCTGTGATGACCCTCTAAATGTCAGTCTCTTTCAGGCCATAGCAATCTGCCAGATCATAGAACTGGAAGCTGTGCTGCTCACAGGAGTTGTAAATCCCCATGGAGACAGTGTCCACTATCTCAATCCGGCCCACTGCGGGTGTGGTACCTTTTCCTGTCCCTCCCTTAATTTTATTTGACAGATTGTTCACTTTCTTCTTGAGCTGGACAGAGGACTTTTGCAGGGGTGGAAACAGACTCCATCTCTTGAAACCTAGTGAGTGCCCTTTCCCCTTGTGTAACAAAGAGCTGCCATAGGATTCATGCACAGTGTAGCCAGGCTTATAGTCTGCTCTCTGGTCCCTTGTTTTTCCTCTTACAGCCGTCCGCCACCTCTGGTCGTAGAAGCGACGCAGGACCCTCTGTCTCTGGTGACACTGGCACCTGAGGAGCCGAGTGAAAGCCCTTTGGAACTCCTTGCTGGAGCACGGGTAGATCATGGGGTTAATGCAGCTGTTGAAGTAGCCCAGCCAAAAGACCACTTTGAACACAGTCTCAGATGGCTTCAGTGCTGGGAAGAAGGAACCTGGAGAGGAGGGTAAGATTTGTGAGTTAGCCAAATGTATAGTATATGCACAATACCAATACTGCTATCAATGTTACATTAAAGTCCAGAGAGGGGAAGGCAGAGTGTATGTACAGCAGACTGCAGGTTAAATACTGTATATAATAAGTAAAATTGTTTATCACTTTTAGGAACCATATAGAAAAGCATTATCACTAAGATCCTGTATTGGTTCCCCTGCTGTTTGACTTCACACACTACAAACAATGCAGCACTGTGGGCAAAATTGAATTACGCTATTATACTACAAGCATATTTTTCATCCACTTGACAGTTGGATATTCACAGCATTATTTATGTAATGATTCATTGTGCGGCAATATCTGTTTGGCTGTGTTTATAAATAGGAACAGAAGAGGTTTGTGGGTTGTGACTTTTGTGAATGGGATTGATATTTACAGAAGATGCTTCAAGTATAAGCCCCAGTGCAGAGAGCTTTTTCTTTTCTGTATTTGCTTAAGTAGATTATGTGGTGATGAAACTTTTTTTTTTTGAATGCGAAATGTTTGATTTCTTGGTTTGACCTGGCTGCTAACAATGTAAAGGCAATTTAAATTTCCCTCTGATGTATGCTTTTTCTGGGAGGATACATTAGTTGTCCTACAAGGTGTTAGGTTCAAGGTGTATGAGATATCTTGTGTTCTGGTTCATGATTAGTCTTAAGATTGCATATGTAATACTTTCCTTATGCACAGGTTTATACCAACCCTGTTTTTGCCGTCTTTCTTTGTATACCCTGAAATATTCCATTATGCTAGTTGGGGTAACCCTAAATCCCCACAACATAAATAGTCAAAACGTTTTGTTTTCTTTTTTCTTTTTTTATGAAAACTTCTTCCTGTACAGTATGTCAATAACCCAGGATGTCATTGCTTTGCTCATATCTTTATACTTGCAATGGCAATTTTGGTATGATATGCTATTATTCATAGAGTGTTGCTTTTCTGTTTCTTACAAGTTGTTCTTGTCTTCCCTGGTTTGGATCTAACACAGCACTGACCCTGGACACAGAGAGGCAACATTTCACAGTGCTAATGTCAAGTCTGCACTGCTTGGAACCAAAAGTGGCTTGTGTTTTCAGTGTAGTAATGGATTCATGCCGTTTTGACATCAGCTACCAAACTGTGCACTAACAAATGCAAAATATGAGGCCTAACATTTACTTGAGAATGTAACCTGAAAAGTGAAACAGAGCCCTCTTTTTCTTGTAATGTTTTCTTTAGCTTGTACAATGTACAGTATATAGCAGCTGCTACATGTCTGTGACTTTGCTTTCATTTCTGTAAAAAGACTCATCTGTAAAGCTGTCCTGACTCTGAATCTTTAAAGATTAAGGTGAATAAAGTGATTAAAGGAAATTATGTTTCCCATTGATTCTTCACACTGTGTGACATCACCTTAAAGGCAGACAGCAGATGATTCATCATTCTGACGCACAACTGCAACACCATGACAACAGGTAATTTTTTTTTCTTCCTCATTTTTTTTGTTACATTGCCTTGAAGATAAGACTATCTTTAAGTCTGGTGTCTGCATGATGATTGGCATCTTTAATCCCCTCTGAGGATGTATCTTTTTATATTCACACCAGCTCATACCCCAACACAAATCATAATGTCAAGCAACAGATGATTGCTTTGAATACACACTGAAGGCTGTTGGAAGAGTTTGGGGTAATGATGGCTCTTTTGTGTGAGCCGACAGAATCCTGATCAGTCCGCAGTTACAGAGCTTATGGTATTATCTCCCTGACATTTCATGTTCTGTGTGAAGGTCAACATTTGAAACAGCTCAACCTCAACTTGAGGCCACCGAGGATGGTGGTCCAGTGAATACCTGAGTTATTGTATGCATTCATAAGCCTTATTCATCATGACATATTGTAACGATCATATTAGCCTTAGGGTTACTAGTATTACCATAAATTATACAACCAGACGATATATGATATAGTTTACTTTTATTATGTTATTAACAGATTACATTAAAAGTCCAAAACACACAATGATCTGGTCTGCCTATCCTTTCCAACTTCCCCATTCACTCTATGGCTCTCAACCACAACTCTGGTTCAAGTTTTAAAATGGGTTAAACTGATTTAAAACAAATTCTAAAACACATAGTCTACTGTATTTTTATGCAATTATTGCATGGCATTGAGAATGTCTGGGACCATGACAGTATGACTACTTTGCTAATGTTCATACAAATTAAGGAAAATGTTATCCCGTGCAGCTATGGCTTCTTGGTGTGATTTCTAAGAGGAATAATATGCTAGTATTATGATCAGTTTTGGTTCTGTTTTGTTTTTTAATTGTATTTGTGAACAATAGTAAAAAATATATAATATTACAAGACTTACAAGTAGGAAAACTTTGAGTCCTTGTTAAACAAGCATTGCACTACAAGTAAATTGTACAGTTGAATACAACATATTTAAAGGACAATTCCAGGCAAATTCAACCTTGGGCTAATAGTTTACTAATATTGTAGGTCTAAAAGAATGAATCTGAAGATTTTCTTTTTAATTGCTCCTGTTATGCAGTAGTTCTGTCTGTTCCCGCATCGCCACAGCAGCGTATAATGGGAGCGGACGGATCCTAGGCTGTTTAGGCTATTTACATCCCACAAAACCGCATTTTTTTTCGCAGACAATGTCAGATGGCTATTCAAACATGCACTGAGGGTTTGTTTAGTTCAAGAAAGCAGACAAGTTTGTAAATGTCGCAGTAATACAAAGTCTTGCGCGAGAGTCAAGTTGACGGCTCACTATGTTTACAGGTCGTCTGAAGCTCCCGTTTTATCAACAAAGGAAGATCAACTCTGAGGCATGAGGTTTATTCTACAGTACCTGTAAACATACTGAGCGCATGAACTTTACCCTCGCGTGAGATCGCATGAGACTGTATTTACAAACATTCTGTTTAATTGATTCAAGCAATATTACCCGGGAGGGTGTGCTTTAACGTCATTTGAGCACGACAGTGATGCGGTCAGGGCTACCCTCGAGGGTAGCCTAATATTGCAATTATACAACTATTGCCAACAAAATAAAATGTATCATCAAATTTATTTTGATGGACAATTTGCTCTCAAATTTGAAAGGTTTTTGCGGGTGTGCTTCCCGTTTCCATGGGAATACATGGGGTCCGACTAATACCTGAAACACAATCAGTCACGTCAGTAGACTCCTATGTGTAATTGAACCTAGTTTACCTCTACAGCCAATAATCCAACCCTTAGTAACGACCTAGCAACAAAGGATTTTCTAGTCCCAGATGACTGAACTCTGAGCTGACGTTAATGTTTTATCACGGTCTCTGATTTTCCCGAACTAAATCAATACCTCGTCGCCGACACAGCTGGGGGAAAGCCAAACATTTCGATTACTCCAAAGCCCAAAAGTCGCAAAGAGAGAGAGAGAGAAGAGTTATCTTCCGTTTTATCCAACAAAATATTCAGCTCCAGGCCATATTTCATTTTCACCGCACTTACAACTAGTATCTCTCTGACTGTACACATACGGAAGGGAACAGCCTCTCGGCTAAAACGGGGCAGTTTACAGCAAAAAATGGTTATATAAAGCAGAAGTAAGCGGAATGTTTGTGTTAAATAGTTATATCTTCCGACGGGAATCACTTACATAGAGTGTTTGGTCTGAAACACGGGTCTGTCAGTCACTCTGCTCTGCTGTAAGCCGAGGAGAAAACTTTCCTTGTATCCTACAACCTTTATCCAATGAGGAGAGAGAACGGCATAAAGGGGCGGTCCTCTCTGTGTGTGCAGCCAAGGTATGTGCGTGAATGTGGTGACGTAGGGACGAGGGCGGGGACTGCTAACTCCATCGGCTGACAGGAAGTTAGCCAAAACGACCGGATCGCTTACTTCTGCTTTAATTGTTCTAAAATTTGAGTTTGGCATCTGAAAGGAGCCCTCTACAGGAGTTTGATTTAGTTTGTAATTTATTTTCACGAGTAACATAACATTTCTAAAATAATAAAAATAAGAATCCATGGATGGTTACCATGGAGATGGATAAAACAACATGACATGGCGGAGTAATATGTTTAGCGATGAGTTAGGCGTGCTGTCATGCTGATTTGAGCACGTTCTAAATGTCTTGTTGACCAATCAGATTGCTTGGTCGGAACTACTTGTATAATGATTATTCATGTGCAGTTTGTTCAATAAAAGTATGCTACAGTAAACATATATTTTTCATTTATTCTGTTCAGTGTTTCAGGGTACCTATTAGCAGGGAGACTCATGTATCGTTAATATGCACACTTTTTTTGCTCATTTATCACAAATCATATCGTCATCGCAATAATGAACATCGCACATCCGATGACACTGTGTTCTAATTCATTCCCTGTGCAATAGGTTTTGCTTAATATTTTTATCCATTATACTAGGAGAGAGACGGCATTCAAAGTAGCTTTCAAAGGCTCTCTGCCTTTATTCCATCACTTTCTGGCAGTAGAAGAAACAGTACTTGTGAGTCTAGTGCACTAATATAAGCAAATGGTGTTAGGGCACTCTCCCTAGAGTTTCTGATTGCATCATCACAGTAAAAGGTGCCTGAGTGCCATAGGAGTTGGTAAAAGTACATGTCTGCCTTTCAAAGGGTCTTCCTTTGCAAAAGGTTACTCATTAATGATGCCTTTATAGAAACCCCCAACATCAGTTCATTTGGTGTGGCTAAGTGGGGTTTGGACCTTTGGGTTGTGGCTGCTCTACACTCATGGATCCGTCATTTAGTAAACAAACAGTGACTCCCCCATGAATGCATGAAAACAACACTATAATACTTTACTGATCCCCGCAGGGACTTCGTGTTTAAACTACTTCCACCAGGGACTTAAAATGTTCAGGATCAAATTGGAGAACATGAACAGCATATCTGAAGGGAAGCAACAGGACAGATGTTTTCCATCGAGGAGCTTAAACCCCTGTAAAAGTTTTATTACACTTTAACAATCACAGATGACAACGATGTTCTTGACGGCCTTACTTCCTCTGTCATTCAAATTAGAGTCCTCTACCATACCGAGAATCATTAATGCAAAAGAACAATTTATGACAGAACATAAGATAATGGTTCGTTTTGGCTGAGCCCCCCTTTTGGAATACAGATTTTTCAGAACAGTGCCACATTATGAATAATGGTCTCAGCCTTGACATCTTGGTTGATGTTTCCCAGGAGCAGCTGTATAACGTGATCACAAACTCCAGTTAATATAGGTAATTTAAAAATGCAGATGACAATCTATATGATTGGAGATTGTTTGTTAACTTGAAATGATTGTTTGTTATAATCAACATGAAACTTTTATGCAGAATAGTCTCAATGTATAATTATGGAAGAACATATGAATACATGTTTAGATCATAAATGTAAAAACTCATTCATGTCTTCACTTGCCTCAAGTCAGATGAGGATGGGAAGTCTTCATTTATCTTAGATTTCTGTATACAGATCAAATTAAACTTGCCCTTTTAACCCCCATTGAGAGAGTGAATTCATTAGCAGCACCCATTTCATTTCTTGCACCCTCTCTCCCCCTGCAGGTTTTTTCTCTAATAATTTGATTCTGAAAAATTTAGAGGGGGCGGCAAGAGTGAGAGTGCTGTGAGTGCTATACCTGATAAGATACTGGCCATTTATTCATGATGGATTTTTATAATCGATTACTTCAAACAAATGCACAAAATTAAAATTCATGAGGCTGCCATTAGTGTGTGTCTCTCTGTGCCTGCTATTTTTGTTAAGTGCAGCTTACATGCAGTATTTTTCTGTTTGATTTATGTGTGGCCACAGAAACCTGCCTTGGTCATTTACACTGAAGGGGCTTTTCAATGTGCCTTGATTAGAGAATAATGTCTTCCCTCTTGTTATATCTTGCAGATCATTTCAATACCTTGTTATTCCTACTGAGGGCAAATGGCTTTGTTTTTGCAGGATTTCCTGTGCCATTTGATGATTTTTTTAATTTTTTTATTTTGCTGTGGTCTTTCCCTTTCCCTGCTATAAATGTGACCCAGGTACAACAAACTCCTTTCAGTGAGTCATATTAGTGTGTGAGGTTAAGACAGCTGTGCTGCTTTGTAAGGTACTGGGAGCATTTAGTTTGAGTGCTCATTACTGAAGAATGTCAGTTTACTATGACTGCTCTTTAAAAAAATGTGTATATCAGCCAGTCCTCAGAGCTCTCAGAAAAATAAGAGACATGAAAGAAACCACAGTAATGGTCACATCGTAGATTTGGCCCTTCCTGAGCATAACATTATAACAATCTTGATTTTCACCCTTTCCTGGCATAGAATCCAAAATAAACAGCAAATGAAATCCGGCAGACATGTTTTTTTTTTCATGTTTCCTGTTATGCCCAAATGTTTCTGTGAAGGCTTTTTTTTTTTTTTTTAATGGATAATAATGGATATCGTATCTTTTTTAGTATGTTTAGTGTAATAGTGGTCTGCTCCTGTAGCCACCAAGGCTATTTTTATAGAAATTTACCCAGTTCTCTTGGGGAGCTGTCTGGAAAAGTTTAATCAACCAAAGTGAAGCACAGTTATTAATAATTCACACTGAACATAAATCAGTTAGAAAATATCTAATTTTATTGCGGATGATTTAGCACCCACCATATAAGGTGCTATCAGTCATGGAGTGATTCATAAACTCCAGACTGCCAGTGAATGCATTTAAGATGGTAGAATATTTAAGAGTTTGTTTGATGTTGTTGAGAAAAACAAAATTTGACTGGGATGACATGAAAGAGTGATGACCCTCGGTGCATCTAGGGAGACGCACTGAAGCTTTAAGAGAGAAAAATGTAAAGTTATAAGACATACCCATGGATAGAAAGAAGAAAAAGGGCAGCCAGCAGAGGATAAACATCCCCACAACGACGGCGAGGGTTTTGGCCGCCTTTTTCTCCCTGGAGAACTTCATCAGCCGCACAGAGAGCGAACTTCGGAACGGGTGGTTCTTGTTGCTCTTGGAGCTGCTGGCCGGACGCGCGTCCTCCAACACGCTGCGACAGTGTATCCGGAGAACCACTTCCATCGACTTGTTTCTCTCTCGCTTGACGCCCGCTTCCAGGCTCTTAGTAGTCCTGCGGGCCACCACATACACTCTAAAATACATGAAGAGGATGACCATTAGCGGGAGGTAGAAAGAGAAGAGCGAGGAGAAGAGCGCGTATCCCGGCTCCTCCGTGATCCTGCACACGCTTTCGTCAACCGGCGGCGGTTCCTTCCACCCCAGGAGCGGTCCCACAGAGATGACTGTGGATGATACCCACACCAGGATTAAAATAACCACCGCCTTCCTTTCTGTCATAATGCTGGGGTATTTAAGGCAATATTTCACCCCTATGTATCGGTCGATGGAAATGATACAGAGGCTGAGGATGGATGCGGTGCAGCAGAGCACATCCACCGCTGCCCAGATGTTACAGAACACCCGGCCAAACACCCAGCATCCCAGAACCTCTAAGGTTGCAGAGAAGGGCAGCACAATAATGCTCAGCAGCAGGTCTGCCATGGCTAGGTTGACAATAAAGAAGTTTGTAACAGTCTGCAAATGTTTATTGCACACTACAGACAGGATTACCAAAATGTTCCCAACGATGGCAACCAAGATAAAAACGGAGAGAAAGATCCCGACCCCGACAACCTGCGGGTCCAGTGTGAAGTTCCTACATGTCAAGATGCTGTCGTTTTGAAATATTCGCTCCAGAACGGATCCATTGAAAGCCTCTGTAAAATAGATCCCATAGCTGCTTTCGTTCCTCAAGTCAGAGTCTGACATTTTAAAACGCCATAAATAGAACTTTAGAGTAAGTTTACTACAGAGAGCAAGGCGCAGTCTTCAGTCTCTGTCGCCAGCTGGGCAATTTACGTGCGTCCTCGCAGTCATTATGTGCCACAACTGAAGCGGAGGGTCTACAAAAAAGTCCATTTACCTTCAGGCATATGCATGTATGATGAGGAGAGTGATACGTGTAAAAACAGAAGCCTGCAGTTCACTCAATTGAGGATGAGACGCTGGAGAAAGTATGCGCATTTTTAGATGCAATAATAAACGAAGAAGAACAATTCTAACAACATTTAGGTCCATTTCAGCGCATCTCTTCCACGCAACGGTTTTTCACTGGTGGCATCCCTTGAAACAACTCCCTGATCACAGTCAGAGCTTGGTAGAGCAGGTCTGAACCCACAGCTCCACCCACACATCACACATTTTCTGTTGCGTTCACAGTCTCCACAAGAGAGCGTCTCTTTAAACCTTGACATGAGTTTTTAAGAGGGACTAATTAAGACCGCTGACACTTTTCATCTTCATCCTACTTTTTTTATTTTATTTTATTTTTTTATTATAAAAGGTGGTAAATGTCAAACCCTTTTCTATTCACGGTGTATGTATGCATGTCTTATAGTCATACAATACCTAAAAGTACAACCCAGTCGCCAGAAAGAAACGTTCACTATGGACTATTCTGCAAACTCCAGAAAAGTCCAGGATCAACGTTTCCGAGCGAAAATACGTTATACGCCAACATTACGTTGCCCATTCATTTAACGTGAGCCAATTGCTGCGTTCATTATCAACGTTTTCTACATGTGGCTGTACAACGTTATTTTTTCGCTGGAAAAACAACATTTTAGGATATATTTGGCATGGTTTTGATGACTTTTTTAGCGAGAAATGTGTGTTTTAGTTTCCAAATGTATGTTGAATTAATGCAAATAAGCTTCTGTTTGTAACATATTCTGCGAATTTGAAAATTGAAAACGTATATATTCAACATCAACGTTTTCTACATGTGGCTGTACAACGTTATTTTTTCGCTGGAAAAACAACATTTTAGGATATATTTGGCATGGTTTTGATGACTTTTTTAGCGAGAAATGTGTGTTTTAGTTTCCAAATGTATGTTGAATTAATGCAAATAAGCTTCTGTTTGTAACATATTCTGCGAATTTGAAAATTGAAAACGTATATATTCAACATTATTCATTAAGCTTTCTGGCGGATAAAATGTGATTATTTGGCACTATTTGAGGACATTTCTAGCGAGAAATGTGTCTTTTACTTTACAAATATGTTGAATGAATGAAAATTAAGTTTTATTTGTAGCCTACTCCAGCGATATTTTATCCGACTGATTGGACTCTCTGCCACTATGCTGTGGGCACTGAATTATGATTATGACCTGAACCACGCAGTCGGATTATTATATATTATATATATATTATATTATATAATTATCGGAGCTGTATAATAACGTTACTTGAGATGTTTGCTGGAGGCTTAACTGCTTAGTGACAGTTAAAAGAACATTTCCTCACGAAATAAATGTTTTGTCTTCTCGTCGTCGTTGCCATAACAACGGCTATGCCGTGTAGTAGGCTACAGACCCGTTTCCGGGTTGAAATCATGGATGTATTGGTTGAAATGTTACAGAATACGTAAGCTCTTTGAGGCCAATCGGCCGCGATGAGTTCCGTGTTTAACTGCTTCACCATTCAATCATTAGAAGCAATGAAAACTGTAATGTGATCTCAATTTATCCAACAGTGTAGTAGTCTTTTCTCTCCAAATTCCGAGATGCAGCCCGGACCGATTTGACCGACGCACAGCTTGCTTCCACCAGGCATGGAAACAAAAAGTTGTTAATTTTAGCCAAATATCTTTATCTGATACGGTTTATTGCTGCTCGTTAAAAGAAAACGTTGTAAAATATATATATTCTATATCATCACCATTCATTTATTAATCATATGATAGGAATTGTGACGTCTATACCCCGGCGCCAACACAGCGCCATCTAGTGTGCCGCTGACGCAACAACATCACTCGTTTAAATGTGACAGAGTGGGCCTATAAAATGACAGATTATTGTGTACTGTCTTTCTATTTAATAATGTGCACACTATGGTCATGGTAAGATGTTTAATGTCTTTCTATTTAATAATGTGTACACTATGATCATGGTAAGTTGTTTAATGTCTTTCTATTTAATAATGTGTACACTATGATCATGGTAAGATATTTAATGTCTTTCTATTTTACTATGATCATGGTAAGATGTCAACAAAAACAGTGTGAAATCATCAAGCTAGAAAGCTCTTCAACAAAATACAAATGATTCAAGTCAACTCAAGTCAATTGTTTTTTATTCAAAATAAAAACCTCCTTCCTTCCCCCTCTTCAGACACGCACAAAACGAACAGAACAGAACAGAACAGAATAGAATAGAACAGAACAGAATAGAACAGAATAGAATAGAACAGAACAGAACAGAATAGAATAGAATAGAACAGAATAGAACAGAATAGAATAGAACAGAACAGAACAGAACAGGTGTTGTCTGGGGAAGTGGCTGCATGAGCACTGCTGGTAAGCCTCTGATAGCCATGCAAAATAAACCCTCTTGATGCACTTGGGCCAGATGTTGAGATTAGAACAGGGAGAAGCTGGACTAGCTGCTACACACAAACAGGGACGAGGCAGGTCTGGTTCTGGTCAGTCCACTAGCGGCTGGACTAGCTGCCACACACAAACAGGGACGAGGCAGGTCTGGTTCTGGTCAGTCCACTAGCGGCTGGACTAGCTGCCACAAACAAACGGACGAGGCAGGTCTGGTTCTGGTCAGTCCACACACACACACACTCATTCACTTTCAGAATCACTGTCAGAGTCCATAAGGCCTTCATTCATATCAACATCTTCTTCTTCTTCCTCCTCGTCCTCATCTTGACTCAGGACACTTGAGACTGCCAGTTTTTTGTAGACAGTCTTCACCTCCGTCATCAGCGTCTTTGCTCTGTCCAACTGGGCTTTCAACGTGCACCGCAGTCCATCAAAGGCCTCAAGGGTGTGTCCTGACGGCAGAGCTGTTGAATGTAAAAATAAAAAAAAAGCATATTGTTTGTAACGGGTAACATTAAATGATTTCTGGTAAGTACTGAAATACTGTAAACAAGACCACACAAAACAAAGTAAACATTATAAAAGATACAGTATCTGAGTGTGATGGCAATGTGTGGCTTTACTGGTAACTGCCTGGGTGCAATGCTCTGTGAGGGGTGCCCATTTCATTATGCAGGTAAGTTTTGCTCTCGGTTTGTTTTCGAATTGTACCATGATGCCATATTGAATGTCAATACAGCTTCTATCAGTGATTTTTAAATCATGGTTAATGTGTCCGTAAGATCAAGGCCCAATCAAACTCACTCTCCTGGTATTGTGCGGTGTTGGGAACAGATCCCCAGTCAAGTTAAATATTTTAAAACACACACCTGCTCCCACACCTCTGTTGATGGGGTCATTGCTTCATTTTACACTTGTTTTACTTCATTTCAACACTTCACTGTGAGATGTTGGTCTGGTCAATAGACCAAAATGTTGACCAGTCAGAGATTATGCGAGTATGGGAGCAAGTGGTAATTTTTTGTACCAGTCCTTCCTCAGTTTGTAAAAGCACTCATGATATTTTTTGGGATGAAATCCATATATGTATAGAGTATGTGTATGAACAAAATGATTTAATTTTACTCATTAAAAAGCATATTTATCAATAATCTACAAACTACAGAATGCATTCCAAAACAAAAGAACAAAAAACATTTGCAATGTTGTCTCAAATTTTAAAAACACTTACAGTCTCTCAAAGACTCATTGTTGAGGAGTGATTCTCTCAGCTGTCTGGAGTAGCAGCAAAGGGACAGCCAGTGCTGCTGCATTTCTTTTATGAGAATCCCTCTCTCTTCTCCAAGACGCCTTAAAAGCATCACTTTATCAAAAGCGTGCCTTTTCGTGGTCAAGGGAATGTCAGATTCTGTAATAAGAAAAAACAAAAGGAGGAAGTGATGTTATGAGTCAGAAATATGAATGCAATACATTCAGAAACACTACAAGTTTAGGTAAGCCCATACCCTTATCCCATGGCCATATTGGGTAATCTGCAGCCAAGATTTCCTCAGCAGCGGCGACAGCCTCTTCCTCCGGCACCAGCTGATTGTAGAAGCTGATGCATTCAGCAAGTTTGTTTTTCTCCCTCTGAATCCTTGAGGCAAGACGCTGTCTGGCTTTGCTGCTGTCTGTAATATAAATACACATCCAAACATTGAATAATGACAAATACTGTAACTGTTACGGAGGATCAAAATAAAATGTTGGCATACGCACCATGCTGACGATACTTGTCATGCTTTTTTCTTTTAATGTTCAACACCAGGCCCTCCATAATGCGCTGCAGCCCAGGAGCATCGTCTGGGCTGATGTTTGATGGAGCTGTTCAATAAATATATGTATCAGAGGTTAGAAAACATACATTTAAATAAGTCAAGAATTGTCATTTAATTTCTAACGATGCATACTTGCTGCAGCCCATGATTGAACATCTTCAACCCACTGCAGGAGATCATGTTCGGTTAGGCCCAGCTCGCTCTTCAGAGTGTCGAGCTCCTTTCCCTCCTCGTCTGTCCTCTTCAATATCTGTTACGGATATTAGAATTTTCTTACTTAATTTCAACTTACTCCATTTCACAGGATTACATTTAATACAATGGCCCTCTTCAACAATATCTTAAAGATATTCTTTCTCAAGAATATCCTGCTCAGCTGGACCAGCATATCAGGTCATTTATCGAAAAAAAAAAAAACACATGGTTTGATGTCATTGGTTTTTTAGCAGCCAAAATCTTTGAATGATATGGTATATTTTATTCTACCAAATGCAGAAAATAAATTTAAGTAATTACGTTTTTTTGCACAAGTGTTAGCTGTCAAATTTACATATTCCTGAGTGTGCGTAGATTTTATTCTTAGCTGTAAACAAATCCTGGGTAGGAAAACATTGCTGAATGCCACAAACTTCAGGACTTAACATTATTCAGATGTTCAGAAATTGTACCTTGACATATCTTTGAGACAGGTATTTATGTAGGCTCTGTCTCTTCCTCCGATTCCACCCTCTGGCCTGCAGAGTGATCATATCTGTGCGGGCTGAGTGAGGGGGATAAAGGTTACATTCCAAAGTGTTGCAATATAGATAGCTTTCAGCATAACACTTCACTTCCAATCACAAATGTACAGAGCCTTATGTGAGCCATATATGAAGCTAAATGTTACAAATCCTGTACTTCAGGCCAGTTTGCAGAATGCATGCAAAGTTTACTTACTGGATTTGGTCATGTATTTGGTCGTCAATGCAACCCGTGACAGGAAGGCATTGACCTGCTCCACCTCCTCACCAACAGTCATACCTAATGATTTTAGAAAAAATATGAACAGTTTTAGATTAGAACAAAACATGTGTGATTTGAAGGTAATTTTGCAGAGTAAATACAAAAGCTCAAACAGGATAAAATCAAAGATCTGGAAACCTCAACTTCCTTTTGTTTTAATGAATACTTTTCCTAATACATGACATCACAACCTGTCCTCTTTAAACAATACATGTCTCTGTAGTTAAAGTATCAATGACACAAACACAAAGTCTAATCGGTCAGTAGTTGCACCAGATTTAAAAAAAATAAAATCATAGATTTTAGAAGTAGCTGTATTTTACATAACTTTCCTTCACTGAGGACAACCCCAAATTAACGACCTAAATCTAGTGATCCAGGAATCATGTTGAAGTAGTCACAGTATTAGTTAGAAATCAGATTGAAATCAGAAGAGGTCAGCCTTGTAATAATGTTTGATACCATTATGAACATGACTGTCCTCCGTTTTACTCAATCTTTCTGCTGCATCTTGGGCAACTAACCTGCTCCTTCCTGATTGCGGCCGCCCCATTGCACCTGTAGAGCAATGAGAAATCATATGTAGAGTTTCAAATAAAATAAAGCACTAAAAAGAAGAATTATAAGTGTTGAATTGCGAAATTGGCAATTTTTGAGGCTTAAAGCCATGTGGTTATGAACTTTTGTAAAACTATTTAAAGTGGGAAATATTTTATTCATTCATAACACAAGCAATACATATACAAGGTAAACAATAAGGTTTACATTGATTTACCTCACATTTGCCAGAGTGGCCCTTGGCATGCATCACCGACAGGAATGGCCGGTGGTTCAATAGAGGGACCAGCTGTGGAAAGGTCTCACAAAGTCGCTGTAGGTAGGGGTAGTACCTACACATTATGTCTGTGCAGATAAAGGTAATGTTGTACGCCCTGTCCAGCTCCTTCTGGAGGAAGAGGGGGTAGGCGAAGATTTCGCCTCTGAACATGTTCAGTGCCTTGTACAACATGCCATGCCGACAAACGGCCACCTCCACACCCTCCTCATCCACTTTGGAACCTGATTTTTTAGCGGTCTCTCTTGCAGCTGTCCATTGTGACTTGCCACACACACCTTTTCCAGAGACCTACGAAAACATTTTGAACACATTAAAACATGTGAGTATGCTTAATCCTTTTTTAATCTACTCATTAAAATATATAATATGTTGACCCTTTTGAAATCTGATATTTGTACAAAATTGACAAAATGTGTTACTACTAAAGTTTGGTGGGTTGGTGAAAAAAAGTCTTGTGTGGAAGGAGGAAATTTCTACTACAGTTCTGGTGGCTTTGTTTTTACAGAGTTTTTAAACTTGCATGTTTGATGTTTGACATCAAATTAACAATGCACATATTATAAACCTTCTACACAAATCTGTGTGATCTCATCTAGTTTCTGACATTCTTTATCAAAATACTTCAATACGATATTAGATCATGAAGTGATTAGAGCATGTAGACGATCTGCTAGGATTGTTTGCTAAAGAAGATAACCTCAGTTACTTTAGTTTGCATTTTTATTTGATCCATTTTTGATATACTTAAATCTTGTTAAAATTACTTTGTTGAATAAAATAGATGTGTTTTCATTGAAATTTTACTTTCATGTTTATTGAAGCTACCTTTCATGTTGCAAGAGTGCACTTTATCAGTGTTGTTTATCTTTTAGTATGTTTATGTTGTTTGCAAAGGTTGGCAAAATTGCAACTATTTAGATTAAAATCTGTTCAGAAAGGTTCTTTAGCCTAAACTGTCTGTTTTTCTTTTTTTCAATTTAAGATCAGGTTAAATTCAAAATTGTGACTTTTTTTTTTTTTTTTAATCGTGATATGATATTTTTGCCATATCGCCCACCCCTAATTTGATCCATGAACTATTCATGTGTACACATCATTAGAAAGACTCACAGGTTGCACTCTCTTCCTCAGATCCTCGACAAATTCTGCCACGTCCTTGTCATTGGCAAAAAAAGCTCCTTCAAAGAAGGCCTTTTCGTCAGTTCTGAAAATAAGAAAAGGAGAGTTCTTAGAGTTTTGGCATTACTTTTAAAGACCCCCCCTCTACAAAAAAAAAAGAAACGAAAGGAATACCCTTTAGTCCGATTAAAACGGTACATCTTCCGGTTCCCATCCAGCGATATCGCCGATGGACACTTAGCACAAGCCGGGCAGGAGAAGTGCTCTTCCTTTAGTATTTTTTCTTTCTCATGGCGACAGTAGGTCCATTCCAGAAAGCTTCTCTGAAGGCTGTCACCACATACACTCCCAGACTATTGTTAACAGAATCCAAGATATGAAATTGTTAATTTTATTACCTCTGGAGAATATTATGTGTCATATAAATTTTTATAACAAGAAAATGTATAACTGAATATTAAGAGTATTGTATGTCTTACACGTCCAAAGTGGCACGAACGGTAGTCCAGCATTTTAACAAATGCCTGCCGGGACAAAGCTGGGGCAGTGACTTTCAGCTCCTCAAAAGACTGGAATACATCAATCGTGTACAGTGTTTGAAAGTCCACATTTCCAGGCCAGTAACCACTAGCCTGGAGGTCCATCAGCCCTGGAGTCCACGATATGAAGCAGGACTTGCAAGTGATTTTTGGTAGTGACAGATCATATCGTCCTGTGAAGACAAAGGAAACATTATTGGTGCAGGGGATGTGGACCCAAAAGCAGACCCATGATGCAGGAGTTGATTGACAAAAAGGATCAACAAAAACATAATACTGTATATTGGGTGAAAAAAATAGGATAGAATAAATAAGGATCTGTCGACCACCATAGAAAACAAGTACCAACAACATAGTCAAGCCCTTGGTCTCAAACAGGGGGGGTCAACAAGTAAACCTTAAACAAAACAGAAGGAAAAAAACAGAACCTGGAACAAGTGACGCAACAAAGGAGAAAAAGGTAGGGCAGATGCAGACGTGACAAACAAATACTCAGTAACACACAGGGCCAAGACCATAACAGACATTTTCTAAATTAACATATCGTCACAAACACATCTTAGCTTGATGATTACCATTTATGGTGACCAGGATGATGGCTTTCCCTACACCAGCCGTTTTGTTGGCAGCGTCACAGCCGCAGATGTGACTTGGCCATGCAATTGGTAACAGACATGCTAAAAAATGAACAAAAGAGAGATTAAATAAAGCAAATAAGAGTAACTTTCTTGAACCACTCATGGAAAGTCATGCCTTTATTGAATAAGATCTGAAACAAAATTACACAAAGGCAGGATCTCCATGTGTTAGCTTAGTACAATGTAGTTTGTGTGATGTTTATAGTTAAAAGTGAACACAACCACACTGCTCCAACTTACCTTGTTCACATATTTCATGTGCCCCATTGTCACTCTTGACAAAACATGTGGGTGGGATTGGTTTATAGAAACCATCCAGCAGTAACTCTCGATTGTGCAAAACAAAATCTTGATGGAAGGAAACATCACATTTGCTGCAAAACAGCTGTTTTGGAAGGCAGTCCCGACATCTGAGTACTGCCTGTTGCACTTTGCAGTGAGGACACAGCTCACTGGGGATTTTCTCCGCAGAGAGCATGGAATCCAGGAGATGTGGCCTAGCATTATCCCATTTAACGTCAGACACCGTCTGACGCATATCCCAGGTTCTTGAGACTGTCTGCGTTTCCGAACACTGTAAAGGGTCGTCCATTAAGACTTCCCTCAGTTGCTCAAGCTGACAGTCTGGAACAGAGATACATAAGTACAGGTTCATTTATAAAGACATTTAAAAACAGCCTGGTACAAAGTGCTGTACATTGTTGGCATAATAACAGATAGCGAAACAGTGAAAAACTAAAACTATTACAAAACAACCCCAAAACAGATTAAATTGCAGTTTACACAGAACCAGACCTTATGCTGGGATAAAAGGCAGTGAGTAAAAGTGAGTCTTGGGGTTTAACAGAAGGAGACCCTTCTGATGTGCAGAGGTACACATCTCAAGGACATCTACGCTTGGACCTCGGTACCTACAGGAGCAGCAGGTCAGCTGCCTTGGACCACCAAGCAAGGACGTAGGGGTGAAGAAGCTCAGAGATTTAGGGTGGGGCAAACAAATAAAATAACCTAAAAATGGGACTCTAAAAAATGCACTGGCAGCCAGTGTATGGGAGTCCAGGATCACTATGAAAGCATGGACTAGGCCTACTGGTTTACAGTTCCACTGTGAAATAAAAGCCTTCATATTGTTACAGTATTCCCAACCCCAGAACCACAGATTAAGGGACAGTTTTGAGGACTTACCAATAGTCTGCTGTGCCTCTTGTATGTCTGACAGGGCAGCAGTCTGCTGTGCCTCTTGTACGCCTGACAGGGTAGCTGTGCAAAAGCAGATGAGAGCATGGTTGGTAGCTGCATTTAGAATTTTGGCATATCAAATAAATCACCTTTACAGTCCTTTTTTCTCAAATAAAGCCATTTTTACAATACCACTCTGAACTTTTAAGAACAAATACATCTTATACATCTCTTCACAATAGCCAGCTGTCCCAGGGTTAACTTTATTTACCCTCTGTTGAAGAGGTGGCCTCATCTTGAGCAGTGTCCTTGTTTTTTGATCTCCTGGATGATCTGGATCCTGCTAGACATAACA